>NC_092573.1:1203750-1560625 GCF_037975245.1 Apostichopus japonicus
TCTCTCACACAAACCTTTCTCTGATAGATATTTCTTCCATTTTCTGTAGTAACAGAGAGGACCATTCATTTCTGCATGTGCCTTATTTGTTGGTAATTGTATTTACTTTATCTTTCTCAAAAGTGGTGTTAGAAATGCACCGTTGATGTGAAAAGGAGAGACCAATTCTTGACTTTCACCATCCAGATCCTTGAAGCCATGCTTGTAGTAAATAGCTTGTACAAAATTAGTAAATAGTAGAGTGTGTAGTTGAGACAGTAGAGAGAGGGGGGGGGGAGGAGGGGGATGTAACAAACAGTTTGAACTTGTAATTCAACAGTAACTGAAGGATCTAGTCTCATCATCATTACATGCTCTTCATCTCAATGTTGCCTTTTATTTACACTCAGCTTCTAACAAAGTCCTCAAGAGTACCATTGAAGTAGACCCCTGGTCCCATTGAAGTACACAGAACAGGATGTAATTTCAACCTTTATAAACAATCGATAGCTAAAAATCTTGGGAAAGATCACTCTATGTAATCTGAACTAACCCATATTTTTTTGTTATTTCATGAAGAGAACACGATCATATTTAGTCTGAGGAGAAACATATGTGAATGACTTGTATGTGTGGACTCATTGAATAAAATTGCACAGACAATTGAATCGTCTAGCCGTGTTTATCATAGCAACTGTTGACAAAGGCTACTCAACTCTTTTCCAAAAAGTTTCATGTCAGAAATGCTTTCAAGGTTCCAACTTAAAATGGTGGTAAGTAGTCCGGAAGAGTTGAGCGTGCAAAGATGTAAATAATCAAAAATCTGTCTTGCCTTCACATTCATTATTGATGATACGACACGGTGAAATCAAAACATGAGTTTCGTCCATTTTCCAAACACAAGTCATAATTTCATCAAAACTTCAAGAACATCTGGTCTAAGAAATCTCCAAGGTTACAAAGTGAATCTACGGTGCCTTTCATATATATGTATTCTGCATTTATCACCATTAATCACACACATCTGACCAGTTTGCAGCTCATTTTGGTATAAAACAGAATAGTAAAAGTGAAGTGAGTTTAATAATGAATATTTTGTTTATATACTGGCATATGTTGATGTGAAGAGTTTGTCCACTGAAATTTGTAAAGACAAATAAAGAATTCAACAATAAATGTTAGAAAAACATTAAAAGGGTTGTCTGGTGACAAGAATGCGGAATTTATATTGAAGAGAAATATTCCGCACTACTAGTTGAAAACCTGATCTGAATATCATGCCCTTAAACTTGAGATATGTTTGATTGAGTGTGATCTTTTTTGACTGGCTAAACCCTCAACTACTCCAAGAAGTTGGATTTTGGGGGTTTGTGATGTCATGTTGGCAAATGCTCTTTGGAAACTTTACTTAGGCTATTATAATCTTCTTGTTGATTACTCCTTGAAACCTGATACATTTGGAATGTTGGCATAGCTGTAAGTTCTCTGTAATATCATCAAACTGTTCTTTTTTTTGTTGGTAGAAATACCCTCTATATTTGTGAATAAAAGATTGACAAATTATGAAGAAAAACAAAGACAATTGCAGCTGAAGTGCCCTGATGACATCATCCATTCTGCTGTTGCCAGATACATTTACAAAATATCACTACATTTAAAAAATTCATATTTTTGCAATACAAAATGCTATGAGGATGTGGTTTTCCTAGTTAGATTCATTTTTTTTTCCAATTTTGTTCGGAAATCAACTGTAGCCACCATTTATATATTGATTGCTATGCCTATTTTTATTAAAGTTCTTATTTTTATTCATGAATGTGAAAAGATAACTTTAAGTAGAATTTTAGCCTTGATATGTCATATTTCAAGAAAAAGAGAAAAATTGAGTGCCATTAATGTTTCCATGGCCACTCCCGCTTTCAAAACATTCAATCACCTTTAAAATATGCTAAAAACTCTGGAATACTCCTATCTGTAAAGGTTAAACTGATGACCGACATTGGCTAGTCAGTACAGGTGTTGAATGTTAATGCTAATCCATTGCTTGAGAAATTCAAATAACTCAACCAAGACAAGTTCTTTTAACTTCATGTGATACACCAGAGCATCCTTGGATGACATTCAACACTACCATGTTTGTAAAACATTTAATATAAACATGTCATTTGAGGCCATACAAGTCTAAATGTTTTCCTAATGAGTGTCCTGTTGCATCTGAGGGACTGACATAATGGGTCGTGTATTAGACTTAATAGTCCAGTCACTTCAATTGATTTTACACATCTATTTAAAGGGTCAACACTCAAAACTTTAGAGCGGTACAGAAATGCGACCTGGACTGACAACGGTGGTCTTTAATCGTCTACAACATTTCAAAATTGATTTTGTGCCTAAAGGCATCCTTTAGAATGTACCTTCAATTTATTTGCCACTAGTCCTGTTTATGATTTATTTATTTTTTGGTTCCTTTTTTAATATTTAGGTTTATTGTTTCTTTCTTTCTCATACATTCTATCAGACTGTTTTCTTCTTCTTTTTTTTTAATAGGTCTCACCTGAGATTTAGAAGTCAATTTAAAAGCTATTGAAGTAGTTGTCTTGGGTGCATACTTGTAGAAACACTTCAAAATCAGTGTCAATGGCAATTGCCCTTGGAGCAGCAAAGAAAAAAAAAATTATTATCAAGAAATTGTAAGCATTTCAAGTCAGGGATGGTTCTACATGGGAGAGAGAGAGAGCTTTTGCTCATCTCTTATGGATATAAAAGATCATATCAAACCTAAAACAGAAATAGAAAAGAAGAAACCACAAGTGTCAGATTTTCATCTACCAAACCCAGAAATATTAAGTGATAATTTATGTCTAAGAAATTGATAAAACATATATTTTTGGTTCTGGTTCCCTTTCAATTTGCAAAGAACTCATAACAATAGTATTCATAGATACTTCATTTTGAGAATGGGAAACCATACAAAAACCCTATCAACTGGTCTCAGTCTGCCACTCTCTGCCTGCCACTGTGTCTGCCACTGTGAGTTATCTGTAATACGATGTCAATGAACAGAACAGGTCCGACTGCAGTATTTGATACAAACAGCTCGTTTTTACAGAATTCCAATGTTACGACTATACAGCAACCCTAAATTTCTCACATCAACTCAGCTGATAAAGTCATATGTGCTGTACTGTCTTCACTGAAGTGTAATGCACACAAACGTCAAAAACACTAACAGTAATCAAAGGAATTTCTATAGTGCACCCATCTATTCAAACAGTCAATAACAAGGTCATTTCACTAAAATCCAATTACTGAATGACCAACGTCTTGTTATACAGTACTGTACATCTGCCTAAGTTTTGAATCACTGTACACATACAGCTTTAAAAAAACTCAAGATATTCCTTCCTTTCTTCATCTTGTGTTTTTATCTTCCCCGGAAATGCCTAAACTTATCTGTACCTTAATTCAGCCCACACCATTACCATGTTGGGCAACATTAATATGATCAAAATAAAACCCAAAACCATCAGTTTTACTCCTAAATTAAGATGTTAAGTGAACCAAAAACTTGACACGAGTACTTATTTTAGACATACGCAAATAGTCAAGAGGTCCTTTGTAAGGAGCACAAGAGGCAAGTATAAGAAAAACTTTTTTAATACTACTTATTCTTTTTATTCAGGCATGACTATAATTCTAAATTGCTCGCCTCCAAGGTTTATGTTTTGGTTTCTTCTTTCACATTTAGGTCATCTTTAAAAGTGAGTATATATATATTTCTTTAAATCGAGTCCCGTTATCCTCCTTATTTGCAATCCATACTCTAAAGAGATAGTTAATACACCAACAATTTGTTTTCCCTTCAAATTGTCAAGTATTAAAATCATAACAAAGAAATTCGAAAAAACTATCGCTCTTCCTTGGATGTATGCACACATATATACACACGCACAGTGACCACTAATATTCATGTATCCCACGAACACATGCATGCATTCCTGCATGCCACATGTTCTTTTACCAAACACCCTACAGTCTAACAATAATCAAATCAGCAGGGCAGCTAACTTTGTAAAATTGATTGCATTTCCTGACCTTGACAACTTTTGCTCCTGCATTTTATAGCCATCAGTGAAAAAACCCATCCTTACAGTCAAAGATTACATGCCAAGTTATTTCATGTGCACAGGGCCTCCATTAAGATAATACATGAAAAGCCTGAAACGTCGAATGGCGCATTGCCAATTATTGAATCTCTTTTACTCTGCTGTGTACGTGTATATACAGAACAAATCAACGCCAACCGTTGCGGCAAAACTACACACTTTATCCTATCACCAAAATATTTTTTTAATATCAAACATGAAGAACAGCTAATTTATATTCAGTGCATTGCTTAACTGTTTTCTATGATGTAATTCTTGGTATAAAGGATACTACAAAGGCTCTAAGCAGTCTAAAATATTTCAGACCCCGGAGTCACGATTCGTTAATGTTGTTATTTAATCATCTTCTTAGGACTTCATCCGGAGTATTATATTCCTTGTCATGGTAAGGTCAGAAGAGATTCTCATCTGTGGGCGGGTGGGGGTAGTGATTAATCTTAGAATTAACGGCTGCTTCGTTCCAATATTCAACCACCTAAAGATCAATCTACCTGACGGACACGTGAAATTTAATTTAGAGCTCAGATGTAATTTGAACTAGGTACTAAAGAGGATGCACACACCACCAGAGTGTAGGCATGTCCTGGCTGAAGCTCTGAACTTTGTACACTGCATTCGTTAGTACTATCATCAATCAAGGCTTCAAAGGTACTTTATTTTTATTTTTTTCCCAACAAAGAAATTGTGATAATGGTTTGATGGTTGTGGAATCTGTTCCTCCATCTTGCTATAATAACACTTCACTGAAATTTGGGATACAGTATATTATCATTCCCATATGTTATCAACTGAGATGTGACCGGAATACTACTTGGATAAAAAATGAAGAACAAAATTATAATAATAATAATATATTGCAATTTTCAATGCTTCATTCTTGTTGGTTACAGAACCAATACCTACAGGGAAACATTTGGAATTTTACCATGTCCGTCAACTCACCATGTCCGTCAAGTTTGCAAAGTTTATATGAAAAGATGATTATTTGAATCATTGGACATCTCAACAAGATGGTGAATTTCCCTATTTACAAGTTTGGTCATCTATGCCTGCTGCAGGGTACACCACATTAAAATATAACTTCCAAATTTATTTATAGCGGACGATCACACTTTGGTTTTATAACTGTGACATTTTACGACCAAATTGCAAGGAGAAGGGATAAAAATGAAACTCTTCAAAAAAAATTCAGTTCTCTAGTGTCCACAATGTAAGTGTAATACCACACTCAGTAAAACTCCTTTGTCATGACTGACTGTCTCAGTATAAAGACACATCAAAATGCACTCGAAACAATAGGTTTCTTCCATTTTCATGGTTTGTAGTAATTACATTAAAACAATCTATCCTACAGGATCCCTATTTCTTGTCCACTATGTCACTGGACGCAAAATAAGTGCTGAACTTTCAACGCGATTAGTTTTTAGGCCCTCAATGATCAAAATCAGTCACACAACCTTTTAATAAAAGTTTCTGGCCAAAACAATTGCATGTCAATTTCTTTGCTATTACAAAATTTCTGCTGGAAAGTACAAATCAACACTGGGAGGCACTCCAAGTACACACCATGGTCTATAGCAGATAACCAGAGGTCTAAAAATAGCATAAATGTTGCCATTTCTAGTTCCAGCAAAGGATGCTGTCACAGAGGTTCAAGCTCGGGTGCCCCTGCGTAAGTCAGGGAACATCCTAAGAGAAAATTTCCACTCTCAAGAAAATAAGGAAGAGAGAGAGAGAGAGAGCCTTTTTCTATAAATAGGTAATTGTTAATATTTTACAACGTACAGTGTCGTCGTCGCTCGCTTCTTCGGAAATGGGCTCCGAGGGGTGTAATAGTCGTTCTATATACTTGGCTACTTGGCAGAGAGTATTATTATGGTGGATAGTATAAAAATATATTAGAGGAAACTTTAAATTGTTTTAAGAAAAATACCACATCTTCCATGCAGTGTGATTCTCAATTATAATATGTTGGCACTAGAAACTTTTAATACTTTTTACATTTTTCTGCTATTTTTTCCCTTTTCATGTGTTTATACTTATCATCATTATTTTGGCCATCAGCATTTCTACGACCGCTACATGCAGAATCTTTTGCAGGATAAGGTCAACGTTGATGCTTGCAGTTAAAATGGCAAATGGGTAAAATGAATGGAAAATACATCAAAGCTGCCTTGTGCTGTGGGATTTAACTTTTGTATCACTGAGATCAAGCCTTAGGGTAATCCCATATAATCTCTCCCTAATCCCTCCCTTATCATCCCAATTAGAGCTGCCTATCCTTGAAAATTGAATGTACTTTGAAAGGTTTAGCAACATTTGCATGAAAAAAGTTAAAGCAATATGACAAAATGATGATCTCAAATATGACTATTTTCCACTATGATCGAGAGATGTCAGTAAATTTTCAAAATGTGTCAAACTGCACCTTCTGAAAATGGACATTTAACGTAAGCTATTTTAATGATCTCTTCACAGACGTTACTACAGGTAAACAATATTATGCGTGTAATTAGTCAGTCTGCCCGCATTTGTTCTGTGAGACAATTACGGACGAAACTTCACTGTATT
This sequence comes from Apostichopus japonicus, assembly GCF_037975245.1. Taxonomy (NCBI): domain Eukaryota; kingdom Metazoa; phylum Echinodermata; class Holothuroidea; order Aspidochirotida; family Stichopodidae; genus Apostichopus; species Apostichopus japonicus. The sequence continues at coordinate 1,210,467 of NC_092573.1, forward strand.
ATGTGTTTCTATGTGTGTTTGTTTCGGAGGCATTTAAAAAAAAAAACCTCTCCCCACACTCAAAGACATCACACACACAAAAACAGGCACTGCATGGAACCTGATTAGCATCATGTGTTATACATGCCATCTTCAAGGGCGTTGTTGTGACTACTGCAGTTCACAAGTAGTAATATGTTTCCCGTAAATCAATTTACTCCATCAGAGCCTAGGATGTGTACCTTCCTAAGGTGAGATGTGTTCCATCCTTGGGAAAGAGAGAAATAAAATTTTCTCTCATTTTGTGAGTGATGTGGAAGCTCATACAACAACGACTCGTTAAGAAATTGTCATATGGATTAATCAATTAATGGATGACGACAAACAAACGTCCATGAAATACGATGCAAACCAACCTTGGCGATTCGTAAAAAGAAAAATGGAAGAGTAAACTTTTAACTCACTACTACCATGTGCACAATGTATTGGTAGAGACAATGCAAAGAAAGCTCATTAGGGAATACAACGTCCTTTTTCACACATTTTGACTGTTTCCATTCTCTCTGTTGGCTTTGGGGGAAAAATGATGAAAGATATAGTATACTATCTTTCACTCTTAGTAGTTGCTTTCTTCTCTCCATCCCTTGTCTACTTATAATCCCCTTTCATCTCTCTCATTGTGTTCACCATGCTCATTAACCTGTCTGTATTCTGTGCGTGTTTTTGTCCCTTCTGTTACTGTCACTTGTCATTTAGCCTCTGAAGAAGATCCTGCTAGGATCGAAACGTCAGGCCAACTTACTTTTACACATTCTATTACACAGGCTCTCTAGTGGATAAGCAGTTTGCTAACAGTTTTATTTTATTTGACTCTTAGTAGATATCATCAAGTTTTAAAAATTGATCTAACATGGTTTGTCTTTCCTCTTAATAACCACGGGCACTAATCTTTACACTTAATCATATATCATCAAAATATCATGCATCATATTTATAATATATACTGTGCAAGGTGTCGGGAAAAAATAAATATCCACCCTATCCGACTTGACACACATATATTCCTATAATTATGTTAGCTGATATTTCCACTAGAATTGTCAGCATTACACGAATTAATCATGTCTCGCTTGCATCTACAAGGTCATGCAGGATAAGTGTCTTTGAGGTAAACTAGAGCCTTGCCAATTTAACCTCCCAGGATACATAATCAAAAGGCCGATCTGAACGAGTATTTTATACCTTTTACGACAACAATATGCCAGTGTATATGTAGTGACCCATTAAACGTTAGAATACCTACTTGCAATGATTTCTAGCAAAATACTCTGAAAAGCTTGCTGCAAGAATGAGTTTTTCTAAGGCTCTAATTCAGTTTGGTCCATGCTCAAATCAGATCTGGATAACGATTACTTAAATGTAAACCAGAACCTGGGAGAGAGTTTTCATATCTACATGAGATTTTTATCTAAAAGACAAAATAAATCAGGTCCATGCCTTGATGAGATTCACAGTCATAGAGTTAGCAAAGTTTTGTCAGTATAATGTAGGAGCCAACTGATTGACTGAACTTGTGACAGTAAGATGAAAGCTATGAATAACTGCAGTTGTGACAGATGTATGCTATGACTATAACTGCAGTGTGTGATAGGTATCTGCTATGACTAACTGCAGTTGTGATGGTACAACGTATGCTATGCGTAACTGTAGTTGTGACAGTTAGATGTATGCTATGAATATAACTGCAGTTGTGATGGTACAACGTATGCTATGCGTAACTAGTTGTGACAGTTAGATGTATTCTATGAATATAACTGCAGTTGTGACAGTAAGATGAAAGCTATGAATAACTGCAGTTGTGACAGATGTATGATATGACTATAACTGCAGTGTGTGATAGGTATCTGCTATGACTAACTGCAGTTGTGATGGTACAACGTATGCTATGCGTAACTGTAGTTGTGACAGTTAGATGTATGCTATGAATATAACTGCAGTTGTGATGGTACAACGTATGCTATGCGTAACTAGTTGTGACAGTTAGATGTATTCTATGAATATAACTGCAGTTGTGACAGTAAGATGAAAGCTATGAATAACTGCAGTTGTGACAGATGTATGCTATGACTATAACTGCAGTGTGTGATAGGTATCTGCTATGACTAACTGCAGTTGTGATGGTACAACGTATGCTATGCGTAACTGTAGTTGTGACAGTTAGATGTATGCTATGAATATAACTGTAGTTGTGACAGTTAGATGTATTCTATGAATATAACTGCAGTTGTGACAGTTAGATGTTTGCTATGAATAACTGTAGTTGTGACAATTAGATGTATGCTATGACTATAACTGCAGTGTGTGATAGGTATCTGCTATGACTAACTGCAGTTGTGATGGTACAATGTATGCTATGCGTAACTGTAGTTGTGACAGTTAGATGTATGCTATGAATATAACTGCAGTTGTGACAGTTAGATGTTTGCTATGAATAACTGTAGTTGTGAAAATTAGATGTATGCTATGAATATAACTGCAGTTGTGACAATTAGACGTATGCTATGAATATAACTGCAGTTGTGACAATTAGACGTATGCTATGAATATAACTGCAGTTGTGACAATAAGATATATGCTATGAATATCTGCAGTGTGTGAAAGTAAGATGTATGTTATTAATATCTGCAGTGTGTGACAGTAAGATGTATGCTATGAATATCTGTAGTGTGTGAAAGTAAGATGTATGCTATGAATATAACTGCAGTTGTGACAGTAAGATGTATGCTATGGGTATCTGTAGTTGTGAAAGTAAGATGTATGTTATTAATATCTGCAGTGTGTGACAGTAAGATGTATGCTATGAATATCTGTAGTGTGTGAAAGTAAGATGTATGCTATGGGTATCTGTAGTTGTGACAGTAAGATGTATGCTATGAATATCTGCAGGGTGTGAAAGAAAGATGTATGTTCTGCAATGTGTGACAGTAAGGTGTATGCTATGAATATCTGTAGTGTGTGAGTTACTTGTATGCTATGAATATAACTGCAGTTGTGACAATGCAATAAGATGTATGCTACGGGTATCTGTAGTTGTGACATTAAAATTTGGACGTAGGCTATGAGCAACTTCAGTCTTGTCTACTTCCATTTCCTCGAGCAGTATAAAACGTAACTATGCAACACTATATATTGTGTTGGTCTTTATCATGATTTAAATCTTTGCTAGTTTTGGTGGAAAAGTGAAAAAGTAACAAATTGCAATCAGCTTTATGTACAGACACCCACAGCCAGGCCATATGGGGAGGGGGGGGGCTGTGACCCCCATGCAGACTACTGTTTCCCCCTCCCTTCCCCCCATCTGTGCTACCATCATACTGTATGTGCGCACTTTTTACAAGTTACAGGACACTAACACTAGTCCCCTCCTTAAAATTGTTGCTGCCCCTCCAAACTCAGAATTCTGCACAGTATTGTAAGATTTCATATAAGGTAGGAAGTACAATTTTAAGAAACAAGTCAAACTTTCAACACTCCACAAACATTAAACAGATATTATGGTATACACAAAAACACATTGTCTATTGTCATGTCCCATTTTAATTGTTGTTTTTTTGTTAAAGCAAAGCAGTAATCATGCTAACAATTAACGATTTGATCATGCTAACAATTAACGATTTGACCACAACACGTGACCTACTTTTCCAAGACCATAATTGAATTTTATCAGCCTGTGCTTTCATATCTGTTGTCTACGAGGTTGAGAAGACCTTTTAATTAAACGTAACCCAAACCGGGAGTCCACATGTTGGTGTGTATGAAAATACTACAAAACTCCCTTCTCCCTCAAAAAGGTTTTAATTGGATTTGTCTTTCTCCCTCAGAGTTTGAAATTTATATGTGGCACAACTCCTTGGTCGCGATATTTTCAATGTACGCTGTGTGAGCACAGTTAAGAAATAGCCTGTTAGCATGATCAAATGACTGCAGTTGAGATTGCAAATCCCTCCTTTAGCATAAATCACGTTATTAAGACCCAGAGCATATATGCGCGCAGACCCCTTTTTCTACCTCGAGAGCTTGACGTGACTTTAAAAATATTGATTTATTCCTGCTGATCAATGCAATTTGTACAGACTGTCAGGTTCCTTCCGGTATTGCGATAAAGATGACACAAGTCGAAGAGGGACAGTAGGAAGTAATTAGTAACAACAACTTCAGCTTAGACACCAGCTGTGCACTTCTAAAGTGGCACTCACACAGGCATTAACCCTTTCTCTCTTGCCCGCTCATTTATAGTTGACCAAAAAATTCTAAACAAAAAATCCCATTACTACCTACTTTGTGGTCTCCAATATAGTGCAAGTGGACAGAACGTCGCTTGTATGTTGTATCTATTAAAGCAGTGTCAAAAGATGCAAAAAATAGTGGCAGCAATGTTGTTTATTAACACTATCTTACAGTAGGCAAGGAACAGTGAGACAGATTTTGGGGTTATGATGATGTAATGATTCTTGGACCATAGGGGACAGGTATAGTATTCAAGAGGCGGAGAGAACTAAAGCATAGAACACACATGTTGACAAGGAGACTAAATATGTTCCATCAACTCCAACTGGATACACTACTCCTTTAAATGCTCCGTCTGTTCATCAGTAGAAGAGCACCTCAAATTTTTGGCATTTTGGATGAAACTTTCAGAGCAATTGTAAACCTGCCTCAAGAGGGGGGAGACAGGATATTTTTTTCTCTTCTTGTTCAGTAAATTGTATTCATTGAAGGATCAACACAGATGAACCAGCTAACAGACCCTTCACTATCCAGGCAGAGTCTGATCTTATATCCGATTGGTTTCCGAAAGGATTAGAAATAACCCCAGTGCCGTGTGACCAAGCAGAAAAGAGGAGATTATGGAAGAAGATTCCATGAGCATTCTATCAAAACATTCAAGCAACTTGAACAGAGGCATTCCAGATGTTTAATATTTCAAAGCAATATTATATATTATATTATATGTGGGAACTGTAAACAGTTACTTAAATATGAGGTTCAAAGAATAACTTCAAAGCATTGAACGTAACTCAAAACACTATACATATAAACAATGCTATTTATATATGTATTTAACTGAAGACCTGGACTATGTGGACTAATTCAAGCTACTTGAAAGGCTTCGTACAGAGTTCATTGAAAGTATTGGACAGTTGAAATTTTATGTTACATGAGTCCCAGACTATGCAGACTACTTCAAACTACTAGCCTTTTACAGGCTTCCTTGAACGCTTTGGATATTTGGAATTATATGTAACATGAGTCCCAGACTATGTGGACTATTTCAGGCTACTAGCCTTCTACAGGGTTCCTTGAAAGCATTGGATATTTGGAATTATATGTAACATGAGTCCCAGACTATGTGGACTATTGCAGGCTACTAGCCTTCTACAGGGTTCCTTGAAAGCATTGGATATTTGGAATTATATGTAACATGAGTCCCAGACTATGTGGACTATTTCAGGCTACTAGCCTTCTACAGGGATCCATGAGAGCAATGGATATTAGGAATTATGTTTAATGAGTCCCGGACTATGTGGACTAATTCATGCTACTAACCTTCTACAGGGTTCCCTGAAAGCATTGTATATTTGGAATTATATGTAACATAAGTCCCGGACTATGTGGACTAATTCATGCTACAGTACTAGCCTTCTACAGGGTTCCCTGAAAGCATTGTATATTTGGAATTATATGTAACATGAGTCCCAGACTACATGGACTATTGCAGGCTACTAGCCTTCTACAGGGTTCATTGAAAGCATTGGATATTTGAAATTATATGTTACATGAGTCCCTGACTATGTGGACTAATTCATGCTACTAGCCATCTACAGGGTTCCTTGGAAGCATTGGATATTTGGAATTATATGAAATTTCAAACATATAAATGCCCTCTTACTTGTAAGTGAAACTTTATCCAACAGCAAACACCCTACAGACACTCAAAAGGAAATTATCACATTGTGTTAAAGCCTCTTACAAACCGAAGCACAATTTGATCCAAAAATAGAAAGTCATAACTCTATAGTCATACACCTTTCTGGATGGAGAAAGGCCACCCGATGATATGAAAAGTCAGTATAAACGTTCAAGGTATATGTAAAAGAGAACTGCAAATAAAGGAAGATATGAAAGGTAACCGCGACCACCAACGAGAGCATGTCTACTGTACCTTCTGTTTTTGCTGGATACCATAAAGGTCATCATGCACCTATATTGGAAACCGAGAGATTATGACCGAGAAATTACGAAAACTATCGACGTGTTCGAGAAGTTACTCTTGCGAAGAAAACACATTTTAATATGTTATGGACGGCATATCTTGATAATTCAGTATATCGAATTGAGTGTTAACACTCTGCGGGATATATGACAAGGACAATTATAGCACAGAAAAAAGGACAAAATATAGACAAATAAGGCAAAAAGTCAGTAGCACTGTGGACTTAGAACAGCTGATCATACAGTAGATATTCCAAAACTTACTGGTTTGGATATTTACGAGTGACAACTTACCTGTCTCCTCACAACCTTAGCACCTCATTCTACCGTGCCTATAAAGTCCTGGTAAAATAATAACACTGTGCGCCCTCTATGACCGAACCCCCCCCCTCGGTCACTCCTCACTACTCATGAGACCACTCCTTAAAAGTGGCCTCACGGTCACCGAAATAGGGGTGGCCAGAATCCTCTGGCCACCCCCAAGGACTCCCGTCGACTAAACTTCTCAAAGGTGAGCCCTTAACAAAAGGCACTGATGCCTTCCTAGCAGGGAGAGTGTAATCCTCCCCGCCGCAGCGGGTAAGGGGGGGGGGACACTCTCCTGAGCCCTGCAGGCGAAACTACCCCTTTTTCCTAACAAGGAGCCTCATCCTGTAAAGGCCCAACACTTGCTAACCCTAAGACAACTTAGGTGAGTACGCATATGAAAAACACAGGGTGCAAAGTTACCCTCACCGATAGACCTGGCCGGTGACTCTTAGTAGTTGTTGGCTCTGTCTATCTGGTGTTGTGCTTGGAGTCGTGAGCCTAGTCGAACGACTGCTCCCCCGTCCGGCTGTGTCCCACCCCCTCGGGGGAGGGAGGCGGGAATGGAGACAGGTAAGCTCGTCACTCGTAAATATCCAAACCAGTAAGTTTTGGAATATTTACTTCGCTCCTCGCTTACCTGTCTCCTCACAACCTTAGCACCGAGTGGCACTGCCCGATGGTGGGAGGCCCGAGGGGTGGGACCAAGTACCAACCGGACCTCACATCGCCGAGCTACCAAGAGCTGCCTCGGCGTGTAGAGTGTCAGGTAAGTAACAGGCGACGAACGTAGTTGGTGTTTTCCACGCTGCCACCTTGAGGATGTCCTGTATCGGGATACCGGCAGAGAGAGCTGTGGAAGCCGAGGCCCCACTGATGTTGTGATCTCTTGGCCGGGTATCCCCCCATCGTGAACGGGTGGATCATCTCTACTAGCCATCGGGATAGGGTATCCTTGGCGGCTGCTGTTTAAGGTGGTCGTGGCAGGATGAAAAGGGAGGTTGTTTGTCTCAACTTCTCTGTCCTGTTTAAGTACCACTTCAGTGCCCTGACTGGGCACCATCGCTTGTCCTCAGCCACTGATGAAAGGGTTTTGATTTCCGGAAAGAAAATGTCCCCGGGCAAGAAAGTCAAGGCCCGGTTCTTGGCAATAAGGGACGGGTCTGGAACCGTCCTCGCCCCATGGCCCTCAAATCTGATGTGGTTCTGTTTGGTTGTTAGGGCTTGGAGGTAACTCCTTCACGCTGACGCTACCGCAATGACGAAGAGTGTTTTCTTTGAAAGAGCAGCCAGGGAAGCGTTCCCCGTTGATTCGTACAGCGGCCCTGCCAGGGCATGCAGCACTGCTGAGAGCCCCGCAGAGGGGGCTAACTGTCTGACTCGTGGACGGCGATTAGCCATGCCTTTGGTGAGCTGGTCAATGTCTGGGCTAATGCCCAGCGTGGAGCCGTCTGGAAAACCAGACGTCCCCGTCTGGGGCCTGCGTGTGGGACCTGCGGCCTGGGACCCGGGGTCCGGAGGGAGCCACTAGGATGAATTTACCCTTGGAGCTGCGAATCTTCCTCAGTATCTGGCTGATCATGCCAAAGGGGGGGAAGAATTTAAACCTCTGGTCCATCTCAAGGCAGGGACCTGGTGCTATGTGGAAGGCTGCAGGTGGGACCGCCTGTTACAAAAGATGGGCAGCCCATTGTTGCCCTTTGTCGTAAGCAGGTCTATCAGAGGTATGCCGAACATGTGGAAAAACCTACCGCATATTCCTTGCGAAGGGTTCACTCGTCGGGGTCGAGTTGTCCCCTGGGCAGAGCATCGGCCCTCACACTCTCCTTTCTGGCTATATGGGAGACCCATAGGGCCGTGCCAGATTCTGCAGCTGTGGTGAGGGTCTCCCATGCCAGACGGCACAGTCCCTCTGCCCTGGTGCCACCCTGTCTATTGATGTAGCTACTGTACAGTATGCCACCACCATCGTGTTGTCTGAGAGGATGGTGATCAAAGTGCCCTGTACTTGGGCTTGGGAGGACTCCAGAGAGCCCCGACCCCACAGTCCTGAGAGCGAGGCGGAAGTACATGAAACCTGGTTATCTTTGCAAATAGGGTGTTGGGGCCGATCCTTTGCCCTGCTGACGCCACTGTGGTGCAGGAAAGTGGTTTCTCTGTATAAGCTGCTAAAGAAGTCAAGGACAGTGGCCTGTATGATGACCTTGTTAGCGCCTGCAATACAGCAGCACTCGCAGTACTGCTTGCAGTACCACAGTACTGCTGATGACCCCTTTAGTTATCAACCAGTTGCAATCAGAAAACCTCTGAAGAAAAGTACTGCCTTGATGATGTAGACCTAAGCTGTACCCTGTAGGGAGGTTTCATGGAGGTTCTTTCCATGAAAAATAATATTAATAATAATATTGAGGGTTGAACTGCGCCGGCCTATCTATCGATAACGAAGCCAGAGGCGCTAGCAATATTACCCTTCTCAAAAATAACCTGTTAAACAGAGAGAAATCCCTCCTGGATGGAAAGACGCAATGGATATAAAGTGCCTTGCCCAAGGAAACAACAGAATGATCTGGCCAGGACTAAAACCTGCAAGCCTTAGATCACCAGTACACTGCCTACACCGCTTGACCACAGTTCTCTCCAAAAATTGAGTACTGAATGGATAGTTTGCTTCATGAGAGTCTTAATCAATGCTACAGCTGCTATGTGGCTTTTACAACTACAGTATATGTATGTATTTGTGTATGTAATTTAGATCATCCTGCAAGTAGGAACTTGTGAAGAAGCCTCATTGGCTTATCAAAGCCGCAAGCTGACCAAAGTCAGTCTCGTACATTCATATTTAATGTCCATGACTATGAATTGTCAACAGCTCTGTAACTGGACAACATACATTAATCTTGGGGTGACTTGAACCGGGGACCTTTTGATTGGAAGGCACCGGGTTTAACCACTGAGCTAACTAAGCTACAGCCCTACTCACCAGGAACAAACTCCCAACAGGGGATGTGTAGGGTGGGTTTGTAGAAATTCCACCTCATAAATCCTGGCTGTTTAATGGAGTCCAGGGAGTTACTCAGCAAACACAAAGGCGTTACTAAATGTTTAGTCTTTTGCTATGATAGCGTTATTAGAGGTGTAAGAAATATGTTACCGAAACCCTTTAGGGGCTATTATTTCAAAACAATTTCCGTTAAGACATTAATATAACATTAATATAACGTAATATCTCATAGACATCTTATGTCAACGTTTTATCAACACCACATTTAACGTAATAAACACGTATTGAATGTTATGATAACGTACCCGTTACTTCTCAAATCTCTTCCTGTCGAGATGTGTCCATTTCGTAGTGCAGTAAAGGTTTCCAGCTTCCTATTGAAACCACCTAGCGCCTAGGCTAGTCAAGACTAGGCCATCAGGTGCTACGAAATGCAACTCTGCTTAAGATGTCGGAACATCGAACATTGCTCATGAAGCGCATGCTGTATGTTCGGAGCGTGTTAGCGCTTGTAACTTGCTGGGGTTGTATCCTACCCCTTTTTCAACTTACTAACGCGTTTGTCTTGGTATTCACCAAAGAAATAGCAAGAAAGGCTTATTCCATAGGATCGCTCACGTAGTCGATAGCTCGTTGCGGTAAAAGTTGAGCTTACACGTGTCAAGCCAGGTGGCTGCTTGGCCCCCCCTCCTCTCTTAACAAATGTGCCACGTTGTACCTTTTTTTTTCTGGCAGTTTGCCAAGGATCTATGAGCGATATGTTTCCTGGCACTTTGCCAAGTCTCGAGAAAGTTCTCTTCCTAGCAGTTACGGAATACTGTACGTCATGAGAACCGATTTGAAACCCCTCAGTCTTACGCATTTTAACATGTTCTGGAAGTGGGTTCACCAGTGTTTTAAACGACAGTGTTTTTAAACACAAGTAAGATTTTAACCTAGGCAAATGGCGATGAATTATGATTAGAGAGGAGTATAATTAGCGAGGAGAATATGACCCCTGAGTGTCTGCAGGTACTCGATAAATAAACACACATTTGGGATGTGTAGTGGTAGCGGTGTTTTCCCGCAAATGATTCGAACCTGTCGTCGCCGCTCAAGCTGCTAGTTCCGGGGGGGGGGGGGGACACTCCCCCTATTCTGGGAAGCGGGAGTAACCGTCCTCTGTAACCCCGAAATCTAGGGGTCGACCTCGTCGTCTAGGCCGGACAGGTTGCCCGACGCTCTGCAAACCAGGTCGTGGGAACCTGGCTCGGGGCTGGTTCTCTTTTCGGATTGGGCGCTTGCCCCTGCTACCCCGTTCTGGGGGCCCGGCATTGGTAATCTCATCGGTTCCCGGCCTCAGGACCGGCCGCGACTCCGCTTAGGGGGTCTGCGGGCCGGGCTTCTGCACCTGCTACCCCGTTCTGGGGGCCTAGCAGTTGTTAATCTCGTTGTAAATGTTGTTGTAGTTGTAAATGTTATTGTAAATGTCGCAGTTGTAAATGTTGTTACTCTCGTAGGCTCCCGACTTCGGGACCAGTTTTGGATCCCGTTTGGAGATCTGCGGACCGGGCTTCTGCCCCTGCGCCCCCGTTCTCGTCGGGCCCGGGCCCTCCGGAGCCAATCTCTGAGGACCCAGCAGTCGATTGTATAGCTCTGGTTCCCGGCTCCGGGGCGGTCTCGGATCTGGAGTGAAACCTCGGTTCTGCCTTCCCTTCGAGTCTCGCCGGAACCGGGGTCTCGCCGGACCCGGGGCCTCGCCGGACCCAGGCTCCCGGAGCCCGTCTCTGTGTGCGTACCACGCCGGGTACCACCACGCCGGTACTCCTCGACCCGGACATTCTGTCCTTTCCGGTGGGATTTTTTTTTTTTTTTTTAAATATTTTTTAAATATTTTTTTTCTCGCCGGACCCGGGCTCCCGGAGCCTGCTATGGGACCGGCTCCGTTTCAGCGACCCCTCGGTCGTACTCTCTCTCTCTCGGACCCGAGCTCTCCGTGGCCTGTAGCCCGCGCTCTATGGGTCTCTCTTGCTGCGACCCGGACTGAGACGTTGCCTCTAGCCCGGCCGAGCCGTGCCTCTTCTCAAGAGGTCTTTTCTTGGCGGGAGCCTTGCTCCTGCCCTTCCCTCTGGCCGTAATCAACCGGACGTCGCCGGGACCATTAGGGGTACTCCTTGCTGCGACCCGGACTGAGACGTTGCCTCTAGCCCGGCCGAGCTGTGCCTCTTCTCAAGAGGTCTTTTCTTGGCAGGAGCCTTGCTCCTGCCCTTCCCTCTGGCCGTAATCAACCGGACGTCGCCGGGACCGTTAGGGGTACTCTTTCTCTCTCTCTCCACCTCTCCTTCGGCCCTCTCCTGGCCACTTTCCTCCACCTCTCTCACCACTTCTCCCTCCTCCTCTCTCTCTCTCTCTTGTCTCTCCTATATCTTTTTCTGGGGCACCGATGGCCTAAGGAATCAAGTCCAGCCTGCCCTAAAGCTTGCTTCTTAGACTCGTAAGCCACTGGTCTATCTTGTGCCACTGGGCTGGCGAAAAATTTATGCAGACCAGGCGTGGGTCCCGTCTGGTGTAGGTTCTACACTTAGGACACAAATCGTGTTCGAACCAGGTTCTGCCTGGCCGAAACATCGAGTAGTTAAAAAGCTTTAGCTGGTTACGAGACAAACTAAAACGCTCGAATTAAGGAAAGACTAACTCTTAAGCTTACGGAAAAATGCAAACTAACAAGAGAACGGGAGATAACGGGAGGTACATAACGGTGAGTAGAGGTACGTAGCGTAACCTAGCAACGGCAAAATACGAAAAACGCTACGAAGTGGCCTAACAAAATCAACACAAGCTGAAAAAGAACATGAGAGAGCGAAATATAGAAGAAGAAATCGTGAATAGAAATACAATGTAGACATGCTATGATCATGAAATACAACGACACGCCTATGGCGTGGGGAAGGGAAAATGGCGGGAAACCTAGGCAGTTCGCGGAACTGCTACCCCCGCAAAAAACCTAAGGGCGGAAACGCACTAGGAATAAAAACAGTCCCCAAAACCCTCCCTTTCAACAAAAAAGGATACTTATCGGGCTGGAAAGGACTGCAATACTCCCAAGAATCCGAGGAAAGAAACTTCCAAAGATCGCTAAAGAAAACCGAGACGAAATCCAAGGGAAATATATCCACAAGAAATTCACGTGAAGACACTTTTAATGGTAGAATGAGTAGTGAGGAGTGACCGAGGGGGGGGTTCGGTCATAGAGGGCGCACAGTGTTATTATTTTACCAGGACTTTATAGGCACGGTAGAATGAGGTGCTAAGGTTGTGAGGAGACAGGTAAGCGAGGAGCGAAGTAAATAGTGATTACTAAAAAATATAATTTTGACTTCCCCTTAAATATAACCTGATTGAATTTTTTATCTTCTGAAACCATCAGCCTTTCATAGATGATTTCTCCAATTTAATTTTATATCATAAAATTGTGATGCATATGAAGCAAAGACCTGTATAAACCATAGAACCCATTGCATCCAGTGAGATGTAACTTGTCATAAATCAATTTAATTATCTCATGCATAATGCTCTACAGCACTCAACCATTTGGAACAATGTTAATAACAACCGACACAAGGGAGCATGAAAATATTACCAACATAGCAGGAAGGCATTAATGTGAATCATTTTACAGAGTACTACAACTGTCTAGACGGTTTTTATATGGAAAATGAATATTACCATGTATTTTTGTAATAATCAAAATATGTTATGAAGAGACAAAATTGGATGATCTCATCTTCTAAAAATATATTCTTCTTCCTCTGTTAAATGTTTGTTGTAATATCGACCTTCAAATCTCTTTCTCTAAAAGGTTATTCATGAAAAATGAGCTCTTAATCTCCACAGTTGCTTTTTTAGTAATATTTACACTACTCAAAATCCACAGATTTTTGGCAAAAAGTTTCATTATTGCAGTAAATGTTATTCCTAAGCTACATATCGAAAGCATTAATTCTTCGACTGAATTAAAAAAATATTGGGACAACTGTTTCAACAGACTCCGCCACGTCATTTAGACCACTGATATATAATTTGATACTAAATGTATCGGTCATACAAAATACATTCTTCATAAACTTGAATAAAGAGTAATCTCTAGCTTACAGCTCTACAATTAGAAATGCCAAAATAGGTGGGATCGAAATACAATTTTGTTACACAATTATCATCTAACTGCTGTAAGGTACGTAGATTGATTTGAGTGCAAATGTAGAATGGAGACTGGTAAGAGAGGAGTTTTATCTGAAACCTGAAATATCCACTCATCCAATCATACACCAGATCTGGGTTTGTTTGTTTTGTCACATCCAATATTCACTATCCACGCACTAAATCTATTGCTTCCCATGTAGATTTGCTTGTATAATCTTCACAGCCTCCACAATTATAAGACCAGCACGGCTGTTTCAAAAACATCTTAATATTGCGGATACAATGCATTACTTTAAACTTTCGTAACACTAATCAAACAGCAAACCTCTCAAGCAATTTCATCCTGAGCTAAACTAAATTCAATTTTTAAGTTATGCTGAGAATGTATCAATTTCTCATTAATTTTTTTTCTCATCTCCTTTCTATAGCTTCAGTGCTCAGCAATCCCTATATTCAAAGGAAACATTCGCCACGGTTTGCAGGCGATCTTTCCGTCATTTTGCAAAGAAAGGGATCGTTTCGAATCTTACGCGATGCTCGACTTGATAGCTTTGTGTAAGTCAGCCACTAAACCTGATTATAAATAAGCAATTTATAATGCTCTAGGGTATCCATTTTTGGCCAGAAATAATGGAAATGAAATTCATTTCCTTCAGCACAATTCTTCTATATCTTACCAAAGTTGGATATAACGCACAACCGCAAAACAATCTTTGAATATGTATCAACCAAACACTTTTATCGGTAAATGACAGTGGAAGTTTAACTGCATTACTTAATGGATTTGGAAATTTCTAGGGGAGTAGCAGTCAGGGCTATAAAAATGAAGAAAATATGAAGGGAGGAAAGATAAAATGGTATTATGTTCATATCATTTAGAACGTAGGCTGGGTACAATATCACTTAAATTCAAAGATACATATTGCTTCCAAATGTTTTTCAATGTTAAAAATTACATGGGATAGTTTGATGGATGCCACAGACCAAAATATATTAGAATCATGGAAGACAAAACCGCAAAGGATTGTACAAAAATATATATCAAGTCAGTGCAAAATATAGAATAAATGCAAGATTAGGCTGTCTGTCCATATCTTTGCCAAATGGTTGGGATGCAGACTCACAAGTGAGGGACACAAATCAGTCTCATGTCTTTTAGCAAGCGTTTTAAACGAAATCATGAATCGTTTCTTCTGCTAGACACTTTGACTGTGTGAAGTCACTGTGTAAGTCAAGGGGTTTGTGGGGACTATTAAAGTGAGAGAAACACAGTCGGTTTGAATCCTCATTGCAAGTGTATTATAATAAAGGGGACTTAGATGCCCACACACAGGTTTAGCATCTATTCTGAACACGATATCAAAGTTTGTGAAGTCACTTTGAAGATCGAATGATTATGTCGAGACTCGTGACGGGGCACAGTCAGTTTGATCTCTTTTTGAGAGTGTATTGAGCGGAAATTCCAAACTTTACTGGTTTGGATATTTACGAGTGACAAGCTTACCTGTCTCCAAGGAGGTGCTAAGGTTGTGAGGAGACAGACCAGCGAGGAAGGAACTAAATTCAGAACTTCCCCAGACCTGCATTGAGTACAGTTTTTTCAAGACTTAAACTGTTCAAAGCCACTATGTAGAACTCTAGAATATACACATGTTAGTAGACAGCTTGACTGAACTGCAGCCTGATAGGATTTTCAGCGAATGACGTCAAGAAAGAATGGGGCTCTCCAGCCATACCCAAAATATTCAGGGAGTGCTGTCTTATCGTTAACATCTAGTTCCACGGAGGTTGACTGCAGTTTATAATTGTACCCTGAGTTGATGGCTAGTGCTAAATGCAGGTCATAATGGTACCCTTAGTTAATGGCTAGTGCTATATACATATATGAATTATTGAAGAAGAATCAAATCCAGTTAATTGTTTTAAGCACCTTTAATTTGTTTTTTCTAAAGATGTTTTCATTTGTTTGGCCAAACTGTTCAAGTGGAACCGTGGTCAATTACTCAGCATCGGTCTGTATGCAGGTTCATCAGGCATGTTCCTGTGCTAGGGAGCACATTCACACGATTGTGTTACTTTGTTTCTGGGCGATGATACAGCGCGAAGGCCTAGATACAAACTCCCATAGTCCTATACAGACCACTTTAATGCTGTGGGTATGTCTAGTGTACATGTATGTGTTGGTTTTGCTGTACTGAAGGGGTCTAATCTACCTGCAAAATTGGCAAGGTTCTTAATTAAGGTTAAAATTATGGCTATAGTTCTAAAAACTATCCCTTTTTTCCATATAAGCTAGTTAAGGTCGTTTTAAGAGAAACTGTCGTTGTCAGGTATTGGCCATATGCACGTGTAAAAGAACAATCCCTTTATAGTCGTAATACACAACAAATCCCTCGATTGCCCTCCTTCAAAGGTAAATTACCAATGTGCTCACATCCTGTTCAACTGGTGTCTCTTTACAAAGTAAATCCTTTCAGGTTTAACGCCTGAACGGATATCCTGTTGGGCACAACAGGTGATCTTGCAGAACTTATCTGAAGGTACTCCACACTTCCATGGAATTTGCTTTTTTGTCAGATCCGTTAAGAATAAACTGCCAACTGAAACTGCACAACTTCACCGGGTTTTGAGTATTTACAAATACCTAGGAAGCATGGGACATGAACTGCACAGAACTTTTCATGTATGAGAGTCCAATGATACTCAGTGCTTGTAAAGGAGAATGGAGAGAGATCGATTCAGAACATTACTGTTGCTAGATTGACATTACTGCCACTTACACCAGCAAGTTGATTCGTATTGATCGATGAATTGATCAATAAACATGAAGGAATGGTAGATTCATCAGGAGTTGTGATCCCAGACACGGGAGGTTCAGTAGGGGTCACCGTCCTAAAAACTTTGTAGACCAACTTTTGCCGATTTATTACAGCAGATGATGGGCAAGTACTGTACATGATGTGATTCGAGACACTTATTTAAGAAAACTAACAGAGATTGGTGTCTAATCTGGGCCATAAATTATATAAACGAAATCATATGGAAAGTATTTCTTCCTTTTACTTACAAATTTACTTTCAATTTCCATAGAATACATAGATATTAAAGTGCATTAAGACCTGTATACACATGAAAAAACCACATTAAAATATGAGTATATATATAGTAAATCCCGATTTGTATGCTACTCAAGCATGTGTGTGTATGCTATGCTATGCGCATACACATTATTAACGGTTGCTCGTAGTAGATCAAGTAACATATCAACAGACTTCTACATTACAAAGCAGTCTGGATAATCACATTCATGTTTGCTTTATATCATTCATTCATAAATTGTATGTGGCTGACTTTGGAATAGTGACCTCAGATGAATGAGGCAGTGGGGGGGGGGGGGAAATTACCCCCAAAGTGGATCATATGGGGTCAAGTGCTAACCTATTAGCAAGTTTTGTTGTTATGCTGAAGCAGAAGTCCTTACATGGCTGATGACAGGCAATAATTGAGAGGGCTTGTTAGGTGTTCAAAGTAACCGAAATTCAATATAAATGCATATGGAACTGAACATCATATATATAGTAATAACATTATTTTCATCACTTCAACAATTGGATGTTTTTTTTGTGCACATTGTATGCTAAACAGTCTCATTATAAAATGATATTAATACAGGATGAGGAGTAGAGTTCAAGTTACAGCTGTTGTCTAGCTACTTCATATACTTGTTAATGTCAAAGCTTTTATTATTGATTCATGTAGCTTGCTACCAAAGGTCAACATGCTTGTGATTAATTGGAGCCTTCATTTCTTCTCAAAGTAATACTGCAATTTAAACATGAACTTGTAAACTGTACGTGATGACTTGTTTGCATGTTCAATAGTTTAAAGATAACAAACTGCTGCTTGATGTTTGCTGATATGACCAGGATCCAGAAATCAGTTCAGCATCCACATGTATGATAGGGGCTGTGGCAAACATTTTAAATAATCAAAAGAACCGCTTGTTTATGAGAAAAGGTAAACAAATATAAAGTAATGATAATCACTACTAGTAAACAACTAGCGATGGTACAAAGATTTACACCAAGGTACCCATCCATCCATTTCCAGGGGACCTGTTAAGGGTGATAAATTATCCAGCATCATATCGCACAATGTTATGCAATATGGGCACATGCATTGCTGTGCAAAAATGTATAGCAAGTTTGTACACAGGATGCAAACTACTTTATAAGAGACAAAATTCGGAGACTGCACACAAAATTGTTCCCTGCTGTTTATTGTGCATTGAACATAAAACCCAACAGTACTGTATACAATTCCCTAAGGTAATACTTTGTGTATATGTTATGTGTATAGTAATAGTAACAACTCATTTGTACAGCCAGGTGCTATATTAAAATTACTCATATATCCTACTGTGATATATTATGGTCCAAATTGCTGTCATAACGGGTACCTGTATTTTTCTTCTTAGATTTTATTGTTTCTAATTTTAGTTTGCAAATTTCCTACATTTTTTGGGGCATATCTTTACATATTTCTCACATATTTTTATAAATTTCTTACTCAAATTTATTACGGAGCAGGAGGAACGTTCTGAATTTCTATGTTTGATAGGTTAGTACATTGGCTAAATAAATGAATGAATTGATTGAATTATAATAGCTTTTTACTTACGTGATGTTTCCACCCCAGTTTTGTTTTTGTTCCTCTACCAAAAAGTATAAGATTGTAGTCTAGCATTCCCACTTACTCAGCATTTAAATGCAACCCTCACCTCTTACAAATTAAAGGGAAAATTATGCCCCTTCAGAGGATGGCAGTCTCAAGGATACTTTGCCACCCATTTCTTAGCCTTCCCCTTCCCCTACACACACAATCCAAAGTGAAATACTGAGTTTATCCCCCCGTTACAGCACCATGTGAATAGGCTAATGTAGCTACAAATACCTCTGGCAGCAAGGCTGAATCAACATCGAACAATAGAGATTATCAAATAATAGAGATTATATCTACAGGTGAAAAACTGCAGTGCCTATTGTGTGTAAACACAAAAGATTGTGTCCTACACAACCTGGCTGCAGTGATGCTGCAGCCCCCTCAGCATCTGACTCTTTGACACAGTGCCTTTAAGTCCCATAACATGACTGCAAACATGCACTTCCATAAACTACAAGGATTGAAGGAGAATAAATCATATGTATGTACTTACAACATTCGGATGGTTTAGTCTGAGGAGAATTTGTACTTCAGATCTCACTACTTTTTGGTCAACCTGAAAGAGGAATAGTAAGAACAGGATTTATGTGCATAGAATAGGTTATTAACATTAGACATGTACTGTACAGTACATCACATAAGATGACTTCGTTCAGGTATAGTGACAGAAGGGGTTACATAAATCCACAATCCTTTTTATTTGAATACAAGAAGTACGTCCTAATTACAGAAGCTAGTAAGGGACAGCAATGTTTTACAACAGATGGTATTCTAATACCAACTTTGGAAACATTGCACACGCATAGCAGCTGAACCAAAAATCCTCAAGTTTCTGATTTGCTATCTTTGAATGACAAACGACAGAATGATAGATCCTTTCAGAAGAGGAAGAGGGCTTCTTTTTTTTCTGGGGGGGGGGGGGAGGGGTGCCTGCATAAGTAGAGAAAAGAAAAGCAACAGAGGATTCAAGTAAATCAGTAGGCTATGTAAATTAAGTGCATATAGAATAGAGACAGGTAAGAGAGGAGTGAAGTCAATCCAAATATCTAAAAGAGAAAGAATATTTTATGATATTCAAAGGCTATTTTGGTTTATTACAAATTGTCTTGTGATCTACTGTGATATTCTATATTGTTATCATAATGCCAACTCAGCCTGTAAAACAAAGAGAATTTCACCCAGAACTGAAAATTAAATATAAGATGAGGATGCCTGAACTCCCCCCCCCCCCCCAGTCCCCCACATCTTCAAATTGCAATAGCTTGCAATACAATTCTACACATTGGTAGTAAAGTATGTCTTGTAACTTCCACTCCACAAAAGTGAGAATAAAATGAATTTTAACTGCCACTAAAGACGATAGGTTTTATCTACACACTCAAGTCTAGAAATTCACAATTTTTAGCCACTTGCTAAAACATAATAGTGCTCAAAAATCAACTGGCTGAGAACTAAGTTCTCACTGGCAAATTCCCTCCTTGAGATTTCATGTATACAATCGAGGCATTTAATACACACACACACCCGTACACACATATTAACACCACCATGACTACTAAGGTTACAAATCCATTGAAACAAAAGTAGCTGCTAGATGAAGTAAATTCCTTGTAAATCGATAAAATAAAGGACTTGATTATCGTAACTTTAAGTCCAATATTTGCTTTACTTTTTAAAGATACTGACAATACTTACACAATGTAGACTACCGTCGGTTTCGAGAGATTCATTCAAACATTTTTGACCTTTTCATTTACAATATTTAAAGTCAATAGCATTATCTTGTGCGTACCAGTAAATATCACAAAATGAAAGAAGCTTTGGGGAGGGCATAAAGTATCATACCGTTTTAGGGTTGTAACGTGAATATACAGAAATGTACAGTAGTAAATAATGCAAGGTAATGCAGGCCTCATTCTAAGTGATTAACCAACGATGAACAAGAATTTATGTCATCTTACTGTCGTTCTGTAGTGTGCAGGACATGGCAATGCTGCACCAAGAATTAAATATTGTCATAACAGTACAAGTAGCCACTACTAATATGGAGTGCAATGTGCTTAAGTTTATTGGTGACTATACCAAATCTGTATCTAGCATTGCTAATATATCACTAATATTAGCTTACACTATACACACGCACAAGTTGATCTAGCCTAGCCTCACAGTATTAGTCTCAGCATTGCTGATATATCACTAATCATACAGTAGCATGTATTATGCAGGCACATATGTTGGTCAAGCCTAGCGCAGTAGTATTGGTGTTAGTGATAAATACTATATCACTGAACTTAGTAATTTATGTTAACATCTTTCACATTAAAATAATTCCTTTGGGTCTTCAGTAATTTGAAACAATCTTGAAAGTTGTTGTTTCAATTGCTTGTGGTAAGCAAATATAATCGCACTTTTTTATTTATTTATTTTTTTCTGGGGTGGAAAATATTCTGTCAGAAGACATTGTATTTTATGTTTCATAAGTGTTTTGTTCTAGATGAAGAATATTTAGTGTTAAAGCAAGACTGCATGAATATCCTTGTGCCTTGATTTGAAAAATCAACTTGGGTTTCTTTATATCAAAACTTTATTTACATATATGTATACGGTACATGTATGCTGTCTTCCATGCCTCATCCATGATACTCTCGACCATTATCTTTGCACCGAATACCACTTAAAAGTATACTGAAAAAACCTCTGAAATACATTTTAGCAATTCAGTACAGTTCCACTATTTGCATTATTGACATACATCTCACGTAATATACAACAAATCAAAATACAGAGATCACCCTACTTCCAATATTTGAACCAGCATCATCTCTGAAATAGATACATTAATATGTCAATATTTAGATATTTTTTCAAAAATTAAAGTGTTCTGTGTCTGTGTAAAGTATAGCAGAGGTTACTGTAAAGAAACCTTTTTAATTTCTACTCAGATACACCAATTGGTTAATTATCATACTCACATTCTTTTTTATAACTTTAACAGCATATGGCCTTTCTGTACCCACTTGAACACACTTTTTGACGACAGATGTAGCTCCCCTGTGAAGAATAATGGAAAAGCAACCCTTAAAAATTAAAAAGAATTGTGCTTTTAATTACTTGCACACAGACAGACTATATGCTTCCTTGAAACAGACATCTGCTGGTTACACTTTAATACTGCAATATTCTGTGTTAAAAATTGTTCACAAAAAAACATGTCAACAATTTGAGAATGCATCATAATTAAGGCAAAGTATGTTGGGTTAATTCATATAAAGCACTTAATTTTATATTGCAATGTTCATTTCGGTTACGATAAACCGAAAGCCATTTTGGGAGGCAAAGGTGTGCAGTATACATAGAGTGGAACATCTGCCACATACTATGATGAATATGGAACAAAGGATATTACAGCTCATTTATAAGTGTAATTGCAGGAAATCATACAACACATTAAGAGCTAAGCAATTTACTCACTTCAGACATGGTTAAGCGAGGATGCGATGGGAGTGTGGAGACAGGTATGGAGCACAGTACAATGAAGTAGATCTAGTTTTATGTTGGAACTATCTTAAACACCAGAAATGAGAATTAATTAGTAACCGTTAAGTCTATACTCATGCTGCCTTAAAAATGTGGTTTGCTTAATTACAACATTCTTTAGCACAATATAGGAAACTTGTCAATTCCACTGGCTTAAATACTCATGCTCCATACTTGCTGGCCCATAGCCAGACTGGGACACAGGAGGGTCATGTCTCTCCCCCTCTTCCCCCCCCCACCCATCTGTGCCTCAATCATGTGTGCAAATCTGTCACAAGTTACAGGACACTTTGTTGGTGCCCCTCCGTAAATTGTTGTTGCTTTTCCAACTCAGAATTTCTGGCTATGAGTGTACATACTTGTCTGAATTTCTGGCCCAAGTTTTTCCGGAAGGGGGGTCCGGTCATAGAGGGCGCACAGTGTTATTTATTTACCAGGACTTTATAGGCACGGTAGAATGAGGTGCTAAGGTTGTGAGGAGACAGGTAAGCGAGGAGCGAAGTAAATCAATATATTCAGAGAAAGAGATATGACATGTATGATGTTGACTTGTTAGTAGAATCATAGCATATCCCAAAAGTGACCAACTTTTCATCTTTCACTCAAAATGGGAAACATAAGTTAGATTTAATAACCATCCACAGGTTGTGAGATGTGTTTGTTTCAGACCACATATATCTTGATTATTGTTAATAATGATGGATCGACCGCAAGGACGAAAACAAAACAAAAAAATTCACATGAAGTTAGGATGTCTTCACAATCACATAAACTCTTTCTCATGAGTATGAAAGGAAGCACAATCATCCTATTCAGCATTTTATGTTAGCTGTCTTTTATTGTCAACAGTCAGTTCTATAAAAATAAAAAATAAATTTCATTCCTTTGGTATTAACACAGAAACAATTTAACACTAAAATGTAATTTATAAAATTTTGCAAGAGCTGTACCCTCACTGCATGGTTTGGGTATGTACATGTGATGATACAGTGCAAATCTCACCGCTTCAATCACACAATTCTATACATAATACCAAGTGAAGTGAAGTGGTAACACTCAGCAGTCCTCCCAACAATGGCTTCCAATGTCTAGGTTACTTATACACTCCCTAAAAGGCAAATTTTAGAAACACCCTTTTCAAAGCAATTCTACACAATCTACGCGGTATGGAAATTGTTTTCTATGAAATATTAGTCTACATTCAATATCAAAAGTTAACCTTTCAAAAGTAGATGTTCCATAAAAGCACAATGGATTAACAATCATATCAGAAAACAATGAGGCATTGTGATACCTTAAGGCAGGTTTTATCATTACATGTAACACTATGACACCTTCTGTTCTTGTGAGGGCAGCAAATGTATCTATCATAATGATTTTAGTGCGCTCTCTTTCTGCAAACTGTTCGGCATGTTGTCCTATACTAAGCTTTGACATGTTAGTCAAATTCCAGCATGCCTTTGCCTGTTACATGGTTGATTCAATTGAAAGCAGACCTATGAGATGACAAGTGCCCTCATTGTACAATCTGGATCATGACTGCTTCTTAGCGTCCATTTTCGTAGCTACTAACTCCTTCCTACAACCTACAATGCAACTGTTCCTTTGCCATGAACCTTTGCAGTGCCTATCGTAATTTCTTCTGAATTCCCCTCGGTTGAAGTCCCCTTTCCTCTTCAGGACGACAACCTATCCCGTCTGGAACCAGCTGCAAATATCGCCAAACAGACGGACGGATCACTCAGCCACTGAGGGCTATCATACACTAGGGCTATGAATGAAATTCATAGCAAAGTTAAATCAATACCTCCATCTGGTCAAATCAATACAAGAAAGAGTTCATAAACTCAGTGCGATGACTTTTAGAGGGAAGTTAAATACCATCAAACATTTTCCAGATCCCAGCAATTAATTGCATGATTTTTTTCTTTCTCCATGACCTCTATCGTGGGAAAGTTCCCAAATTCCAACACATTCTCACTCAGTTAATTTTAACACTCATTTCTCACTATTAAAACTCATGACTTCGTCGTCAAGAGGCACAGACCAGTAGATGGAAAAATATTGAATCCTAGGTAACCGTTTATGGACAAAAATCCGAAGGAAATAATCCACTCGAAAATATGTGATCAAGGCACTTTGAACGGTAGCATGAGAAGGAAGGACATTGACCGGAGGGGACGGTCATACAGGGTGCACAGTGCTAAAAGGTTACCAGGACATTCTAGGCACGGTAGAACGAGGGTGCTAAGGTTGTGGGGAGACACGTAAGCGAGGAGCGAAGTTAACTCCCCAATCTCACTACCTGTAGATCACCAAATTTCCACTCTTCAAGCAGAGTCAATGATCTAGATAAAGTATTGTAAAACAAAGGTCACCCATGGATCTTACTTAACTAACTCTACATCTGTACATACCATCTATATGGGTAGGATACAGTGTGAAATACAAGCCAGTTTTTAGCATGTTTAGAGTGCATGACCTGTAGAAATGTAGAAGCTAAGTAGAACTTTACCAGTGTCATATTTAAGCTACAGTCAGGAGCTAACAATGTGAAACAGTTGAATGAACACTGGTATAAGCAATGAATTAGATAAATTCCAGGTTTTGTTTAAGGAACTTAATTCCCCCCTAAAAAAACAAATATATACACAGAAAATCACAGTGAAACAGCCACAAGTTTCTCTTTAATAGAACTGAGTCCATTCAGCAAAATTTATGTCAGTTTTTAACCTAAACAGTACAGTAGTTACACACATGCATTGTGTGTAACCTTCTAAACATTGTCTTGAAGCTGCTAAAAGAGCTAAGGTTTTAGGTATGATCAAGAGGAATTTCAGTTTTCTGAAAGAAGACATAGTAGTTAGGCTTTATAAGCAGTTGGTTAGGCCTCATATTTTGCTAAAGACTGATAAGGAAGTACTCGAAAGGTCCTGAAGGAGGGCAACTAGGATGATTAGTTCCTTAAAGAGTGTTCCTTATTATAGGCGGTTACAACTGTTGAATCTCACCACACTGGAGCTTAGGAGGTTACTTACGTGGTGACTTGATTCATGCTTTCAAGATTGTGTATGGTTTTGACACTTTATCCTTCACTGACTTTTTCATGTTTGCTAATAGTAGTTGTACCAGAGGTCATTGTCTTTAACTCCAAAAGTCACAAAGTAGGATTAATATTCAGCATAACATCTATTAGAACTAAATAGGGTTTGCCTGAGAAAGTTGTACTTGCAGCAAGTAGTGTGATGGGTTTAAGAATGCTTTGGACAAACACTTTAAGCATTGCAATTGGGTCTGAGTGTTTGTGTCTTCAGTTTTTTTCCTCTCCTATAGGGTCCTTGATGGGGACTCGAGTGTCCCTCCTGATCCCTTTTTTCTACTAAACTAAACTAAACTAATGTTCAAAATTTTTAACTGTTCTGGGCCTGCCCCAGAAAAGATAATCAACGTGCATAGAGAACTTTGACAATTTGAGACTTCAGGAATAAATTGTTGTTATTATTTGTAAGCCTTTCTTGAAGCCAGGATTAAAGTAGAACATAATGAAAAGTGAGATAAACATTCACAAGATGTTTTAGTCCCAGAGCTTAATCAGTGGATTTGCAAGAACTTATGATGAAGGAAATTTCAAAGTTAACAGATGACAGCTCCTCAGAGTGACCCAACAAGGCTGGAAAAATAGAGAAACCTAGCCAATATCAGCCATGCAATCGGGTATAAGAATCACTGCAACAAGTGAATGCCAAAGTTCACCTTATTATTAACAACATTACAGGGAGTTACTGTCAAACTAATCATAGTATGGTAAGACTTGGCCTTGTATTAAACTTACACTGCAGTCTCCTACATATACAGAGCCAAGTAGAGATTCCTACTCACTGAACAGCTAATAATCTAAACCACTTTTCAAGTTGACTCAGCATTGATCAATAGCTTCAACTACAACAACAAGAGATCATAAAAGGATCAATCCCTTATAATACTATAGGTACTTCTTTGTCCAAAGTTTAAATTAAATGCAGAGACATTTTGAAGTGCTAACAATTTATTGAACTTATCACATTATAGGGAGCCACAGCTTCCATTTCAAAAGCAATGATCAATCTACTTATCTTTTGTTTGACACAAAAGGTTTAATACAGGAATAGGGATAAAACTGCAAATTTAGCAGATAAGTCACTCCATTGCTTCTGTGTTAGTAATTTGGTAAATAAGTAATAGCATCTGTCGTTCATATAGCATACAACCGAGAACAATGTCACATAAAATACAGTGCTGTATGCACAACCTACAGTACTCATCTTAACACTTAGGAAGCTGAAAATAATTATCATCAAATTTTAGGGAAAGGCAGTACACTGCACAGTTTATCCCATGTACAGTAGTTTGGGCAAACTTAGAGTTCCCTGCACCAGTATATATATATATATAGACAAAATTATAATTATTTTTGTTAGCAATGTTCACCTCCAGCCATGACAACATTAATTGTCATGTGAGAAACTTAACTTTCACCAAGGATGATATCCTCCGGCTTCGAAATATCCTCACTTTAAGAATGGCTGCAGTGAATTATGTGTCAATAACACAGTCCAGCTAGTATTTGTGTTGGCAAAATATATGCATTTGATGTATTAGACATCAAAGGCATATATACAGTATGATCATTAATTAGAGAATATTAATGAAAAACAACACAAAGTAATCAATTCTACCAGCAAATGAAAAACCGTGTAGTTCTAATGGACGTGTACAAGATCGTCAGTCTCTCAGACAAAATTCATGAGTAGGGTAAAATGTTAATTGGTCGTCATACCCTCCGGGACAGTCCAATTTCTGTTCGGACAATCGAAATCAGTCTCAAATTTTGCTCTGATGAGGCATACTACTACCTGTCTTGCTTCCCTTTCTCAAGTTATTACATTGGATGCTCTATTCATCTCAAGAAGACAACCAATGCACACACACACACAAAAATGTAAGTGTACACAAAAATTTTGACTATGTCAACATGACTTGCATGTTTCCCTCTCATGATGATAAAAAAATCTATTTATAATGTTTTCTATTGGACTGAACACATCAATCAAAAGTAAGAACTTAGAATTCATTCACTTGCAAAATTAGGTCACAGCTTGAGTTTAAGATAAAAAGCCCCAACATATGCGAAACCAGGGCAAATTAAGTCATGCAGAGCCCTTCGACACTTGTTTCTACTGTAATCGACCATGCAATTTCACTCCTTTGTCAATGTTGAGATGTTTGATCAGCCTCATGAAACATGATGGTCTCTGGACTAGATAGTTTTATCGGTTCATGAAAAGAGCAAATGCCTTCATCCATTCGTTCTTATGTTTCGCAGAGAGACAGAAAGGACTTCTACAGAGTGCACAGCAGGCTTGGGGTAATCGTAATCAGTAATCGTAATCGATTACAATCGATTACATTTTTTTAAGTAATCGTAATCGATTACTTTTGTGAAAATTACAAAGTAATCGTAATCGATTACAAGGGCAAAGTAATCGTAATCGTATTACATTTATGATTACAGTGAAATTTGAATGAGAAGGGCAAAATTACTAGAAATGATTAAAACTAATTCTTACTATTGGCTTTTAGTGTGACCAAAGAAGTGTTCCTGCTTCTAGAATTCTCTAGCACAATAAACATAAATTACTGGGGATTTGATCGCCATATTCAAGGATTTTTTATCACCTGAATTATTCTGTTCAAAAAAAATCACTGCAAATTAAGTATTTTGGTGGATCAGAATTTGCTTTACCAGAGTTGACCACTTTTTGATGAAAATAATTTACTTTTACTTTGGCCTTCCATGTCCCATGTACTGTGGAATGCCCCATTTCAAAGCTGTTTAGTTTTATTTTGGTGTTATCATGTAAAAGAGTTTTTAGTTTTGCTGCTATGCAGAAATTATTAGTTTACAAAATATAGTGTTGCCTGAAAATCTTCATTTGTTTTACTTTAGTATTTGTCTGTTTACTCTTTGTCTGTTTAAATTGTATTTTTTACTGGACTTATGGGTTACACATCTTAAACATGTTAAGGCATAAATGTGTAATGCCTGGTAGGAATTGTAGATATACTTCCACAATTTTGTCCGTATATACTTTAAATGCCCTTCCCTTGCCCTATTTCATTGCCCTATTTCCCGGCAGAGAGTTATATTAAACAGATATGCAGAGGATTGTGCAAGTAACCACAATGTAATCGTGATTGTAATCACGATTACATTACAATGTAATCGTAATCGATTACTTCAACTTTAGGCTGTAATCATAATCGTAATCATACATTCTCAAGTAATCGTAATCGTAATCGATTACATTCAGATGTAATCGCCCCAAGCCTGGTGCACAGTGTGTTATATATGTTTTTTCTCTCTCTCTCTCTCTTTCCCCCTTTTTTTTGTGTACATTATCTTGATGTTTTTTATTCATCATTCCTGTAATTTTCAAGGACTAAGTTTCCATTGGGATATATTTCAGATAGATCTACTGTAGCTATTTCATTGATATACAGATCAAGAGAACTGGCATATTTGTTACCTGTTTTATATCATTCTTTTTTTCTTTTCTTTTTTCCACAATTTGAAGTTGGTAGCTGGCAGGGACTTAAACAGCAGCCATTACCATACTGTAGCTATGTTCACTGAACGTTACCGTAATCAGTTTAACTCATTGTCATCATTCTGGTTGCTTAAAAGAAGTTATAAAAGACAAAATTTGGCATACAAAATGAAAAAATTACACTGCAATAAATGTTTGTACTTTGGATCGATTTTGGGAACGGAACAAAGTGCTCAGTAATCAACCTTAAAGAATTGAGAAGAATCACCATAGATCTCTACCCATGGCGAACAGTGACCTTAAATTTGACGACATTAAAATAACAATCTATGGAATGATTGGCGAATATTATAACAGAAAGAAGAAAAATTATCTGACAGCATTTTCAAAATAATAACCTAAAATAAACTTTAATTACAGTAAACTGTTCAGCTCTATATTCCCCCAGCAATATCAAAACGATCCAGTTATTACACTACTAATGAGGAAATCAATCAGTTAGTTTTTTTTTTTATGAAAATATCATTTTGATCACTCCCCCATGTCCCCACCCACCCCCCCCCAATAAAAAAAAAATCCCTTCCTTCCTATCTTGACCTGAAATTCAGCAATTGTAAGATGATACAAGAAGGTTTAAGCAAGTAAGTTATAACTATGCCAACAGAATGGTAGTTTTTTATTGTAGTCTTGGATGTACTGCTTTAAATCACTTAGTTTAAATTGCCTGATCAACCCCTTGCAACCACTCATTTACGAATAGAAAGATGCTATTCAACAGATGAACAAACTAGAGCTAATCTGCCAGTCAACTTGTTGAAGGGCGGGTGGGGGGGGGGGACAAGAAGGGGGAGGAAATAAACAGATCATTGGACCAATTCATAGGTATCACAAAAATGAAGAATATAATGCACAATCTTCACTTCAATACAAACTCATTCTTTGAAGTGTGCTACAATTTTGCAGTTTCAACATAACTCTCTATTATTTCGACGGGTTTTTTACTGCTGATAGTAACAGCCAACTATAGTACCAGCATTCCATTAGTCCCACAGTATATATAACACACAGTCCATCATTTGCAGATTTCTCACCAGGACACCACAAGTCTACGTACGACAAATTACTTTTCTTCATCAGTGTGTAGTCATGCTACAAGTACATGCAGCACTACTATAGCACTGTCACGAGCAATTCTGCCCTTAGACCAGTGGATCTTTGTACTGCATAAACACCAAATCAAATAATAGAGCAATGTCGGGCGAAAAATGTCACGAACACAAATCAGGATAACCCAACTGCAAGACCATGTGATCCAATTATATTAACAAAAAGGGCAAAAATGCAAAATTCAATGATCGGGTTGGCTCAATGCAAAGTCATGGTTTGGAAACATCTTGTACAAGTAAATGATTTGTTTGGGTACAGGTTTTATTTATTTATATATTATTGCCAGTGAAGAGTAAAACTGATGGAATAATAACAAGCTAAAGGAATTATTATTTTTCATTTTGGCAGTCAAGTTCATGTTGACTGACAGCTGGATTGCATGGGTAATATCTTCTGCATTCATGTCCCTCCTAAATTAATGATGTGACTGTTTTTTATCTGAATTGACAGACTTTGGGTTCATTGAATAAATTGGAATTTATGTTCTTAAACCCTGACTATATTTTCAGTCATGAATACTTGCAAATATGTATATATAATCTGTTCTGAAAGTTTGAAATCTGATATCACAGTTCAAAGATTTATATATGGAAAATCCGACCAATGAGGGGGGGGGGATTTAAACTGAGCTTTATAGTATTGTAAGTTTGAGTGCACAATTCTACTTCCTAACCCCCCCCCCCCCCCCACCACCATCCTACCCCAATTTGCATACATTACATTCAGTATTCTGCAGCAATGGTAATTTATCAACAAACTTGTGCAAGTGTTTTTTACATTCTCTTGTAGGTTACAAGTAAGCAAGAATAAATTGTAGAAATGCTTGGAATGTGAGCTGGAACTAGGTAGCTAAGGTTCATGAAAATGCCTACATAATTACAAATAAAGTATTGTTTCACAGTCATGTGATATGCCACTCAAGTTCCTAATTAACTTATGAGACACAAAAATAGCAACTTGCCAGTTGCAGCTCTAATTTATAATTGCAGAAATCTTAGTCACCACATTCTGTGATGGTGGTTGTGTTCAATGGCAATCAAGCAACTGTTGACATTCAGTTTGTCTTTCTACCAATGGAGTCCATACATACAGTAGCATGGGAAATGTTCTTACACAGTGTGTGTTGTCATGGTAACCTGATGAGTAATTATGTTAATTCAAAAATCTTAAAACTTATTGTAAATGCAAATTACACTTCAATTATATGTGTAGGGTTTGGTGATTATAACACAAAATGAATAATGTGTATTTAACAAATTTTCAACTTTATGGTTCTAGTGTTTTTGACTCAAGTTGAAAGTCAATTTTGGTTGTGTCTATTAAAGATTAGAGTAGAATAGAATGGAAAAGATAGAATAGAATAGAAACCCAAAGCTGTAAATATTATCTATGAAAATGAAATTAGGAACTTCCCTCAGGATCACAGGCCAAGTACTAGAATAGCCACGAAACCGAAAGTAGTTTGTAACATAAACATGTTTTAATCTTTGATATTTCAATATGCTACCAAAGAAGATGGATATTGACATTGTGAAACTTTCTGTTTCAGTTTGAACAATGAACTTGATCTACTTTCTCTTGCGTTCAATTACCATCTCTGCTCTACATTGCTAAAAGCACTAGAAATGGATTTGGGCACAGGTCTGTATAAATGAACACTGTCTGCTTAGGTCTGTCTCCACACAGCCTTAGCACTCTGTCTAAAATGATCTGATAATATATTTTGGACTACGCAGGGCAATTTTTTAAGGAAATTTCCCAGGTGACCGGAAAAAAGAGCCTATATAGTCACATAACATGACAAGTGTACCATCAGACAGTACAAACATGGTAACTACCAGCACATTATCAGAAATCCTCTTACAGGGCAAAGAATGTACTACATCAAAATATTTGTGTCAAAATTGTAAGAGTTTTACAGTGCTGCTTAATATGCATACTTGTGATACTATATATTCTATGAGTTCCTAATGCTCAAATACTTCATTATCAATAATGAACAAGTCTAAAACTGTTACGTTCATATGACCATGCAAAAATGATACATTTAAATGGCAATCTTTCTCAAGTTTGACCAGACTGCATTTTGCTGAATCTAGTCGTCCGTCACACAACCTTGGTGGGAAACTTGGTCGTCTTGGTTGATCATTGATAATTTGCTTTGCTGTGCAATGTACACCCTAAATTGACTGGCCACTTCTGGTCAGCTACCTTGATTATCATTCTGAACCCCCAAGTACCTAGATGTGTTTTCTGTGTGGGATTTTGCTATCATTATGCACGCATCCATGACTCATGACAATTTGCACACACATGGGCACCCAACCCAGTGCAATTCTATCGTGAACCATATGGCAGCGACCCCAGTCCCTCCACTTACTTCAGGAACAAGGAATAAATGAAAAAGGTTGAACCGTTTTGCAAAAAACTCCTTTCGAAATCACTACAACTGATCTTGCTCAATAGGCTTAACACCATTTCCCAATTTGTACCCTTAAGGGGTCTATCCATCATACAGACACTATCTGAGTTTTAGTTGTATAATGATTTTATTTACCTAGATCTCGCACTTCAAAATTATAGATTTTTAAAATGTTAAAATACTGAAATTAATGAATGCAAAGGGTACTTGCTATATTTAGTCTGTAAATCATTTAACTGATTAATCTCAAGTTTGATCCACAAAATTTCTTTTCTAAGATATGCACGGCAACGTCAAACCACTACAGACCGTGGGCACTTTGAGAGAAATGTTGCAAGCTTGACAACACACAACACTGTGTTCCACCAAGTAAGAGAAGGAAGTACCATACACATGTGTCTCTTCATATATAATGTCTTTATGATAACAGTGATATCCAGGCATGCATGTGCATGAAATTACCTGTCTCTAATGGCAAAAAAAAACAAGTTGGATTGCACAGGTACAGGAAGCTAAAGAAGCTATGAGTGCAGGAGTCTACACTTGTAGAGAGCTTTTAACAACACTTTCTACAAGGCCAACTCCATAAAAATCATCTGGAACAGTCCCAGTAGACGCCAGATGGAGAGATAAGTTTAGAATCAAAGTTAGCTTAGATATGGTATCTTTTGCAATAGGTGGCCCATATCAATTAACAAAAACAATAAAGCCATGCTAGTCTTGTAAGAAGTCTTTAGGTAACTTTTATTCAGCAAACTTTAACTTTGTACAACAGTAAAACAACAAAGACTATGAATGTCACAACATCACTATTGCTACAAAGATAGTGCTAGATTGATGTTCTTGAGTTATGAAACCTCACCATGACAAGTACTATGATGCTTCATGAACATGGCAATAATTAAGGCTCAGTCTAGACAAAGTGTTCTCAATTTATGTTCTATGAGGGCCAGAGAGAAGCATTGGTTGGAGTAAAAGGCCGGCAAGAGAGAACCAACTTTTCACTATACTATACCTACTGTAGATTGACAAATGTGCACGGCAGGTCAGTAAGGTATTTAAGTCAAGGAACCTATATGGACCTACACCCAATTATTCACTATGATTGTAAACCACTTTATAGCTTCCCAGAGACCAGATTTGGCCCACTTACTACCAAATGAGACAGTAACGTTATTTGTGAATAAAGTTTGCTTCCCAAGGACGCAAGTCCTCAAAATGTTTGCGCCACATATCAATTCCTTTCTTTCTAAAATGCACACTAAACATTCTTCAAAATAGCCCTCTTACTGACCAATGCGTATGACTCATCACCTTGACCGAAAATCCTGTGGCTCTGTGCGGACAAGTTGTTTGGACTATTCCATTCATCAGGGGGTCTTAAATGGTGTTTCAATAATTATAGGATTGCATTAGATAAATTAATTGGCACTTACTTGCTTCAATATTTATGATGCATATTCCACGGTCATTTTCTTTGAAATAATATTAAGTTCAATAAAATATTTGAAAGTTTTTGAAAGCGAAACTCGGCTGTGGCGATGTAGGTGAACACTGTGCATTGCGTAGCTGTACCCTATTACAGAGTACAGGATACACATATTACGTAACGGCGTGCCCACCGAAGAAAGCGAAACTTGTATTTTTCTTAGAAGAGATTCGATTGGATTGTACTTGGTCCGATTGTAGATAGTGACCAATGAAAATGAATTTAACATCAATGTAAAGTTAAGAAAAAATCCTTTCCAAAGCCGTTTGAACTAAATTTGTCAATGAATATTCAAGAGGATGGTTACGCAAACAAAGTACGGCTATCAAATGGTGATTTTCTTCAGTATTTACTGTGTGTTTTCAATGAGGGTTTTGAGTTCGATATTTATTAACCTTGCATCGTAAATCACCGAAGTCCGGTGGAAGTTTGAACTGTATTGTTAAGAAAATAACAGAACTTTAGAGACAACACATTTCTCTGTTTAGTGCCGTTTGAACTAAGTTTTTTCGGTATTAACTTTTCACGCTATGGCTGTAGGAAAATGGTCTATATGGTAAAGTCATAGGCCTAAAACTGCGGCGGTGGAACTCAGTTCGCGTGCCGCACAAGGAATGGCGCTAAGGAATTGATATGCGTAGAAAAAGCTTGTGTCCTGATCGAACACCAATCGCATATACTGTATGAACTACTCTTACTAGTGTCGTTGTAAAGATGTGATAGTATCACTGCTCACCATACAGTGTGAATGTTCTACACAATGTACAGGGTAGATGGCACAGTGCCTTAACTTGGCTGTTTAACAGGGGCCATGCGGCCTGCCCTGCCCTTCCAACGAATTTTCACTCCCCCAGCCCCTTTCATCCACCGTTGTGCTTACCAGCTCGCAAACTCCGTAGTAGCTCCGTGCTTTGTCCTTGCAGCGATTCCAACAACCAACTATTCAAAAATCCCCAAACCTACAGTGTGCATATATCTCGCTAAATTCCACAGGTCACTACTGCATGTACATGGGCCTGTTTCGGACTTCAGAGTTTCAACAACACATGCGAAAATCCTCAAAACCTGATCCAACATTTACCCTGGGCTCTTTGCAGTGTTTGGAAAAAAACCAGCTCCATGAAAATTACAGTCGGCCTATGTAAGTAACATTTTACGCAATGTCGATTAAAAAAAAAAAAACTTCAATTGCTACTTTTGATGATGCATGAAGTACAATAGTTTACACACCAAGAAAATTGACTGGAGCACATGCTCCAGGGGACCGCGAAAAAGTTTGCAAGATAGAAACTACTGTAGTATGAATGCACATTTTACATTAGCGACTATCAGTGCGGAGAGAAGAAACATATTGCAAGATGAAAAATCATTTTGTTAGCTTCCCAAAAAATTCATAGATTGTCTCTACTTATAACATTTTCTGATCAAAACGATGATTCAAATATTATGTGATAGTCTCAGATACAGTTCAAGTGCATCTTCGTAACATGAGCGCTTGTTATATCAATATTTACCATGAAAATCTCTGTAATGAAAATGTTGTTATCCCTGTACCTTGCGGTTGATTGTTATGATTTATTTGTTTTCAAACAAATTTATTCAACTGTACGATTGGAAGAAATTTTGGTTCCTTTCAGAAGAAGTTGTGGTTTTTTTAAATGAAAGAAAGAAAGACAAATTGTTTGTTCAAAAATATATTTTGTTATGTTTTGCACAGGCCTGGTTGTGAGTTTGTGTACTTGCGGTTTGTTCCTCTAATAAAACAAGTTTGCGACTGCTGGATGCAAGCAGTTTTAAGATTTTGCATCCCTTGCTAAAACATTGCGCCCCGGACTCAGAATCCAGCGTTTGTAACAATGCTGTGAGAACACCTAATGTAGACTGTTAACAACATTTGGGCCACAATGACCATGGTAAGGTCAATCACAATCAGACTTGTAGTATGACAGAGTGAGTGTGAGTACAATGGACTTTCTCTTCACAATCCCAGAAAGGACAGTATCACAGAGTTCTGTGGATTCAGATAATACACTCTAATTTGAGCCACCCTCATCTATCCTTCGATTACAGAGTGCACTATATACAGCCTACTGCATTTATTATTTGAATTTTTAAACACACAGAAAAACACACATATTGCTTATTCCAGGTTGATGAAAACAATCAGCAAAGTCACACAGAAACAGGGCCCATAATGACAATAAAATTAAACTATGATCCTCTGTCTTACCGTCCCAACTCATCTTTCAGAGTGTACGCTGCTTCAAAACTGTTGACTTTCTGTGATTCTGTTATCCAGGTACCATCGTCGTTATCCTTGTTCTGTGTCTCCTGTCCATTTGGCGTTTTTCCCTTTCCTGCTGGCATAGTTGAACCATTAAACCAAAGTAGATAACCAACGGTTACGCTACACTACAAGTTAGTAAATCAGCGTTGTTGAGTTGTACTTCTATTGCCCTTTTCTGTTCAAACTATATCCACCTATCATAAAAGACAAAAACAATAAACGTGAAGATGGTAGTTGGTTTGCTATTGTCATTTTAGGGGAAATTATCAAATGACAGGGGGGGTGGAAAAGGATTGAAGGTATAGACTCTCACAGACAAAGAAATAAAATGAATAACATGTTACATATATACATGACTTCCACATCCACCAGATACAAACATTTTGTCCAACCAGTAGTGACCAAATGAGGATATACTGTTACACAATAAATGGAGTATCTTCTCTTGCACGTATACTATGAGCCCACATGGAAGAGATGAGTAACAGAGTAAGAGATTAAGGTTATAGTGTAACATGCATATCTCCATAATGAAACTACATAATTAGAAAGATAAAAACTAACAGACTAGAGGTCCAGAACATCATATAGTATATGGAAGTTAGCTTCTCTCATGGCTCTTGAGCAAGCATTGTACCCTATTAATGACACTTATTGTATTCAATGGCTACCATGTAAATCATTTGCAGACCACCACAGTGGCACATACTCAAAAATAATCTACTGCGAGATAATAAGTACCAAAATTGTTACTGAGTTATATAGTGCGCGCAACCACTTAAAGAATCTATAAACGTTATTATCGATACTGAAATATTTACACTGTAAGTTGCAAATTTCTGTAAAAGATGACTACAAAAAAGTATCACCCACAGTTTTTTCGAAGAAAACATCAGGGATTTCATGAGCACTGCCACATACTTATTAATCGTTGGTCATTAAGCTTAGAGACTTACAACCTTACAACAAAAGATATGCTCATTTTTGGAACAATGCATCTAAGGGAAATGAATTCAGCATTGTGCATCTACCAGACCTTCACCACACCAAGCCCCTCACCCCCCCCCCCTTCTCCTACTTTAAAATAAAGGACTATAGGGGATTTTGCTCTTGGCACATTCAAAGCAATAACTTTGCAAGGCCAAGATCAGTTTTCCATCAAAAATTTAGCAAGTTGCATGATAAAAGGAATACCACTGTTTGTATCTGGTGTGTGTTAGCTCCAAATTGAAGGGGTGTAAAAAGAGAAACTGCTAAGGATACCTTAATTTGCCTTTTATTAAAACTAACAGGGATTCTATGGAATTAGCCACTCACTGCTTGGCCTATAGCTAAGGTAAAATCTGAAATGCCTTTAATATTTTTACAAAACCTCTTGCTGACTATTTTGAACTTATTTCAAATTTATTATTATACAGACTTAGTGGGTACTAATTTGATGTGATCAAAAACAAACTTCACAGCAAAAACCAAAACGCTTCTCGCAGCTCAATGCAATTAGTTAATGAATGATACAGACCAAACTCCTGACAGTAGACTGTACTTATTGCTGCAAAATGGTATCCAAACTTTGCAGAATATTTAACAGGGAATTGATTAACATGGTTTGCATGAAATATTTCAATTTGATACTTTAAATGGTCTCATGTTCCTTGCCTAAATGGCCTTCAATTATCCAGAACAGAGGACTTTACTTTAAATTTATGTAAAGAAATCATGGAGGCATGAATAATCTATTTTGTGAATCTTTTTAGGCTATCAGTTAGCAACTTCTACAATTCACTTCATCATAAATCTAGATCTTAATGAGATCTTCTTTTTTTCTTGCTTTCTTCTAGTCTGACTTCGATAGAAATTTCACTAGAAACTTTTTACCTGAATCACAGTGTTTTCCCTTTTGTGCTTATTGTTATGTTGACCAAGAAAGTGATTGATGCTGCACATAACGAGGAAACGGTAGGCATGGGACCACTACTGAACTACACTATAGGCCCAGGTATGGACCCAGGCCCTCCCAACCTACGCCACACAATATTTATAAAAGAAACTTCGGCAAGATGCTCACAGGGCTTCTAGTAAGAAGGTACCATTTTGACTACACAAGTGCATCATTCTACGCATTGCAGTCCATGACAGTCATCAGATAGGCCTAGCCTAAGTGTATTGCCAAAGAGAGATTTAACTGGCTACTTAGTCTTCTCAGGCAGACTTGGCCATCAATACAGTACTTTGGTAAATCTGGACACCAAACATGGTGGATGACATACTATAGCTTACAGGTACTTGTGGAGTATCTTGCCTTTTCTTTCATACATAAATACATTGGGAGTGCCTATGGGTATGTCAGGGAAATACACAGGACCTTTAATCAATTCTACATAGCCTAGCCTTGGTCTTACTAACAGTATAATGGTATACAGTCACTTGGCATACTACTACTAGTAAGAGCATGAATTATGTTCTTGTAAAGACAGTGGAAATAACGATCTCATTGATATTGCACTGGGTTTTATTTCTAGCCAAACCTTCAACTCTGTAATTTTACTGATGGATTGATCAGATTCCACCAGAAGTAGATAAAATTAATACAAGGTAGGCCTAGGGAGTTTAACTGTACAACACAACAAAAGTTTGGTCAATTAACATTGCATTTAAAAATGTGATTTCAATGACTTTCTAACATGACAACTAAGTTACACTTAAAAGTTACAGTGTCTATCGGTGCAGCTACATATACTATTACTAATACTATTGGCCTATGTATAACACAGTATAGTAAGTATTGTGAAGTTCGGAACACTGCGAAGTTCGGACACCCTAAGAAATACACAATTTCACCATGACTACCTACAGGAAGACCCAAATTTCACCAAAAAGTACGAAGCTACAAGTATTTTCTCTTCAAAATGACCCGTGTGCAAGAAAGTACTTACATATTTGTCAATAAAATGACAGAGATCTATGAAGTCTGTTATAATTACTGAAAGAGCAACTGCACCACCAATTTTATCACCAGCGCCACACTGTGGGTTGGGTGTCCGAACTTCGCAATACTCTAGCAAAGAAATACCCGTTCCACAATCACGAAGAATCTTCTTGGAATACAACGTGAAAACAGTTTGCAGGAAAGAAAGTTTGGCCGTTTATCGTAATATAACACAATTCTCCCACCATATCAAGTATATTTTCAGGTGGTTTAGACCAGAAGATATAGTTTTGGGGTGTTTTAAGGCTTAGGTGTCCGAACTTCGAAGTGACCATGCTACATCACAGAACTAAGGCCGGGGAAATGCAAATTTTCCGTACACCACCATAATAACTTAGGACTAGGCTAGTTAAGCCTTCTAGCCTAACTAAGGATAGGTTAACTTTGTTACTTGAAACAATGTTGGTTAAAACGTCCTCCCCATCGTTAGGCTACTTGTTATTCCTATAACTTAAGTGTAACGTAACTTAGCCTAGACTAAGTTAAAGCCTAGGGCCAACATTGGCAATAGAAAATGAGTTAGGCATAGGATAAGAATGTGGTATTTAAACTAAATTGAAATTTGTAGGAAAATTACAATAGGCAAGCAAAAATCCTTGCGGAAGTCATCCCTGTAGCTTGTTTCTATCACCTCAAATTAGCCTGCCAACACCTCCGTGGGTCCGAATATCATCAATTTAGTCTAAACATTAATAGCAACAGTGAGTGAGCTACTTCTGCTTCGAACGTTAATACTCCTAACTACGTACTCATGCACTGCCTACAAATTGTTGACTGTGGCCAAGTAACGGTACTCAGTTACACGACCGTACCTGTTCAATGTGTGTGACCAGTTGCTATGCAGTGTCTTTTTCACGTTTCTCAATGTATGTGTGTTCGATGACGTCACGTGAACTTTAGAGTTGTCGAGTTTGCGCGTTAGAAGAGAATATTTTCTTTAGATTTTGCGCCGAGTTTACTTTCAGACTACACTTACTTGGATATTTTAATGAGTTTATAAAACTAATTAGTTTCTTTTAATCCGTGATCTTTTCATATGCACTCATCTGGCACCGTACGGCATATTGTACGGAATTCAAGCCTCTCTTCGAATTTGTACTATTATATACCTTCGGGGCATCGACAAGACCGTCGTTTACTCCCCACTTCCATCTCCAGCCGGGTAGTTTTGTTAACATTAAGTGGGGAGTATTCTACCACTCTTCCTGATCCGACTACGCTTCTAGATTACGGATCCAAGGGTGTGTACAAGCCCCTTGAGCGTCACACAAAAAATAAAGGATTTACTAGCACATTATTACGTTTAAACCTATTTATAGACCCCACACCCCCTTCCTGGGAGTTCGTTTCAACATCCAGGGCCATACTCCCTCCTTTCTAAAATCCTGGATCTGCCTATGACCCTTCCAAAAAGTTTATCATGACCCTATTATGTATTTATATGAAGTATTTCAATCAGAAATCAAGGACCGGCATATAAGTAACTTTCCGGTTACCTTTAACAATGTTAATTTCACAATCACGAAGAACTTGAATACAATAATTTCTCGAAAACAAACACTCCATCTTCATACCAGTGTGATAGTAGTAAAAAAAAAATGGAAGTAAAAT
Organism: Apostichopus japonicus; assembly: GCF_037975245.1. Taxonomy (NCBI): domain Eukaryota; kingdom Metazoa; phylum Echinodermata; class Holothuroidea; order Aspidochirotida; family Stichopodidae; genus Apostichopus; species Apostichopus japonicus. Next base: position 1,251,013 of record NC_092573.1, read on the forward strand.
AGTATAGAGCAGAGGACAAAACAAAAGTACAGTTATACCGTTCGAGTTCACCGTTAACTTAAATAAGAAATTTAATCAAATTAAGCCTCTATATATATATACATATATATATATATATATATATATATATACATTCCACAGTTTTCTGAACAATGACTTAAACGAAAGTGCAATGATGCCCACCAAAAATATAAAAATATACAACAGCAAAGCCGAACAGACAATTATTGCTGATTTTTGTAGCTTCAGCAAATCAAGAACGGTCGCAAAATTTACTCGCATTGTGCACTATATAACCCTGTCTGTACCATTTTGTTATGGTGTTATTTTTCTTTTGTTATGATATATGTTGAAGGTTGTATTCCTTGTGTAGGTTTGTATATATTAATATATATAAAGCTATTCTCTTAGGCTTTTGAAAATCCAGCAAGAAATGACGTCAATGTGACGGTAACCAGTAATGGACAAACAATCACTACTGTCTTTGAACAGCAGGACCTGTGGGATAAAACAAATGCCGCATACCAAACCGAACAATGGAGAATTATATAGTTACGTTGTACCTACAGGGGAAGGGGAAGAACTGATGGGATTTTTTTGTTTTTTACACAGCATCCTATTTGTTTTTCAATAAATTTGGTGACTTTTCAAGTAAATGTATACGAACGAAACAAAATAGATGTAAACTGTAATGGATGACTGGTCTCTTTACTGAGTGGTCGCACAGTATAGACCTTTCATGGCAATATTTTCATTACCTTTATCTATCGCGTTTCAAGTAAGTCATAACACATTAAAATGGTTTTCAGGTCAAAAGTTGTGTATAATAATTTGACCACGTGAGACCGTGTACTTTACGCCGAAATCTAACAAGTCCAGCGTCATACACATATCGCCGAACAAACCAAGTCTATGTTAATTTAAACAGGAAGGGGTGGGGAGGGGAGGGATTTGTTTACTGTAAAGAGGTACAATTACAAAACTGTGAAAATTAGGGCAATAATCCGTAACATAATGACATAAAATACTTCTTGCGGTGACACAGTTGTAGATGTAAAGCTATAAATACAACTGAAATAGTAAAATTTATTTTTGGCCAATCAATAGATATTATTACTATTTGTCTTTACGCTTCGAGAGGGTGGACGGGCCTGGATATTACGATAGGAGGCTATGCGTTCCGGGCATACTCAGTGCCGTCTGGGGACGAGCTTGCTAAGCTGTCAAAGCTGATATGCTCACAACGCATGTTCTCACAGTAGACCAACATGGAACGTAATAAAGGAATAATTCTCCGAGAATCCGTCCCAGATAATGAGAGTTATGGTGAAGGCAATGCTGTCACTGACAAAGGGATGACGCGGTGAAGAATTAGTTATAACCAGATCGGTATATAACCGTGTTAATGCGTGAATGACGGGTATGTTTACTTGTCAGAGCGGCCAGAACTCACTGGTGAACGCTCCTTGATTTGATTCAAACAGATCTTTATTAAATCAGCGCGGTGCCTTCAAAATATTTTTTGTTCTAAGTTTGCTAGACCAGGGATCTAACTTTTCTCAGTTGTTTAAGCCTAGTTTACTCTTTCATGGCGAGTCTCGTATCGGGAAAAATGATAAGGCCGAGGAACCCAACTTAATTAGAGATAAACATCTTCTGTAGTGGGAAGAATAGTTGAAACTAGTGTTTATTAGTTTAAAGAGGTTCTTGGAGGATTCTCTTGGCATTGGAGACATGGCTCCTGTAATCTTATTACGGAAGTACGACGGCAATGTTGTGGTTTGGTTAAAATATTCAAGATTTTCCAAAGGCTTTCTTAGCGTAGTTATTCCAGAAGTCGACGTTTTCAACCAAAGGTTTTCGTGTTGGCATATGTATAATGTCCATGGAAAATTCGCTTCTCATAAGTTTGTGTTCATAGCGAGTGGGACGGTATTTGAGTCTGTTTAACAGTAGAAAATGTTAGTTTCAGAATAAAATAAATAAACCTACGGGCATCTTTCTGTGGGTCATATTTTTAGAACGATTAGTTATTGTTAAGACATATGATGAACAATCAATTAATCTTCGCAGACAACCAATCATCGGCAATTATTATTGCTTGGAATAGAGGGCGCTTTGTTCGTTCTATGTTGAGAAAGAACACCTACAATCTGTTTTTGCTCGACATCGCGACGTTATCTGACCGCTGACAACCTTATGCCACAGGTCTGCAGTGTTGCTTCTGTGTAACCCTGAAATGTTGTTAATATCCGTCTTCTAAAAAAACAGCCTGAACCGCGACAAACGACAATTATTAAAATTCTTGGATATGACAAGAATTGGACATTGGACAAGAGCCAAACAGTGCAAGCACTTCCCGAATGTATATGGACATTGTGAGGTATATAAGGTAACCTACTGAAAGTGAACGCCGTACTTAATGCCACTCAATAATCCCACAATTAAGCAAGGCTAAGGTCCCTAAAGTGGTAAATCTTTCGTCAGAGATACAACTCTATAAATCTATAGATGTATATTTATATACTTGGTTAACGGAACTACTTTACATAAATAACACCTTTTAAGTTACCCACAATAAACTATCTGAAAGTTCCACATGAGATAAATATTTCTTGCAAGGTCAACATATGGCAAGGAAGGATTTAGTGGCAACACTTAACAAGTCGCCATACACGGGAAGGCAAACGGACCAGAATGGATTCTATGCCTGTAAATATGTATATCGCCCTCAATTTCAAAAGTTCACGATTTCGGCGAAAAGTAGACTAATAACGTCTTACTCACTGATCTGTGATCTGTACACGTACAGATCAGTGGTCTTACTCAACAGAATCTATTTTTGCGGCGCCCTTTCATAAAGTGAGGTACGGGGCGGGTGTAGCCGCTGGCTCAACCCTGTGTTTCTTGCTAATTGACTATTGTTAAGTTCGAAAGATCATAAAGCAAACTTTTGATCATTTTAGCATTAACAGTTTCTCCTACTAGCTGTGTGTATAGTTTCATATGTAGAATTATGAAGTGTAATCCTGATAGGCTATGTCAGAATATTCAAGATACTTCACCATTTCATCAATAATATTTGAAAGATTGCAGTCCTAATAAGTTGTTTATTAGGCTAAGTGGGAATTCAATGCATTGACTGAAGTTTGACAGTAGTAGTAGATGTCCCTAACCAGCAGAAAAATGTATCCTACACTTTTACGATTCAAGTTGAGAAATGCATAGTAATGTTTATGAACTTACTTCAGTTTGTATTGATTTCCCAAGAGAGCCAAGATTTAAATGAAGTGTTGTTATTGAATTATAACAGCATCATTGTATTCGTTGTTGTTGTTTTGTGTACGTGTGTGTGAGGAGGGGGGGGGGTTACAATGGGGTTGCTTGACACACAAATTATTTTCTTGCAATATGACGCATCTAAACATTACTTTTGGGTAAATGCCCATTGGATTTTCCTTTATTCTGTGGGTCCCAATATAAACAAACATACATACACACAAACACTGGGACTAACATGGAATCATAATAGGAGGTATGACGTGACTGTAAAAACTTCTTTCCAGAGAGAACTTTAAAGAAAATCGTTAATTTCTACACCTGTGCATTTAAAGGGAGGGTTGGAAAAATATATCTAATCCAATTGTTGGGATATCATGCGTTGATAGTTAACCAGGATAAAGTCAAGGGACACGTCAATTGTTATAAAATCAAAAAGATTTATTTTCTCAACAAAATAAAATATTCTCCAACTTAAAACCAAGTGATTATAGTCTTTGTTTTCTTCAAATTATAATTTCATTGATGGTGATGAAAGCAAAGTGTTTCTAATATGCAAGAAACACTCAAATGGGATCATCTTTCATAAATTTATAGTCTCAGTCACAAGCTAATGTTTTGTCCATAACATTTTGTTGTACTGGTTACGAACACTAAGTAGAAGTTTATTAAGAGTAAAAAAGTTATGAAAAGGCTGTAATACAAGATAGCAAAAGCGATCACCGACATTTACGTTGACACTGTTGTTTGATTTAGATTTAACCCTAGATTTTTGTTTTGTTTTAAAATGACCTTACATCTGTCAATTAGTACAAACTTTAATCTTCTTTCACAAAATAGTTTTAAGAATAGCTATCATTTCTTTCCAAAGTCTTGATTTTATTTTCTTTATGTACAAGTTTCCTTCTTACATGAATATTTACAAGACGTAAGATAGATATTCATAAGAAAAAAAGACACAAAACAATGATACTGATTCACATATCCTCACAGAGTTCCTTTAGATATGTTGCAAGAATCGAGCAGAAATTGTAAAACAAATCTTTTAATCGAGCACCTGGAATCAGTAGAAGAATGACATGAATTGGTGAAACTGAGACTTTCAAATATAGGTCCTTCTATAGTGAAAAATACCTTTTTTGGCCAAGTTACGACTGAATCCAATGACAGGATAATGAATGAGAATAACCCCTCCCTGCCCCTTACCCCCCCCCCCTCCGATCTCAACAGGTTCAAATTCAGTGAAGCCTAATCAAGTAATAGTTGATGTTTGTTCAAATTCAGTAAGCCTAATCCAATATCCAATGAATTGAATTTACATGGCAGTAACTCACAAATACGCAATACTTTATATACTCATTCTGCTGGTTTCCCTTCATAGTATTAATTGAAGTTATAGTCCTTAGTTCATGAATTGTCTAATATATTGCTCTCATACGAACAATGCAACTTCCACAACCAATGCACCTAACAATTACACTGTACTACATGAATGTTCCTGGATAAATTGTTACATGTCTAAATATCTTGATATATTAGCCAAAAGTAACACATTGAAACACAGTTTTCATTCTTTTCTTTGAAAATACAGCCATCATATTAAACTTGAGGGAAACTTAAAATGCTGTGATATTAAAAGTTCGTAAAATTCCTGCTCCAACATCATATGTACTTTGAGAACCTCTCCTTGATTAACTTTGATAAATGAAAAATATATTCCACAAATTGTGTGGTTCATTTCAAATTTTTCCTCCCTCATGGTATATTTTATCCACACGGGAAAACTCTAATGGCAGTAAAATATATATTAACTATATTATCTACAAAATATGAGTGAACTGACCCGGTTGAATTCAATATGACATCTTGCTTTAGTTCAGTTGACAGGTAGCCACAGTCTGTTTGTAACAATCATTCATTTATTAAACATAGAACTATCATTCATTTACTGTCGAAACTGATTTGTTCCCAATTCTTGTGGAGATATAGGCAAGGGTAATAGCTAGTTTCCCAATGTTTATCCAAAACTTTATCTATGATAATGCCTCTTGCACTGTGCACCATTTTTATAACTCTGTATTTACATAACACAGTAATTAAAAGAAGACAAAAAACCTCATATATTACTCTCATTTACTCATCAGTGATGCTACAATGATACTAAAGATTTAAGTAGGAAATGTTGACCCCATATGATTGAAATATAGCACATTTCAAGCCAGCTTTATACAAAGGCAATTTTATCATCATATTTTGGCAAGTTTTTCAAAACTAAATACTGTTTATTCTACATTCTACTACTTGTAATTCAAATGCAACAATAAGGCAATTACAGTCTGCATACTTGTTTACACCCCAGTCACTCACTCACTCCCTGCTTCACCCCTCCCCCCAAAGCTGCCCCACCCCTCCTTTCCCTCCATCTCTCCCTGCTTCCCCAGTTACCAGATACATGTCAAGAGAAAGCAGTGGTTAGATACTTAAACTAACCAAATATACTAACATCTTTAATAATAGTTTCAACTTAAAGATTTTGCTTGGTTATTCCCATTCATAGAAAGTAGGAAATACAATGTCTCAAAAGAGTAAAATTAAATGGAGAGGTTGACCTAAAATGATATGCAAACAGTTTGACCATGGGAGAATTTCTTTGGCTCTTTCTAGCAGATGTAAATGTTATACTGATTCTCTTTAAATTATAGCAACAGAATTAAAAAATGATGGGAAAACAGTCTGGAATGTAGGTCAACAACTTTAATAAACAAGGAAACTGTTTTTGAGAGGCCTCTGAATATAATGCTCAGTAAAGTGACTCACTAACTCATCATGAGGTACTTGTACATCCATGTGTCTTTATATGTTGCTCTTCAAATGATGATTCATCTGTACACGACTCACTAATGAATCTACTTCTGTGAAACTCACTAAGAGATCATGACTCACCCCTGACATGACTCAATAATATCATGAGTTACCTCTCTATGTGACTTACTTAAAACATAAGTTACCTATATGTGACTCACTTAAATTATGGGTTACCTCTATGGCACTCACCAAAACATGAGTTACCTCTATGTGACTCACTGAAATCATGAGTTACCTCCATATGACTCACTAAAATCATGGGTTTTCTAAATGTGACTTAACAACAACATCATGGGTTACCTATATATATATCTCACCTAAATCATGAGTTACCTCTATGTGACTCACTGACCTCTATGTCGGACTCATCACCATGGAACCATCATTATTAATCATGATTAAATAATTGTCCATATGATTAATTGTTTTCATAAACCCTTGGGCCAAAAACTTCCAATCTCCTGTTGCTACACACCACTCAATTGACAGCTTTTGTAAGAGGCAAGACTACAAAACCAATGTCATCCAAATAAACTGACATGAGAGCTCTTCAAGGCCATTTCAATGTTCTCAGAAAATGAGAAATTAATTAGAACTTTCACAGTATTTTGTCATACAATCCCATCAGTGGTTTTAGAATGAAATTTGGGGATATCGTTGGGAAGTATCCAAAACTACAGACGACATGCAACAAGTTAAAAAAAAATAAAATAAAAAAGACACCTTCAGCCGATGCTAAAAGAAGAAGGTACTCTTACAAATCTGCAATACAGCGACTGGTTCTATTGCACATTCCCAGTCCTCCACAATCGCACATTATGACGAAAGCTGTTCGTTGAGTTCATCGTAATTCCGATCGCCGTGACAGCATCTGGCACTCTGACGCAGATGGGATTCAGCAAGGGCTGTGCATTTGCTTTTGAACTAGCGAGGGAGCACTGAAGTAGAGTCCCGCCTCTCTTGCGCCCCTCTTGGTGTGAGACAGGGGATGCTTTAAAGCACAACTGCAGGGTTTACGTTCAAAGCCATTCAGAGGGTGACAGGCACAGTTCGGCCACGGATAACCCATCGCAGATCTCCTCAGAACCATACTCATATCGTCGCAGTTCTTCTTTTTCTTCGTAGGCTTTGTTAAGGTGGTATAGTCCCCCGTATTTGCTCTACCCCTCGGTTCTAAAGTGACCATAGTGTTTTGCTCTGAGAGAGGGCTAAGTTCGTTCAACTCAAAGGACAGGGAAGATGCCCCCGAGTGGATGTCAGCGTGGTGTTTCATCTTGGTGGAATGTGGACAGAAAGGCGAGTTCCCCGAACAGACGGTGCTGATTCCGTTTGCGGTCGGCTTTGAATGCTTGTGAGGTTTCGGAGGGTTGTGAGGCACTCCACACGTACAGACCTCTCTCATCTCCTCCTCGTGGTGTGCACAGGTACAGGAACGATGCTTCTCCTTTGGGGAACCGCCAGATTTTCTGTGACTGCGGGGGGTACCATAGGGGGAACTGTGCGTGGATAATCGAGATCCCTTCGATCCATTCTGGCCCTCTCTGAGGCTGCTATTGTACAGCCTTCTTCGGCCTTTCTTGGCATTTTTCCGTAATCTTTGTGAAGAAAGAAAAAGGTGGTGTTTAGAAATGTTCATTTCAACGAACAATAGAGCTGGGAAGTTTTGAGCCATTCCAAACTGTTCCTTTCAGCAGTTAGTTTGTAGCATATCCCTGTTATTTGCCAGGGTGCCAGCCAGGGATAAACTTAAAATTTTATCTGATGCAACCTCAGTGAAAAAGTGGCAGGGAAAGGATTTCAAGAAGAAATCCAGCTTTTTCATGTAAAATTTATATGTAAATTATAAAACAGCAATTTGACCTTAGAAATTATAAATGACATTTGAAAGGGCAAAATTATGGTTGTCACTGATTAGACATTGGTATGTTCCATTATTGAAAGTGCAATGATCCAACACAGCAACCCAAAATGTTGTGGTTCTATAAATCCACTGGTTGATCAAAGGTAAGATTGGTTTTTTTCATACAGGAACAAATATTACTCTCTCAAATTACTTTCCGGCTTCATGCATCCAGATCTGAAAATTTAAATTGGACTATTCCCAGACATGAACTGCCACAATCCATTCAGCTTTCTACCCATAAATATATGTAGATATGAAATGGCAATGAGTTGGAAAATCCAGAACAGTGAAAAACAGGGATTCATACCTGGGCCTCCCGCTTTATATGCAAACACATTATATATATATATATATATTGGGAATAATTGAGACTAATGGAACACATGAGTTGTTACTCAGAGTTTCACACGTTGAGCAATCATCAGACAACAATCATCATATATAAATATATATATATATATTTATATATATATGTGTGTGTGAGTTTGTGTGTAAATGTAAAATATATATATGTATATGTAAAAACATCCAGCCTCCACAGGGATTCAAACCCAGGCTACCTGCTCGATATATATGAATGAAGGGTGTATATTACTGTATTTATAGTATTGAACACTAACAGACTTCCCGGCTTCATTTAAAAGTACTGCATCAGCCTTTGAATTGACTTACTGTAATCTTACAAGGAAGAACCAGACAACAATAGCGACTAACACCAGTATAAGGCTGGCTGCAGGGGCAGCGACGGTGATGGCACTACTATCGTTTCTCGGGTTGGGGGGGTCCTTGGGGCTATCGTCTCCAGGCACGACTGGTGGTATAGCTGTTGTGGAATTCATAATTGATAGAGCCACTGTATGCATAACTACTGCTTCTGAAAAACATAAAAAATTTAAGATGTGAAACAAATTAATAGCACATAGAGAAAATAATTGTTTTCATCATTTGGGGTGTTACTCCAACTCAGTTACCCCCCCCCAAAAAAAAAATGTAATAAAGGTTAATTCAAAGTATTTTTCGAGTCATTTCCATTCAAATAGAATGTACATGCTAAATACAATGCACAGGATGTGCTTAAAATACTGACTCTTAAGAGCATCTGTTCCACATATTATGTAGGGGGTAATGGTCAGGGTAATGATATCACTGCTAAAGAAGGTGGGTGGGTGTGTGTTAAAGGATTGTGGTAAAGAATAAACATGATTATTTTGAATGTCACTGTTAATGTGAGGATAGAAGTTCTTCGTATCTGTCCCGAGGAATCACAAAAAGCTTGCTGGCGGAAATTTCTTTGACATGATTAAATTGTTTATCAATCTTAAAGCTGTATTTCAACATCGGGATGGCCTTTGCATTATTCTGACCAAGCTCAGCTGTGTTATATTCACACAAAATTTAAAACTGGATCCTTTTTTTTAATCTTAGAGCTTGTTTGTCATCACCAATATTTGATCACTCCTACCTTAGAAGCATTTGTGTCCCACAAACTGCATGTAATGAGCTTTGAGCCATTAATACATGAACCTTCAAATTTTGTGGCATAATTCATCACAGCTAGTACGAGCGGAATAATTTGATAGTGTGAATAAGTCGATCATCTTTTCAGGTCACCTATCTGCCTGATGATTCAGTTTAGTTTTGCATAGCTGTCAACTTTGTCATCTTGTGATTCGAATGGCATTAACGTCAGAATCATGAAATTATTAATATCCTTTAAATTATGCACGTCTCCTTTGTGCATTGTTGCTGTTACCATGGCTACAACGTGACGCAACTTTATGCTTGATTGCTCCAAGGAGTAAACTGCTCAAATCTCATAGATATTTTATAATACATACTTATGTGTGTGTACATATATGAGTATATCTATGTATAAGATATATATAATATTTATATAGACATACATAGGTGTTATAATATAAAATATCTATGAGGTTTGCAATTTACTACAACTTACTATAAATAGATAGATTGATAGATAAACGGACATACATACAGATAGATAGACAGACAGATAGATAGATAGTATGCACCTCTGACTCCAGAAGGTAACTTTCTGATGTTACCAAAAAATACAATTGAGTGCATAGTAATGAAGCTGGTTATCTTTCAAGCGTAGAATGCAGGAATACATATATAAGTGATATGTATTTATACCTCACAGAAGGTTCCCTGATTAATAATGGTCCTTATATATGGTAATGTGTTTCATGCAGTAGTAAAGTAGGCTCAGGTTACTATAGCAACAGCACTACATTTTGCTGTTGAAAATCTCTTTTTTGCAACTTCAAGATATGAAACATGTATGAACTATTGTTGCCTTGAGTTGGTAAAGTTTGTCAGTGAGCAGGTTGTCTGAATTTAATTAAAACATCGATGGGTGGAAAGACTTCAATGAATGCTAACAGAGTAAAATATTGAGCGATTCTTTTCTCATAAATGGTAAAATGATTGGTTTCATGTTACAGTTATACACAGCTTGCAACTCACTTACCCTAATATTTTGTAAAACGATTGATAAATGTATTAGTGCATGTTGAGATTTGATCTGAGTGAACATATTACTGTAAGGCATGTTTTAGACACTTCATGTAGAGTTTTCAAATTGATTTTGACCAGTGTCATGACCTAAGGAGGACGGGGTGCATGTTGGGTATTGCCCCGAGTCAGTCGATTGAGGAGGAAGCACTGAGGGACAAATCCAAGGAGTATTCGGTATACACGCCCTTTTAATATTCACACAAAAATTCAAGAGTATTTCTTAGCACAATTTTGCAATCAGACCTAGTTACGAAATATTAATCATAGATAGTATATGCCTCAGAAAGCTCAATTTGACGTCTTAAATTCTATGCTATGTTTCTAGGACAGGATCCCATGACCCCCCCACCCCCAGGAGCCGTGTTTGGAGAACACTACACATCCTTCGTATAGCAAGACTGTCTCACATTGTGATGAGTGTACTGCCAATAAACCATCAATGTCACTTTTTATTCATAGTTTAATGAGCATGTTTGGCGATCGAAATACAACACCAATCCTGTCACACACTGCTCTTGGATGGTACAATGTTGGATGCCGACCTGTGCATATATCTCTGTTACCAGGACTACATATCATTCATAACTGCTTGGTCAAACAATTGTACTACAAAAGATCTTATCACGTTTTAAGAATGTTCTCGGTTCTCAACAAAATATTAAGCAAAACAAAGAACAAAGAAAAAAGACAAGAATCCAACACAGGAAGTACTTGAAGGAAATAAGAAACAAACAAAAAAAGCAAGAAATAAAAAAAACATAATTAGTTTTTCAGAAACCTTTTGTTCCTGTTTATGTCAGTTTTCTTTCATTTTCTAAGGTACTTGATGAACCCCATTCAAAGAGTTTTTAAATGTGTTATGAAAAAGTCAAGTAGAGAGGCTCTTGCATTTCAAGACACTCCAAGTCCTTCATCTTTGCTATTTTTGGAGAATAGATTTGCCTCAAAATTTTATTATTTGCTTTTTTATGTTTGCCTTAAATGTGTGAGAGAGAGTGAGAGAGAAACTAAGAAAACACAAAGCTGACGGTAGCACTAACATCAATATATGACAATTAGTCGCACTTGCAGAGATTACAAGAATGAATCATCTGTTGAGAAATAAGGAAGGCAAAAATCTGCATGACTTTCTACTTGAGGGGGTGAGGGGTGGGGAAGGGATAGGTAGGGGTAGACGGAAGAGAAATATGTATTTAAAGGACTAGTTACTTTTAAATTGAATTTTTTTTTTAAATTGAATTGAATTTTAAATCATTCTTCTGTAAATGAAAATTGCAATTATTTAATAAAGACTGACGGCCGCCACCAGTTGCGTCTTCTTTCTCGAGAAGAAATGTCGAACCGTTGGAAGTGTCTCGTAGCATTTACGGCGTATTAAACACGACAGAATGTTGAACATTTGCTTTGCAATACGCATAACATCCATGAAAGTTTTTGCAGTTTTGTTATGTTACAGGAAATAAACATTTATGACCATCGAAACCTTGACGAAGAGCTCTCGTGTATGTACAGTTGTGAAGTAACGGATAAATGTGAAAATCCTTCGAAGGTATTTCTAATATATTAGAATAGATTTGAGAAATCTGCTTTCTTTTTTAAACATCATGAAGTATAAAGCAAGAAACAATTCATCTTTGAATGATTGTAATCTTAGAACTTGATTAAATATTTCATACAGAAACAGGTCTAAATTAAACAACTGAGGTAAATTACTTGCTTGGCCTCAAGGCCAAACGTGACACACTTATGGAATCAGGTATTAGTTCTTTGCAATTACGCTTTTCCCGAATTTTTACATCAAGTTCTTACTGCTTATCAGATCCCCACCAGCTCCGGGTAAATCTCCTTTTTACAACGGACTAATTAGATACTGTAATTCAAGTAGCCTGATATCTGTATCATTGCCAAAATACCCCGGAGCAACAAACTCTGTCCCCGATATTGAAGCTTCAAATTCCAAAGGTTGATTCATTCATCTCTTGATAAATAGTACAGATAAATTTCGGCAGATATGAGGTACGAGACACATAGTGGAGACAATCTGTATCGCACAGAATAGAATCAAGTTTATTTTTCAAAAGAAAAAACAAAACAGTTATTTTATCAAAATGAGAACAAAAAAATTCCAATATACTGAGAATATCCTATCTGGAAATACAGTAAAATAATATGAAAAAGTGTCTCTGTTTGTGCTTTAGGAAATCACCATCACAAGAATTTAAAAATTTGCCTGCTTTTAAATTCATCAATCAAAATTCAATATTGCAAGAGAATAGGAAAAAAGTCAAAGCCATGGATAAATGTCTTCACTTCTACTGCTGAATTTCAGTTTTGTTGAAAGAAGATGTCATGGAGACAAAAAGAGACAGAAGCTGCTAGCATTGTTTAACTCGATTACGGTTATTGGAGCGAAAGTATTGTCACTTTGAGACCTGGGGTCTTTCTGACTTCCATCTAACCGAGACAAAGGCATGTGGCAGATCTATTCATCGTGACAGTCGCTGTCTTAAAGCATCTGATTATGTTTGTGCGGACTGTCTCACATTAGGTATAAATGAGCACAGTTTCACATTGATAGATTGGTAGGTTATTAAACTACATCTGTTGACAAGATATCATACGAATACCTTGTCATATCTCAATCGCAGCTTTTTGGAATTCCGGCCGGACTGTGCTGTCAAGATTACTTTAAAACCCAGAATAATTACACCGGAATGATAAATGGAGGATAATTAACCATTGCCTAGTGACATGACCAAGCTTGTTTAAAGTTTAAAGGTATTGTGATGGTGGTAATTTGCATATTGTCCTGAAGTTGTTATTGTTGACAGTATTATGCAGTCATTTACTGAATCAATGCAACAAATACTTTGTGACAATCCCGATGAATTAATACTCTGTTTAACTTCGGTCAAACACAAGCGGATTTAGTGTTAAGTTATAAGGGTTTTACAAATTTAGTGAAAGAACCCATGGCTACTTTAAGCACAAATAAAAAAAGAAAAGAATTGAGGTCAACTATTCCATGATAAACAATACTCAGCTGTATTTCTGATTAAATTATAACGTGGCCTGAAGCTAGCAGTCGGTTTAATTGTCAGAGAAATTATTGCAAAAAGGGCAATTTTTACATATTTGGAATGCTATCACCATGGTTACAATGTTTGCTTGAGTCGAAAAACATCAATTTGTCTTATGCCAGATTGTAAGAATTTTAATCATCTCTCAGCGTGGTTAATAAGTGGAGCGGTCTCTAAGGAGATAAGTACAATGCACTTTAATAGTAGTATCCTATTTCTTGAAGCAGTAGAGCTATAGTGTTAGCAAACAACTGCATATCAAGTATTATAGTGAATGAAAGGGGTATACAACACTGTACATCTAGTCAGTCTTGTAGGTATATCTCCCTCCCTCCCTCCACCCCCCCCCACCCTTCTGCATAAAAAACATATATAATAGATAATATGTCTATGTATATATATAGGTACATCCATTGATATCACATGCAGATTAAGATACATATCACATATCACACAGCTGTCAGCTTGGTAATTGGCCATTTTATGTCTAATGATATTGTTGTATAATTGGCCTATTAAATCCTACTGTTTAGCTGTCTGATCAGGTCTGTGACATTCTAATCGGTTGATTGGCTGCCATGATCCGATTGAAGGAGAATTTCAACTTTGCTGTGTACATGCAGTGAATAAATTTGACAAATTTGCTTCCCTTTTTAAAATTTTTTTTTTTATAGATTGTGTAGAAAACTGTTTTATAACACTGAAAACTATTATATGCATTTCTTTAACCTTTCAGATCATCAATTAATGTCTGTTAAAAGTGAAAGAGTTAATTTAGACCATCATGATCTGTGTGTGAGTCTTTATAACAGAATGCATAAATACTGGTTGAAACGTCACAAACATCCATCTCACAGTCCAAACCACACACGTATGTAGAGCAGCAAAGTCATGATTATTATAGGTAAGTTTAACAAGAAACTTATCTAAATCTAAACTGACGTAAAAATTGCCTACAATCTCTTCAAACTTTAGAAATCAGGAAACTTGCTGACATCGTCCTTGACGATGCAAGGTTAGACGGGAAATTCAAGCAAAGTCACTCATAAAAAATGGTTGACTTAATTAAGTCCTGTGTTATTTTCCTATATGTGTATGTGGCAGAAGATGCCACTAGGCAACAGTTGTGTGATACACGATTGTGTTAGTATAATTTCACTTAATCCACAACTGAATCACAGCATATATGCAGGTAATAGTATGTGGTGATGTTAAGAATACAAATGAACCTGTTACTGTGTTTATGACATTCTGTCAGTAACTTTATCAATCCACTACTGACAGCCACCGGATGATACCTAAGAAAGAGCAGATTGTTTGCGTCTAGAGATACACTTGTTTACTTCTACATGCACTTCCCACACAATTAATAACAGTTGTCAGGTGTAATGGCACATATATGCAAATGTTTCCAAACCATTACCATACTTATTTCCTTTCCATCCCTCTCTCTGTGATAGGAAAAGACGAAAATAGCTATCAAACACCTGATGAGTCTCTCATGCAACCTAATCTTAAACAGCAGGGACATGACAGCATCAGACCCCCTCCCCCCCCCCCCCCCCCGGAACGATACAAACACAATGAGCAAAATAGTTAATATTTTAAGCTTAAACATATCAATTCCTTGTGGATTGCACAAGAAATCCATCACATTCTCCTCCGTGTGAAACATTTCACAAAGTGTAGGGCAATCTACCATTAGGAAAGTGTATGACCAATGCATTCTCCCATCAATGACATATGTATCAGAAACATGGACACTAACAATTAAAATGGAAAGAAAGTTAGCAGCCGCACAACATAACATGGAGAGGAGTATGCTAACCATAACATACAAAGATCACAAAACCAATAAGTGGATAAGGGAACAGACAAAGGTACAGGATATAATGGAAGTAATCAAACATCGTAAATGGACATGGGCCGGCCATGTCACTAGTAGGGGAGATGGAAGATGGAGCACGCTAACCACTGTATGGACACCGCTTGACGGGAAAAGGAACAGAGGCAGGCAAAGAAAGAGATGGAGAGATGAAATACAGAAATTCTGGAATGAAACCTGAATTGGTACACACATGCAAGGGAGAGAGAGAGTTGGAGATATCATGTTGAGGCCTTCATCCAGCAGTGGATCGACAACGGCTGAAGAAGAAGAAGGCTCTACATAAGAGGAGATAATGGAAGTTGCTTTTATATCTGGTGGCCACCAGTTACTTTAGTATGGAGACTTATAGACAATACATATATCCATATAGAAATAAACACAGAAAACCTACACATTCGATACATATATATATATACCATGTACCTGTAAAAATAAAAACGAGGAAAGGAAAACCCCAAATTGGAGAAACCTTTCCAATCAGCTTGATCAGATATGTGCAAGAATGAAATTAATTCTTCTTACCAGGTCCACAGGTTGCAATGTTTCCATCTTCTGCCAACATCGACTGTGCTTTGGTTTCAAGTAATTAACCCATAGGTTTTGCTTTGTTTCATACATCAAAGTTGCAAATGTTATTTTCGTCTGTTTGTGCTTTCTTCACTTAAGGTTAAATCTGTCATGATTGGATTCCTTAGATTCATTCAGCTCTCATATCTTGGAAAGCTCTTTGTTGTTAACAAATAATCAGTGCGGATGTTCAAGTTATGAGAAGATGGTAAAACTAGAAGGGAATTTTAATAATACATATTTGGCCTAAAACGATAATAATAATTTTGCACGGGAGGAATGTTCTAAAAAGGATGAGATTGTGATGGAAGGAACATTAAATCACCGACCAGATAATATTAACAGAGTTGCACTGCATGAAAAACTAAGACAAGTTTGTCATCAACGAGCAAGAAAATGAGAAAATTCTAACAATGTTCAGGTCTGACAGGCGCATGATTAACTAGAACAGAGGACTTGCAGTTCCAGTTGTTTCCAATTCAAACAAGTTTGGTCGATTTGAAAAAGAGAATAATCATCGTCATTTCCTTCCTGATCTATTCAAATTATAAAATCTTGCCACGTTTATACTCGGTGAGGAGTTGATTCATAGCGTCCTTATTATGTCCCCCGAGGGAGAGATTCAAGGACTTGGCCAGGGTTTGTCATGCAACCGAGAGGGAATTTAAAGCTGAGCTCATGAATAAATTCAGTAATTGTCAGAATACACACTTTACAGTTTTTTCTTTCATGCCAGAGAACAGAATGGTAATGCATGCATGAAATAAAACTTTAGTACAAAGAGTTGTAACATGTGTTGTTAATGTAATATTATGTAATAGATAATAAATTAATATAACATAGAGAAATATATAAAATTAATGAAATAACCAGGTAATATACAGTAAAATTAGAGCAACTTATGTATGAGCAGCAGTTATACATATACTTCTGTTATAATTAAGTTTTTTTGAATTTGATTTCACTTCATTAAGAAAAGACCCTCATGTTGTTGAGTTGTGTCAAATTACTTAACCTGATTCCGATAGACTCATAATAAAAGCTATGAAACTTATGAGTGTATTGAAAGTCGTGTAAATATCCTACTGTTTGATTTGGTGCAAATTTTTCGCTTTAACTTCTTCTTTTCCTAATGCTTCTTTGTTAAGCCCGAAGGCTTCCTAGAACACTTCCTCTCACAGCTATGTTGTATTTATACTTTATGATCTAGGTAAATGGTCATATATTTTGTATTATTGTGCAAAAAAAACAAATATATAAAGAATGAAATCTTCTGAAGATGAATTAGGGAATTGTGCACTCAACTGTGGATAGTGTATCCATGTTTCTGTGGATAGTATATCCATGTTTCTAAAGGTGGATAGATATCCATGTTTCTAATACAGTTCTGCCCTGTGTTTGAACTGTGAACTAGTTCTAATATATATGTATATACCGTTCAGAGGAAGATCTCGACAATTGCGCAGATGTGCACATATGGCTTTAAACTTTAAATATAATTCGCACCCATGGGAAGAAATGTGGGCTTATTCACAAATACATGAAGGTTTTGAAATCTGGGCTATTTACTGGCTACATGCTTGTAGATTTTTGCCATTTGCCAGTGAAAAAAGGTAATGCATTTTCTGCCAGAAGACATTAAATACATAAACACATGGTAAGTGGGTTCACAATGGTCAGCCAAAGAATAGGCTAGATTCCATATATACTGTACCTTACATATAGCCCTGTGTTACAGAGTATTATCAGAAAATATTATTGGGCTGCTCTCAAAAGCTTGTGCAGTAAACTGATTCGTGTGGTAATTCAAGAAAATGACAAGGCGAACTTGGCTTTAGCCAGTACATTTTTCACCACAAATTTTGCAAGTCGCTGAAACAATTGTGAAATTGTAGGTCTAAAGTTGTGTGCAATTGTGCTTGTTTTGTGGGACACTATGGAAAAGTATAGATACTGCTGGACAAGCTCACAGATATTATAAAAAGTGTCCAGCTCTCTAGGGTCAAGCAGACCTTTATTAGCTGGCACTCAGTTGGAGTTTGGTATAAGTTTTCTCAACAGGAACCCCAGTGTTAGCCCAACTTGTAAAATAGCTTAGTGGGAATTTTTTTTCTTTTTCAACTAGCAAAATTACGGTGACTTGATCAGTGAGTGTATCGTAGAATGTAACACTAATTTATCAGTTTGATTTTGCAGGGAGAGGAGAAGGGAAATGTGTGGTTGGGGACACAGATTAACAGATTCAGTTCTCCAATGTATACGCATGTCTTGGTATACTATTCTAGCAGTCTTCGTAGGTGAGGCATTGTCCTGTTCTCCTACATACAAATCCAAGTCACAAGCATTCAATTGCTATATATAGCTTTCGTTCATCTGAAATTTCATTTTAATGATGCAGTTTTTAAGGACTGGAAACCAAACGATATTAACCAAGGTTTAAAAACTACTCAACTTAGTATAAAGATACCTGACAATCTTAACAAAGATATTCCTTTTTATTTATCTCTGAAAATAAAAAATAAAATACTTAAAGATAAAGCAAAATGGAGGATTAGGAAACCTTACTCTTTGGTTTATCAAAGACAATTTAGACGAAGCAATTAGGATGAATACGGACTTGAGAAAGCTTACCAAGAATTACAAAAGGGATCTCTCTGAGAGGCTGGGACATGATGGTCTCTTCATCTGAGACTTTGGAGTCTCTTGGAATAAATTGCTTCCACAAATTTGCAGGAAGATTGAAGTGCTTAAATAGCCAAGAGCAAAACACTAAATCTTCAAGAGTGTTTGTCACTCTATTTTATCAGAAACGAGAGAGGAATAGCAAAAACTTTCTTTTGAAAGTGAAAACCGTCGTTGTTGAAACATATTTCATCAGATCAGTACCACTAAACATTGAACCTGTCATCGTATAACAGGATCTCGAGGAACGAACAAAAGCAGACAGCTCACCACACATAGCAACCATCAATTTTCCTTGCTAAAATAAACGTCTCTAATCGGGGAAGGAAGAATTAAACTAAATTTCTGATAAGACAAACTTACACGATGATGAATTTTCAACTTCGGAGACTATGATCATAGAATGTTGGATTCCATGATTTAGAATGTACAAATAGAAAAGAAAAACCCAATCCCCCTCCCCACCCCCCCCCCCCACCCTATGACATGATGCAGCTTCAGCTAATTATAGCTGATTTTATTTCAGAGATCTAAACAATTTATCATTTTTTAAAACAACGAGAAGTACTTTCCGACTAAACCTTGTTTTTGCCAGAGCACGTTCGCTTTTATTATCGTTTCTCTGTCTTCACCAAAAGATTTACAAGTCAGATGTCTATCTTGATCCAGAAAGCTGCGGAGTCTAATCGCCGAATACTAATACTTACAGGATATTAGGATGTCTCTTCAGTTTCTAAGGAATAATAAACTAAATTGCTAACAAATGCATTTTTATTGGATCATGAAAACATCCTCTCCATAGTCAGTTCTTCAATACAGATATGCCGCGTCTCTTTTTAATTTCATAGAATCATATAAAAGGCCAGGAGACATATTGTCTGCGAGAAAACGACTCAAAACAGTGATCTAGACCATTTTCAATGTTTATAGTTCAACCGTGTGTTTTTCTTTTTGTCCACGAACGGTTAGACATTTCATGATTAAAATCTAATTACCAGTTTGGGGCGGGGGGGGGGGGCGAGGAATATACTTGCAGAGTGTACATATGCAGGAGTTGCTATTCATGTGCCCATGTATGCAATATTTCACATTTCGACTTAGGGAAATACGCAGATAATTGTTCCCCAGTTGTGGTATATGCCTAGATACGTAATTGAATGTGTGAAGTGGTGGCTGGACTCACAAATCCTATTCAATATATATTATATCCAACATACAAATGATAATGAGATCTATATTTGTGAGAAGGTAAAAAGGTAGGCCCTTTAGCCTCACACAAAACTACCAGTAGTACAAGTTTATACTGTATGTAGAGATTAACATGCGTAGGTCAAAGAGGTTACATGTGCACACTGTGTGGTCCTTATGATCGACATCACCGATATTAATAAAACCTTATGACTCAATATTGACAGTTATGCCAAGCCTCCGTCAGGGATGGTCAGGGAATTAATTTGGTGTACCTAGTTTGCATTTTGTGTAGCAATGTGAGAAGCCAAATTTTCATTTTGGCCCATAGAGATATATGAAAGTATAGCCCATATAACATTCTGCACACAAAAAAGTGCAATATATCTTTGAATTTAGATAGCAATGGGACATACTGCAGGGCACTATGTAATGTGATAAATCAAATATATTATTCCTCGACAGATTCACTGGCTTGCATATAATCTCCTACAAAACGGGTGCAACTTACACATGAAGAACTTAGCGCAGCTGGTCGGCTGCCTCTCTCTGCTGGAGTTTCAACAAGGCTCCACCTCCTCCTCCTCTCTCTCTCAGTGTTAATTGTCAGTGGGTTTGGGCAATATGCTACAAATCTAGATCTCCAAAAGTAGGTCAAAAACTCTCAATTAATGACACTCGAGTGTGGCGTCATCGAGCAGTCTCGATTGAAAAATTGGCTGACGTTCTGACAAAATATTGTAGACGTTTCTAGCCCGTACAGTTTGCGAAGATAAACAAAATGGCCACACCTGTCGAAGGCACCAAAGAGAGGTTACATCATGTCATCTGTAGAAAACAAGAAAAGAAATAAAAGCAAAGATGAAATATTAAGCAGATGCATGGGTATAATTAAAAGAAACAAATTTTTGTCATATCATGTTCTTGATATGGTTGAAAAGAACAATCTATGTTCTGCTGACTAAAGCTAAAGAACCTTCCAAGCTTTAATATCAAGCTCGTCTCCTCTAATATATTTCTGTTCTAAACAGATATGGGGATTATTTAACAGTTACAATTCACACTGGATTCAGTGGCATAACCAGTAGTGAAAGGGGGGGGGGGGGCAAAAAACTGAACCCAATTGTCAAAACCCCATCGCTATAACATTTTTGATTTTTTATAAAGTTTATCCAAATTCTAAATTTTACTGAAAAAAATTAATCATCCAATTATAAAGTAATACATATACGCTTCTGTAGACAAAGTGTGAATAATACATTTATGTACTGTTAGTAGTTTGAGAACAGAGCACACAGGGTTATCAGCTAAGAGTTTAGTGACTTCCTCCAAGCGCGTAGCCAGGGGGGGAAAGTGAGAGAAAGAAAAGAGAAAGAACATAGAATAGAGAGAAAAGGGAAGCAGGAGGGGGGAGGGGAAAAAGATAGAGAGAGAAAATGGGGGACCATTAGCGGGGAGTTCATAGATTTCATAGGCATAGCGGTATATTTAAGCCTTTTGTTACCCATGCTTTTAACATGCTCTCTACGCCAGCAGCCTACACAGATTCACCCTATCGAAAAGGTATGCAAACCACTAAACTGTAGTCGGTGAGCGATTACCTACTTGAATAATTTCTACCCAACAACTCAATATTAGGCTAATCATGTGTGCAGTCTTTTGAACATTTTTATATCGTTTTACATGGCTAAAATCTCGGCCGATTGGTTAAATTTAAAACTCTGAAGCCTCTATAGTTCCACCATATCCAGTATAGCGTCCACACAGATAGCGCAAAGCGTTCTCGTTGACAGGTCAATAAATTAAATCCGCCCCATCCACCTAGGATGAAATCCTGGATATGGGCTTGACTTTCTCATTAACATATCAAGTTCATATTATTAGTTGTTAGTTGGACTATCCCTTCAACAATTTAGCCGATGGAACTAAGGAATATACTTCAGTTTGGGTCAAGAAATATCACAATACCGTTACCTTGGTTTCAAGTGTTTGGAATGGGGCATCTTGCAAAAGTACCTAAAATGACCAAACTGGTTCTGTGCGAAACTTGACCCCACTTGAAAGTGTCTCTCTGATAAAAAGTTCACGGGTGATTAATCAATGGATGTTTGACTTAATTGTGGTATTAAACCGGACCCATAACCGGGCCCTCTCACAATTAACTTTCTGTAGTATATAAGAAAATTAAGAGAGGATCGAGGTTTAGGATTATGCACATCAATTACAACTATTGCCTACTGTATATCGATGCTTCTATCAAATTATCGATTATTAACATTATATGCAATTATCAATCCGAGCATTGTACCCCAATATTGAACACTTCCATTCAATTCGTTCACTAATCATACACCATGTTTATACATCCTTTTGATCACTGCTAATTTCCTGTGACAGTTCAGTCTTGACTGAGATCATATCTACCAAGGCAATATTGACAAAATGGCTACCATTGTGTAATAACATTCTATATGTGAATTGCTCGCTAGTTTTCATGCTATCTCATTTATTTCAAATTTGGTAGTCTCATATTTGATTATTTTGCCCAGAAGCCAAATCTATAATATCTTCTTACGCAATACCATGGTAACCGTTGCCACTTCTGTGAGGAATACTAGAAGGTTTTGCACTATTGGGAAGATAATCTCTCACGAAATCTGAAGCATTTTTCCATTCCAAAGTCTCTTAAACACTTTTCTGCACAATTTATGCGGAAAAGGAAAGATTTATATAAGTAGCTTAATTCACCAAGTAATTTTGGTTTCAAAGTAAAAATAATTGCCTCTTGATGAGACAAGTCAGAAACGTGGTTTTTGTATAATTATTGATTTGTCTTTAGGCCATTGCTCTAGTTTGCACCTTCCTTTATAGGTGTTTGTAATTCAGGCGTGAACTTCATAGGACAATAGCATCAGAAAGCCATTACCAGTTTTATGTATCACAGAATGGAGAGCGAAATGCGCATGAACACTTTGAGGCTCAATTGACTAGTAAGCTTGTCAATCTATGGAGAATCAATAGTCTTCAGAAGAGGAGGAAGTTGGGAAAGCGTGGAACCATTTACAGCCTATTTGAGATGTCATAATAGGGGAAAAATGTTCCTTAAATAATAAACAGAGCCTGCATGTTTATTTACAAATGTCATCAAACTAGACATCAGCATTATTTGACTTCCTTCTAGGGGGCAGGCAAAAAATATTTTCTCAATAATTTTTTTTCTGACATTGTTTTTTTTGGGGGGGGGAGGAGGAAAATATTTGTTTGGGGCCATTTAACTCACCCCCTTAGGCTAGAAATTTTCCCAAAACATCATCTGTGTTCCGCAAACCCTAAACCCTATTTACAAGACTTAATTAACAAACAATTTGACAATTTTTCAGTGAAATAAATACAGACAGAAAATGAAACAAAAGGTAAACAAGCTGCTTCTCCGCTAAGCATCAAATGCCACATTTTCATATGTCCTCTTTCATTAGTTGCATGGAGTGATTTCCACTTGACAAAGAAGTGTCCCCTGTTTCACAACTAATATAAAAGTAAGAACCCAAATTTTTTTTCTAATCACTACATTCTGCTTTATACTCTTCCATCGATCATGAAATTTGCAGTTTTTTTTCTTTTATCTTCCTAAGAAGGAAAAATTGATTTTCTTTCAAAGCTCCACTCTTAGAATGAATCTCGGCCTAAATGGATTCCGTAAAAGATACAATTTTCTAAGCTACAGCTTGTCGTAATCAAATCTCTCAACCACCGAGAGGCAAACTTGGTCAAGTAAACACACATTAGGGGGTCAGGGATACTGAACCTGTCACGAAAATTCAATAGACTTGTAAGCTATGAAAATTTCTCAAAATGTCAACAGCCTAATGAGCCGGATAACGTCTGCATTCAATTTCATTATAAAGTACAGACTCTGATTCTGTTTTTTTTTTTTTTAAATTTTGAAGCATCCTCACAAATTGAAATTTTCTAAGAAAGTACTTTAGATCTCATACATTGCAGAAGATTTTGCCCCATTCACAGACTCATGGCAACCTTTACTCTACTTTTGAGAGAGATGAAATACTTTAACTTTAGTATTGATTCATGCTAATTTAATATCTAAGTCAGCAAACATTTTAATTTTGTTTGTGCCACTGTTTGTTGTTTTCTACATTCTTTACATTTCAGGCATTAAACAATTTAACATAGAGGAAAATTTCTCCCTAGTTACAAACAGGTCATACATGACACAATCACCATGACTACGTGGTCACAGATTTTTGAAGTATCCTTTATATGCAAAATCAAACATACACATATTTCATATCTTCCTTTAAACAATAGGCAAATGTTCACAAGGCAGCATTAGTATAATTTATAAAAGCCTTCTCACAGGCCCCATAAAATATACTCCTCGGCCACACTTAGAGATTTCCCACTACCTGTGCTTCAAACAAGTGGTAACAACTAAATTAAATCACTGAATTTGTTGAAAAATACACTAATCTCGTTTGTGCATATATAGTTTTTCATTGTAATACACTGATTTTTTGGTGTATACACAGTAGGTATATACATACCAAGATTTATATCAATGTTTAAATTTGCAATCATATAGGCTACAGAGTTTGGTCACTGGGAAGCATGCAGCCAGCATGATTCTTGGGGTAAACATCGTAAATTTAGAACCGAAATTTTCACTGAAATTGTCACAGTCTGATGGTGTCATACATACAGTACATGATAGTTATGTAGAACAGACTCTTCTTTACGGTTGGAAAATTGTGACTTTAGTCCACAAAAGTACAATATAAATTAGCTACATTGCACAAATCCTAAAGGTACCTCTAGTTTTAAAGTGATGTAGTTATAAGACAGGTCTATATGATTGCAGGTATCAAAATTCAGGCTATTTAATGGCTAAATGCTAGTGGATTGCACCATTTGCCAGTTGTTAAAATTGCAGTTTGCATTTTTTATTGTTGCCAGTAGATACTGAGCAAATAACACATGATAAAAAATTAGGTAATAATCACCACTAAAAAAATCACATAATTTTTGTACAAGGCAAAATTCCTGTATTGCTGTATATTATCAAAGATATTACAAATATCATTGGGGTACTCTCACTAGCCTATAATGTAGCTGATGTGTGCTGCAGTATGGGATATTGCCAGGGACTTTAAGCAGTAGATTTTGTAAGCACTCACATTCTTTAGCAAGATGCTAAAAATTGTGAAATTCTAGGCCTGGTTTGGACCACAATTAGAGATTATGTGGTTGAAGGGGCCATCACGTTTATCACTTTAGTATGAAATACAAAAGGCCTGGAAGTTCTCTGCAGTTCACAGCGTTTGGTACATAGCTTCCAGCAATTTAAACACAGTAAACCAACTGAGTAGATCATATTTATTATCAAACTGAAATAGCCCAAACTGACAGACATTTCTTAGATTTCACAAATTTGCATTTAGCATTGGGGAGTAATGAAAGATTTAAAATTATTTGTAAAATTTGTTACATATACATTTCAATAACATATATTACTAGTTTTAATTACACTCCAAAAATGAAATTGCTGTATAAAGCTTTTGATAATATTATTGACATTTTATTCCATATTGGCAAGTTTGATTAGTAAAGGTGCATATGTTGCACAAGATTTACATGTTAAAAAGTATTGCAAATTTCAACACAAATAGCACTGTCAGTTTATTAAAATTGCTGCTATACTGTAGAATTTCAATTTGTGGTCTTGCATTTTTCGAATACTTTTTACAGTTGTTTTGCCACATAGATGTTTAAATATTCCGTTTAAATTACTTCTTTGCATTGATCCTTAAGATTTACCCCTTGCCATGATAATCCTAACTTCAATGCATATCAAATTATCATTAAAGATTCATATCAATCTAATCGGACCAATTTAATTGGTATTTGTATCAAATTTTCATTTGAAATGATCTTGAAGAATCGTTTAAATATTCAGTATATTTCAACAATCTTCAGCTTGAGAGTGTTGACAAAACCATTTTGTCACCATTTTCTCAAATAAGTAATAATACTGCAGAGGGAGTAACTGGTATATAAATTTATCAAAAATGGAGAAAAAAAAATATATATATCACTCTATAAATAGTGATTTTTGGTTAGTAACACCAACTTGGACTGCGGCCAAGTTTTGATAGACTGCTACCATATTTAGGACAATAATCAGTACCCTGAGGAACCTCAGAACTACAAACTCAACTGACCAAATTTCAATTTTAAATGATCTTGAAGAATCAAGTCTAATATCCAGCTTAATTGTCAAGCAAAATGGTGGTTCTCTGCATGCTTTAGCTTCAAAGTATTGAATCGTTGACAAGACTGTTAGGTCACCATTATATGTTCAGAGTCACATGTTTGCATGCATGGATTATTCACCTCATTACCATATCTGTCAGCGAGAACTAAGAAGTAACTGAAGGTTACTGATTATGAAGGTTTATGATTATGAGTACATGTTATGTTATGGGGGGAAAAGGGTCTGTATTGTATATGTGCATGGTAATAAATATATAGCAAAAAATACTGAGCAACTTATTTCTTTTGGTTGTATAAATTACATAATTCTGTAATTTAGCAATGTGGGAGGAACAGTGAAGAATGAATAAAACCAAACATGAATATCTAAATATTATAGAGGTGTTTACCAACATGCAGTGAGTGATAGCAACAGCATTAGAAAATCTGGGATATTGGAAGTGGAAGTAACAAATCGTTTTTGAGGTGGGAAGGGAGAGGGTGGGGCAGAGAAGAGGGGGCAAGGCACAAAGCAATTATGCTCCCTTCCCCTGGTCCTTTCAAAACAAAAGGAAAATAAAAATCAAGTAATCATTTTGGCAATTTGTACCATTTATCAACAATTTATTGTACTCTATACATTTGCTGTGCACCTGCTCTGGAGCAAATGGTTGATTTTTGGGTGATTATTTTTTAAACGGATTTACCCAGACTTATGGTTCTTGCAAAATCGGCTATCACTTAATAAGTTTTTGTTACCATATGAGGTAAGGGGAAGGGATTGGGGATGATCTATCTGGATAAGGAAAAGATTCCATTGCCCACTCCTTCCTTCATGGTGCTGTGATTGCTTAATACCAAGTATTAAAAACTCAATAGAGACAGCATAGCAAACTCTTGATCTGTTGCATGACATCAAACTCTAAAAGTCAAGGTCGGAATATTAGCTGAGATGATTTGGTCCAATGGATGATGTCAGTGCTGCTATTATGTGATGACAAAATTAATTTATCAAGTTTTCACTCCCCTGTGGTAAGGATGACAGTAACCATCACTTTTAATATAGATTATAATAATAGTTTTAAGTAACTTGGAATATTGGTTTGACCTATGTCAATAGCTGTTTATATCAATATAATTACAAAAGTACAAACTGACTTAGTTAACCCTTAGAAACCTCCACTACCAGTGGCTATCCATTGTCTATTTTAGACTTGTTCAAGTCTTTAATCAGAGGTATTTCTTCTCTACCACATAGATTATGATGATAGTTGGATGTTAAATTGAGGATCTTACTGGCCGTGTAGGGGGTACAGAGGGGGGGGGGGAAGTGGGGGGTAGATAAGAATGAGGGGAAGAGCTGTTTTCCAATGGAATACCATCCTAGTCTCAATCGTTATCAGATGTGTACCACATAATACATTCCTTGTAACAAGAGTACAAGAATGTGTATAGTTTGGCCCAGTGTGACAACCCATGTGCATAGATTATGACACCTATAGAAAGTGATTTGTATAAGTTTAGAACATTTCAAAACAAATTCTCTGATAAATTTATACCGTCTCATCAACATACTTGGCATACCCCAAGGCCTAATACAAAGTACATCATGTAGGAGTCTATTACATATCAATGCCACAGTTACCGCTGAGTATATATTCTTTGACATATATATCATTGTACGGAGACACCGGCCTTGATCACGTTCACCTTAAAGCAGAACGGCGAGCAATTCATTTCTCTCTCTTTATCCAATCTCGTTTCCATCTTTCAAGTAAATTCAAAGAAGAAGTGATCAGGATGGCTTGAGTGCTACATGGTACAACCATGAGGTTGAAAAACAAGCTGAAAACCTTGAATCGTTATCAGCATTTTACTGCTCCCAAATATGCTAGAAAGTCAAGAAATGGTTACTTCAATATGTATTTCAATGCTAAGCTTTCCCCATTCATTTAATCATCTAATTAAACGATAACTTCTGAGAATGATTAAAAAAATTCATAACAATTGAAAAATTTTAAATAAATTTGAGCAATTTTCAAGTTTTGAGGCATGATGAACATTTAATGATTGGTTTAAGTAATTAAGTTTATTTGCTGTGTAGAAGAAAAAAAAAAGCTATTGCTGTTGTCTGGGATTACAACCAATGACAATCATGTCTTGAGGAAAACTTGGCGGGTGATGCCAAACTATCGAATAACTCAATAAGTTGCTTTAAACTGAGACAAAAGGAAGAGCGGTAATGTTTGTACAAGCTCTCGCACTTGCAATGATGTTATTGATGCATATATATCACCATCACATTACACAAAAACACATTGGGGGGAAAAAACAAAGAAAGAAAGAAAAGGCCTTTTATTCCTACAACAACATCTGTCAGAAATTTTTTGTCTGGCACTTCCATTATTTATGGGATTAATTATGTTTGCAACTTAGACTAGCAGGAAGAGCGTGATAAATTAACACATAAGCAGATATAGTCTTCTGACATGAGACTTAACACGACCACATACACTCTATGCAGCAGCCATACCAAACTATAGCACATCACTTGTGAAAAGAAAAAAGATTAAAAAAAAGGTCGAATGAAGTCACAGAAATATAACTTTATAAACCACATATGGTCATAGTGAAAGAATATATCCATGGAAAAAGATACAGCCAAGGAAAGCTACAATAAAATCTTCCTATTGCAAATATGCACAAAAACTCCTTTGAGTACTAAGAATGGTCGCTGGATGGTCATCACAACAGAATCAATCAAAGTCCAAAGAATTGTATTCACTGACCATAAACAGAGGCATCCAGGGTTATAGGTCAGACCCCAATGAACATGTCACTGTACCTCCTCTTTAAATGCTTCACGTTTGTTTACGTATATTATGAAAATGAAAAAAAAGTACTTATTCTCATATCTCATATCATATATTCCTGGATCCCTCCAAGTTCTCCCAGACACCCCCCTAACTGACCCCCAGCCCAGGGATTGCACCCCCTTTTGAACCCCCCTATTCCTTTCCTCAGGTCTGACTAGAACATGCTAGTTCGGAAGTGGTTGGTCACCGAGCAGGTCAATTTTTTCTTCTTCATTGATCCTTTAACTTAATTGAGCTATAGCTTTCACTTTGAGAATAAAACATATTGAAAGATCTGCTGCACATTATAGCATACACTGTAACTGCAGGAAAGTCCTAGAAATCCCAATAAGCTATGATATAGATATATATATCTTGCTCTTGATAATATATGTATAATTTTGAAAATTCCCATATATATATATATTTTCCACACCTAATTCTCTTTCTGACGATGACATTCCCTCTAAGTCACAGTAAACATTACTTGCACTGCCTAGATGCCTAAATTACATTATAGACTGTTTACACAATTAGAACTTTATACACTGGCCATCGTAAACCAAAATAAAATGCACTCACTTCGGGGCTGTCTGCGCTCTGTTTTCATACCCTCTTTCAGCATATTATCTTAGGCCACTGAAAGGGTTTGCAGTCGCAAATGGCGTCTGATCTAATACGCAAGGAAAAGTATGGGACAGTACATGTCTGTCACCACCTTGAATCTTTACGGTTTTGAAGTCGACGTGTATATATCTTTTTCCCTTTCTGTTTTCTTTTTAACTCCTCTGCATCTGAGAATTGTAGATGTGTGAATTATGATGGAATACGAAGGACATTCTTCTCTCCAAACGAGACGAATCAGAAAGATGAGAAATATACACCCAGGCGATCGACACATTGGTACTACAGCACTGTTTAGTACGTGTAATAGTAGCAACGTACAAGGTAAAAAGCAGCTGGTAAGAATCACCAAAAAATAAAATAAATAAATATATAAAAACCACATTCCTTCAAAACGTTATCCAATCATGGCAGCATCAGTTAAATTGAAATTAGTGTGATACATACTGTATATATATATATATATATATATATATATATATATGTGTGTGTGTGTTTAATATACATATATATATACACATATAAAATAATATATATATATATATACACATATATATTATATAATGAAGACAGAAATATCATAAACTTCTAC
The DNA here is from genome assembly GCF_037975245.1 of Apostichopus japonicus. Taxonomy (NCBI): domain Eukaryota; kingdom Metazoa; phylum Echinodermata; class Holothuroidea; order Aspidochirotida; family Stichopodidae; genus Apostichopus; species Apostichopus japonicus. The sequence goes on from NC_092573.1 coordinate 1,281,344, forward strand.
AGATGTAAAAATAGAATTTCCATATTTTTCTACTTAATGATAAATACACAAGATACAACTCATTATTCATAAAATTTAACATGAAAGTTATCCTGAATATAACCTCACGTTAAATGAAAGTCCAAAATGGCCTTCATCTGGTCAAGCAGGTTTGAGTAAAATTCATGTTACTTTTAGAATTAGTGATTGTCTCTCTTTCTTACAATAACCTGACAAAGGTAAATCTTTTCTAATCTAAGACTAAATACACTCTTTTCAAGGCACCAAAAGCAGCTGCATTTTGGTCGGTTATCAAAAAGTCACTGGACGTATTTTGATTTTGAAATGTGTAACAGCAATGCTACCTGTGATTTATAGTTGGGTTGTCATCGCTGATAGAAACGCTTGCTCAAGATGATCATTCATATATATTTCCGGTTAGCCACCAGATATATTATGGTACCACATGAATGTTATCAGAAACAGTGAAATAATTTTGTGCAAAAAATTGTGACATCTTAAAGGAAGTAAAAGCATATATGTTATTTTTGCAAGCAGCCCTCTAGTACCTTGCAATAATAAAATGAATGACTCTGGAATCCAACTTGAAAAATCTCAGTGTTTTAACAATTTATAAAAAAAGAGAGAACTTCATAAATTCAACAAATCAACTACATAAAAGCTTCTATTCAAAGCTATGATTAATGGCTTCAAAAATGATATAAATATTGATGATTTTTTATCTTTTTAAATACTGAAACAAAATTCCAAAGAACCTATTGTCATCCTCAAATTTATCGCTGCCCTCAAAATTTCAGGTCTGATGAAGGGAAGAAATAAAGAAGAAGGAATTGCATGATTTCGGTTCTTAAAATTCCATCTCATGAATACTTTTTCGTAGTCAGCTCCATTTGAGATGCATCAAGTCGATTGCTTCAATATGGCTTCAAGGATACAGAAATTACATTAGCGTTATCAACGATGTGATAAAGTAGGGCAAACTGTGTACTCAGCTGCTTCTTATGCATCCCACAATGTCAGCGAATAAATGTAAAACAAAGGCGCTCGTAGGTGCTATATAAGTTTTTAGTTTTTTTTCTGCCTCGGGGAGCAATAGCTACAAATTTTTCGGGTACACAAAAAAATAAGAGTTTTGACGTATTCCGACGTACACAACTGAACTGCATACATGTTAAAATTCAAATATATATATGTGTGTGCTTGTCAATGTGACATATGGAAAAACTAAATAAATCACAAATTTTTTCTTTTTCTTCTTCTTTTCTTGTAATACAAAATTTGAACTGTTTTGTTCCTGATTTTTTTCACTGATATCAGCAGAAGACCACTCCCTCTAAAGCAACAAATTACTTAATCTGTTCTTTTTACAGGTAGTCAAACTGGTCAACTTTCATCTTTAACCTTGGAATGGCCATTTACTATATAGTTCCATTAACCTCCGATCTTCAATCCTGAAATTGTAATATCGCTGATGAATATACGTATGGTGAAAAAAGTGCAATGTCATTCACTGGCACATGTACTATCACTATCATTATTATTATCATCATCATATTTATTTTTATTATTATTATTAGTATTATTATGTGAAACAGGATCGCACCACCATTGATGCACCTTGTACCTGAGTTATCAAGAGCAAAGATTGCTACTATTTCAGCTGAATCATTTAGCAGGTGGGATGGGGAGGGCGAGAGAGAATTAATCAAACAAAAGTGTACAAAATAGTATCATTTTTTTTAACTATTCAAGTTTCAGTTTACATAACTATGGAGACGGTTATGGAAGTCTTTAACGATTAACCTTTGTTTTATAATCATTACTCATGAATTCATCAGTCAGTGTCAGAATTAAAGTTAATTATCAGGTAAAACAATTATAGGACACTGTCTTAGATTAACTGTTGGAATATCATTTGGAGTAATTTGTGGCGGGTTTTGTAAAATTGTTGAAAATGATTACCCTACATGCACAACTGCTTTGTAGAAAGTTTATAAACCTGACAGATGTTCCCCCATTTTTGCCTCTTCTTTGACTGATGGAAAGCAGATGACCATAATTCACTAAATCCAAGGGTAATCATCCAAAAAGTTAAGGTTGTCCAAAAAAATCCTGTCCTTAGCCTTGATAAAGGCCAGTTACTTCTTCTGAGTGCCATTAACCTTCTTATAGTTTTCTTTTTTAATTTAAAGAAGATACACAGACTTTCTGAAAATGAATGTAATTATGTTGGTTAAGAGGAGAGGATACGTCAGTCTGAGTGTACGTGTGAGAAATAACTGGAAGTAACAAAAAAAAACATCACGTCCTTTTGGGCATATCGAAAAAGGTGAATGACTCTATCAGAAACGATGCAATACATTAGTTGCGGTACTAAATTATTTGTCAAACTTTTAAGACAACATTTTGAGTTAACATTATAGATGCAAATGTTGTGTACATGATATGTGTACATTGATCTGGAAACATCACTGATTATAAGACCTGATCAGATATTTGACAAGTACCAACAGGATCTATAATGACTCCACAAAGGATATAGTTTCAATTAATAAGGACTATCAGTTTTGACACATTTGAAACTAGGTCAAAATAATGACCACAAATAGGTCAAATTAGGTGTGTAATGCAGACAGCATAAATACTGATTGACTGATCGCCAACCGAAATCAACCAGCATGACCTATTTTTCCATCGTCATGAAGACCCCATGGACTAACAACTGAACGACCCACCCCACACAGTCGGGAAAATGCTGCACGTATTGTTTAGTTTTTCCCGACTGAAGCTGATGTGACTTAAAGGGTGTGAAGACTCGCGCAAAAAGAAACGTCTTATGCCAGTAATCTGACCTAGTTTCGACTGAGGGGTAACAGAAGTGTTAGACACCACCATTGATCCCAGAAAATACGCACACAGCTTGCTACCTTCGGTAATTAGACACTAGTTTACAGTCAGTACATACAGCTGCGGTCAATACCCACAGCACAGTGTACAAACGATACAGCGATGGACATCTCAGGTCCAGCTAAAGATAACAAGGTATCACGTTTCATTACTCTCTGCATTTTGTAGCGACAAGCAGAAAACTTCACTTGCAAGCAACGGAAAGTTAACTTTTTCAGAGCACGGCACGCGGTTTGGGGCGAGTCTTCAATGCCTTTAAAACTACTGGCAAATTCTTGATTGGTTGTAGCCTTAAGCATACACACCCTGCCCGACAATCCACAAAAAAATATAGTTAGAATTCAATTTTGAAAGGGGCAAAAGTAAAACTCCCTCAGATATCTGCCATTAAATGTGAAAAGTGGCAGTTATGTGTCTGAAGGGTAACCAAGGTTACCGCCCAATAACACACTTTTGAGAATTGAATACTCAATATGCGGCATGCAAGCCAATTCCGCCTCGTGAATTATGTTAGCTTGCTAAGAAAAAAAAAAATCTGCCAATAATCTTGCACTTAATTATCAGGTTTGCAGACCTTAATTAAAAACATGTGAAGTATCTAAGCTTGATCTGCGCAGGTTTAATACCAGTTTAAAGTGAGAACTTGATTTCTGCACGGCTGACTCTTTTCTCCATGCACTGAACCAAAACATTTCTCTGGCCCACATAGAAAATTAATTGAGATATGTTGAGCTATAATATACTCCCATTTAAAGAGTATTAGACCAAATGACAAGGTATGCTGCTCCCAATTAATATCCCAATAATACAGTAAAAATTCCCCTAACGCAAGAGTTCAGGTTAAAAATAACACAGAACACCTCCATAATGGTTTCAGCCCTACAGTACGTCAACCAAGTGTACATATATGGTACCCATTACAATGATTCTCTACTGACCAGAAGTTGTGCTTAGTGGTCAAGAAATGTAACCCAAACTTAACATCTTTTTTGTTGTCAAATACAATCAAACTTTCCCATCGTCAAAAGATGTTAACTAACTTTACTACACAGAATTAAACATTTATAGTCTTGATGAAATACCTAAACCTAGACCACATATACTGTAGTGGTCTCTGCATTCAAAGTATAAATTGGCTTAAACTGAATTCCATCAGTCACGTTTTTCTCCCGAAGACCTTCAAAAGTGAAGAAATCTGTTTCAGGATGAAATTTTACCATATAATTCACTTACTTGATATAAAACACTTGGAATGAAAGCTCTATTTGGTTTGTGACTTCATCTGCTGATGTCAAAATTGACTCTTGAGTAAGCAATTTAATGAAACACAGCAAATAAAATGAATAATTTTGAGTATTAAACCAGCATATATCTATCTTGGGTATGTTGATCTTGTAGCTCAAAATAACCACATATTGACATGACAAACGTTAAATTTAGAAACTTTATTTGTGATGCACTTCTGTGATGCACATCTTATTTGTGATGCACTTCAGTGTGATGCACTTCATCATGTGATGCACTTCATCAAGTTAATCAGTCCTAGCTGGATCATATATATTTATATGTTGTGTCTCTGGGCAAGTTACTTCATCTGAGCTGTCCCTCTTCACCCTGCAGGTGTACTCAAATATGAGAATTACCCAGCTTGAGGATGAATTAGGCACAAAGATATGCCCTTCCAGTGAGGCACAAAGGCAGCCCTACCATTGGAAGAGGTATTGGATGGTGCTGGTTTAAATAAGTCTTCATAATACAAATGAAACTTAATGTATTCATCAATATTTACAAAAAGAAGAGACATACCGAGTAGAAAATTTGGTCCGCTACGTATGACTGTACGATTAACCAAGATAGGGCTTGGATCATGACAGTGCTACATCGACTTGTAAAAAATACCACTTTTAACTCTAATTCAACGTAAATATGATGCTGCAGGTAAAATCAAAGCTTTAATTTCGCATGGTATTAAGCAAAATATCACATACATCAGTTCATATAATTTGATTCCTCAACATTTTGTGGAATTGAAAGCATTATATATGATCCACTGTATGCAAACTTTGGTGATTTTTAGAAATTTTCACACAAACTGGACAACCAATCATATAACAATTCGCTGATATCTTTCTGAATCTACAGTTCATCAATTTGACAAACCGATGCATTTCTTAATCTGCATTCCTATCCTCACCTTATTAACATGCATCACACTGTTCTAATGTGACCAGGGTAGCTGGACTGGTTAAATGTTCCTGCCAGATAGTATTAGCTACAATCACATCCCTTCTGTAATTACCTCATTGTGCATGACCTGTCCCAACAGAAGACCTATTAACCTACCATATATATGCCATATATATGCATGCAGCAGCTCTCATGAATCAGATTCAAATATTACTAATATTTCTCACCTACCTGGAAAATATGTTCAACCCTTCAATCTAGCTCCTTAACAATATGGCAGGCGTTTAGGAATCCAGCCCAAATTATATATTCACATCCATTCAGATCTATACTAACATTTAACAACCATCCTATACCGAATATATTTAGTACAGTAACTTGTATATTAATGAGAAATATAGTCGTGTAATGTACTGTAGTAGGCCTACTGGTGAAGACGGTGACATCCCTATGTTCCGACGTCTCTATGTTCCGACGTCTCTATGTTCCGACAAATTGTTTGGACTCTAATTTTTTTTGACCAAAATTTTTTCGGACCCATTTTTTTATTGGAGACTCAATCTTTTTGGTCCCGCATATTTCGGACCAAATTGTTTTGGGGGACTTAATTTTTGGGACCCAAATTTTTTGGGACCCAATTTTTTTTGGGGGGCACTCAATTTTTTTGGACCAACATTTTTTCTGACCTACCTTTTTGGGGGACACAATTTTTTGGACGCACCAATTTTTTTTTCAGGAAAAAAGGGCCCAAAGTTTGTTTATGACCCAAATAGTGCTTGTGACCGAAAATTGCTTGTGACCCGAAATTTAATTGTTTGTAAATTTTTTGGGACCAAAATCAGTTTGGTAAAAAAAAATTTGGTACGAAAACATGATGGTGTCAAAAATTTTGGTCCAAAAAAAATTTGGTCATAAAAATATAATTGGTCTAAAATAATTTTGGTCCGAAAAAATTTGGGTAAAAAAAATTAGAGTCCAAAAAAATTGTCGGAACATAGAGACGTCGGAACATAGAGACGTCGGAACATAGAGACGTCGGAACATAGAGATGTAACCGGTGAAGACAAATTAGGTTTAATAAACAGTGTGTAGGATACTTCTGTGCCATCAATATATAACACATGTACATTATATACATCTAACCTGCATTTTAACACATGTACATACAATTATATGCTACAGAAGCTGGGGTGCACTGTGTCAGACATATACCAGCATCTTGTTGCATGACAAGACTATGAATCCAAGGGCGTAGGAACCGGGGGGGGCTGGGGGGGCGCCAGCCCCCCAGTGAAAAATGTGGAGGGGCGGAAGTATCATTCCGCCCCCCCGGTTCGCAAGTCAGAAAACCCCTTTTTCATTTCCAAATGAGAAAAAAATCTCATTTGGAGCACCAAATTGCATCTAAGGCCAGGTGAAAATACAAAATTAAGTTTTCAAAATGGAGTGGGTGTTGAAGTGTGCTATATTGCACCAAATTGCATCTGAGGCCACCTGGAAATGCAAAAAATTCCAAAGGGGAGGGGGACACCCCCTCCCCTTAGACCCCTCCCCCAGGCCGGCCATCAGTCTTCAGCCCCCCCACTCAAAAGTACCTTCCTACGCCACTGATAGTATCAGATCAATATATCTGTATATCATATGAAATATGATCATTAATTTGCGATGACGATGCCGTGATTATGAGGAGATGTACACTTAGGCTATTTTGTCATTCCTTTGGTTCACCTTGAATTTGGCAATATTTTAACTGCAGCCATTTAAATAATAAATAATTAACCTTTAAACTGCTACACAGGATGTGCACACTAAATAATTATCTATGTTCACCATATCTATTGTCTGCATCCAAACTGAGACAAGCGTTTCATATGGAGGAACCCTCTTCCTTTTACCATAAACATTAATCAAACATAAAATGATTCTTATTTCAATTTAAAAAAATTATTGACAATTATTTCTGCTGAGTAAGATTTCATTTCCATTTATTTTTCTCGCTGTGGAAATGCAGATGATGTTACTTGAAAGCATTCTTACGTCAGCAATCTAATTGGTGCAAATGGAAAATGGTGGAAAATCTACCATAAAAGGTAAACATGCTCAAAACTTTGTGATGAAAAAAGAAAAGAAAAAAAAAACTTTCACTGTACTCCTACTTATACGTTTCCATGGATTTTTAAAGACAATATTTATGCTTATACTACTTCACCAATAATTTTTTAGACACTTTTCTCATCAAACCTACCGATTCTCCCCTCACATTAAGATTGCAATATTCGTTAATATCGAATAAACCTTAATTAACAGGTAATTCAGGATTCCATTCAATTCTGAAATTCCAACGCCCACATACACATTTGAAAAATAGTTTACATGCAATTGCCATCAAATAATAAATTTTCTTCATTTATGTGAAATTTGAGTACTGAAGCTGATTAACTACATGGCTTTGAGTATTTTGTTATGCTATGTGGAATGCCATTAAAGAGTTGATAACAGATCATTTTTCAACAAAATAAAATCAATATCACTAATTGCAGCTTTTACCAAGTCAAATTTCACAAAAGAGGGTATAAATTACTATATGAATTTTGTCTTCCCTTCATCATAATCATCCCACCCCTTTCAGTTTCCTTCCTTTGTAAATCTACCTCCTAAAATTTCTGGTTATTTTATTAACTTATTAATATAATAACTAAAGTGCACTTAGTTGAACGACGACTAACACCTCCAGTCCGACTACTTGTGTGTTGTAATGTATGGGATGAACCCTGACCCATGAGAAAACCAGGACAGTGGGCATACCTTAGAATATAACATGACTTGTCAGAATTTTTGAAATGATACCTCCCTCCTTTTTTTTTTCTCTTTCTAATTGCAGGTCCAAGACAACAAATGGCAGAGGGAAGATATCGGAAGAACCTGACGCTGCAAGAAGATGTACTTTAAGGAATCCAAGAACCGTACCCCCAGCTATGATCAGTGACAAACCAAATACTTTCATAGGTCACAAGAAAACCGAGTCCGTTGACGACTAAAATCAACTGCTGCATTGAGTCCTGGCAGCTGAGACAAATTTCTTCTGTCAAAGCCTGAACTAGTTAATATGAGAGGAACTGTACCAGCTCATTTAGCTTAAAGTTGTATTTTTTTGTTGCATTTGGTAAAATCTGCTATCAAAGGAAACGGAAGGGAAAGGTATCTAAAAAGTGCTCTCTGTTTAATACTGTAGGTCGTACCAAAGTCGTACAAGATACAATGTAATCAAGCAAAAACTTCATAAGTTTACAAAGCCCCCTTCTCCCCCTCCCCGCCCCAGGTTGTGTTAGTTAGATTGAGGGGTATCTGATTTATGTGTTAGTATTACATATATATGGGTCGATCGGAATGCTGCAGTTACATCTATCAATGTAAAATGATGCTTAAATTATTAAATGTGTTGATTATTAACGACAAACTTATACACATTATCGCATAATATTATCTTTCATAATAACAAGAACAAACATCAATAACGTAACATTAATCATTGTCAATATATCTCTTCTATGTAATACATATATATTGTAACAATATGTCATTGTGTCTATAAAGTATCATTACATGTTTTCTTTAATTAAGCTTTCACAATATTTTGCTGTGAACAATAATTTAAACATAACAACTGTTATTATTTAAGCTAAAACAATAAATACCTAACAGTCTCCACAATACATACTCTGAAAGCTAACACAATGTTAAATTAGTCGCAACTTGAAAGTAGATCAACTCCGCAGCTCAGGAAGCTGCCAAGATACGGATTAAGACAGGATTATCGTGTGCTTCGTGTCACGTAAACTCATTATCGGCCTGAATTACGGTTTCTACCAACACATCCTGAAACACTTGCGGTAGCTATGAACTCTCCTCATGAATGAAATTCTTGAGATGCAGACCTCTCGGCATCAGCTGTATCGCCGCTCTCCGTCTGTTAAGCAGGTACTACAGAATATGACGAGGTTGAAAATGTTTATGGAAAATGTCTGGTCAGGAAAAAATAATAATACTTCAACTCGGAATGTGAACTGACATAGTACAGTATTGGTATGCTCCCTGTCAAGGCTGTGTACATATATGTAAACCGTATAAGCATGCACGGTTTTAATTGGTACATGGGCTTCTAGAATGTTTCAGGCATAATCGTACTTATGCATCAGTCTTCAAACGGGGTCAATTCTGATGAGGTATTATAAACAAAGGCTGAATCTATTTGAAAAAAAAACATTCTGCTGAACCAGTTAAATTATTTGTTGAAAATTCATCGATAATTATGATGATGATGTACAAACATTACTGTTGACAAATTTCCCTTGAAAAGGCAAAGGATATGTGGCATATATCAATGACCTTTCTAATAGACTAAATTGCTCACATTTAGAATTCTCATTAAAAGCTATGCATTTAAAAGCTTCATCCATCATGTTTAAACAGCCCATTTTCATTTCACATGATGCCCCTGTAGTATTATCTTTCTTAAAAAGGTTCTAACTATCATTAATATTCCTTCCTCTCCACCCTAACAATTACTAATAGCTTCTTTTTTTTATACAAATAACGTAACCAAATAGTTTCTGAATTCTTAATATTCTGAGGCTTCCTAATGTAGAGGTATGATGCAGGAATATTTTAACATTCTCTAGAGAGTGGTATGGATTGGAAAAAATGGACGGAATGTTAACAACAAAATAATGCGGTTTTTTGCTGTTTGAAATTTACAATGACAAAGACCCTTTTAGACAGAAGAAAGAAGAAGAAGTACAAGAAAGGTGAAAAAAATCATGAACGGAAAATTGACTGGGCAAAAAAAAAATTCTCTTCTAACCATTTAATTATTTATTGTGCTCTTTCGAAATGTGACTGAAAAAAAATGACAGATCCATTATTGAAAGATGAATTCAAACTTTTTTTTAGAAACCCATTCCAAAGCCAAATCTCATATAGTGGAGACATAAATAGTTAATGGTTTCTTCAGTAGTAAATTGTACTTTAGAGCAACACTGGCCCCAGTTGACCTCTAGCATGCTTGGTGTTCGACTTGGAAAATGTTGAATTTTGGAATGGACTCAATATCCGAACCGGGCTGTGATGATATGAGATCAGGGGAGAGGCAGTAAGATCCCACAAATGTGAACGCCTCCTCCGTTAAGATTCTAATCTGGAAATGACAGCCATCTTTGACAGATCTGCGTCATTTATATACCTTCCATAAAATCTCTCTATCTGCTTAAATCCTCAGAAATCCAACCCAAAAGTTTTACCTATATTGCAAAGGTGGAAAGGTCATGCAATATTGAGCTGGAGAAGTAAACATCACAAGTGATACAAAGGCTAAATTAATATTGCATCTCACATTATTAGTAATTTCCATAATTTCCATTTTAATTGAAATGAAAGCTGGAAAATATTTAGGAACATCGGTATAAATGCAGACGAATGAAAAATATACTTTGAGATGTATATACATATATATATATATATATATATATATATATATATATATATATATATATATATATATATATATATATATATATATATATATATATATATATATATATATATATATATATATATATATGACCCTTAACCTTCAACTGTACAGACTCTTAAGGTTTATCTCTCAATTTATAATAATTCCAGGTGAAATTTTGATGAGCTATGGTAATAATTACATTTAAGCTTTTCACATACCTTGGTATCTTTCATTCAACAGTGCCACCAAATTGTGGGAATTGCAATTATGTTAATTTCATGTTAATTTTTGCAACTTAAATAATGGATAGAAATAAGTAGCACAGGTTCAAGAACCATTTTGTTTAAAGTGTTTCTTTCTGATCAGTTTTTTACCTTCTTTTATATTTGTATTAGTCTATTCTTAGAAATGTAAATTTTAGTTTGTAAATGCATATCACACACGGTAATGGTCATTTGAGGCCAAAGTTTCTGTGAAGGATGGAAATTTTCTTCCATTGGCAAAAGTAGGTGAATATTTTGTAGCAGTCTATCTGAGCTTTTACTTTATTTTTTGTGTGCATAAAATGGTCTCTACATTCACACCTGTGAAGCAACTGATGCCTGAGCGGCATGCAAAAGCAAAGGGCATAATCTCCTGATATTTTTGTTTTCTTCAAAAATTGTATGAATTTTCAGGAGATGCGATCATGCACAAAGAATTTCCTGGGCTTGCTTTCTTTCCAGGGTAATTTAAAATGAGACTTTTTGCAGACGAGTTGCTGTTATTACCATAGAGCAGGGCTGACTGACGAAAAACAAAATAAATGAAAAATAGAAATCCAAGTCACGCAACGCAAAACACAAGTAGGTGAATTGGTAAAATGAATGCATTTATAATTTTAATTTTTTTTAACCCCTTTTTAAAAGTGTACCTTTTCAGGCCTTTTTAAGTTGAGAAGATGAGTACTTTGTTTACAACTAATTTTTTTCCCTCCTAAAACTTATAAAGGATCAGCATAATAGATTTCAACCGGAATAAAGAAAGAGACCTATATAATTAAGAGAAGTGAGATGTTGTGGATTCGGTGCAGATTGCAAACACAAGTGACGTTAATTTATTCGTGATACTCTGACTTTAAAGACATGTATCATCTAAATGTGAAGAATCTATGATTCACCAATCCCATATTTTCCTTTGTGCTATGTTTTGAGTGAAGGGTAACACAAGTACATTTGCCATTCATATTCCATTCGATCAAGCCGAAACCAGTGAAACAACTGTCAAAAGATGTCAGACCTACATTACAACCCACTAGGTGACAAATTTCTCTTTAAAGCAGCATTTTGCGTCCTTTTCTATGATTTTTCTCAACCTCACTGACTCCACTATGCCATAACGACATATATAACTAGCTTATCTATTTATATTTTACTTCAAATGGTGGCATAAAAGTCGAAAAAAGTGCAACTTTCAACTTTGTTGTTCTCCAAGATATTTTCCGTTGGGAACCCGATAAACCTCGCCCATAATATGAATATTTAAACACTACGAACGCCATTGACAGATACGTAATATAACACCACGCTTGATTTGTGTACAGTCTATATGGCAGTTGTACCAGGGAGTTGCATAACAACTCCTTGGTTGTACCAAGGCAAAGTCTTGAATCTATTTGTAGCAACGGCTCATAACTAAACCTGCATCTCTGATTGGTTGAATTCAAACTAGTGGGTTTGGGAACTGAATGCGATTAATTTTGTATGTGGAATACTCGCCAATTAACGTTTTTGGCAGGGAAAAACTTGGCTAATATCTTAATTTGCTGTTTTGTGATTTGATGCATGTAAAAAACTCGATGGACATGTCAAAAAAGTAGAAAACGGCGATCAAACGCAAAATGCTCATGAATAAACATACTATTCACTGATTGGTGGAATTCAAACTAGTGGATTTGGAGGTATGAAAACTTTGTCGAGGAGACTTTTACTCGTTATCGACATAAATCGTTAATTACTCGCTAATTAACGCTCTTGGCAGGGTGAAACTTGGATGGTATCTTAGTTTGCTGTTTTATGATTGATACATCTAAAAAAATCGATGCACATGTTAAAAAGGTGGAAAAAAGCGACCCAACGCAAAATGCTGCTTTAATAACTAGATGATTTTTAACTCCAGACAGACACAGTTGTTCAAAGCAGCATAGTTTTGTGTGGGCTACTTCTCAGAAAGGAACTCAGTGGGTAGTATTATGTACAATTATAAAGTACATGTGTTCTACAAATCCTATGTTTCCTCATCAACATTACTTTCTATTAATTGGAATATTCTCTATATAACTGTATACATTAAAAAAAAATTAAAAAAATATATATATATATCAAAAAGATTCAGTTTTGGAGAAATCCACCATTCTCTTTGAAAATCTATTTTGACAACTGACATACTGTACCTTTAACTCAGCTCTGATAGATATGTGTATATATACATATATATATACATATATATATATATATATATTTATATCTATAACACTAAAAACAAATCCTATATGTTTCCATACTTTCCAGATTCATAAACAACAATCTCAATCATCCAAATCATCCACTGAAGATGGCCACTTGTGCATACTTGGCATATATTATTGTTGAAATATCTACACAGATGGTAATTATAAAACAGAATAAAACTGACCTTGGAGCAAATGTCCATGTATGAATTATATCCTCTCTATTATTATCCGCTCATGATTGGAGGATTTGAAATATTCAGGGATTGAGTTATCCTCTCCACTGATGACTTACTTTGTGAATGACTACATTTAGAAGAGAAAATTTTAATATCCTACTTCATAATACGCTGATGACCTTGATGCATGAAACAATGACTTAACGTATCACCACGCTGTTAAAAATATTCTCCTCACTCATTTTGGGATAATTCCAACAAAAATAGATGAAAGTAACTTTCTAGTGTAAGAAGCAATCTTGCATGATACATGAGTCACCGATTGGAAGACTAATTACACAGGAGGGATGGGGAGGTGGAGGGTGGGAATGGAGGAAAGAAGGTAGATTAATTTCTGGTAAACTTTACCAAGTGTATACCCTAATTATGTATACCCTATGGTTATAATGCACATATATCTTGGAAAATCAATTTTGCAACTTAATTATGTATTGAAGGTAAAAATAAATCCAATTTAACATATAAACATCTCATAGCGAACTTCTTCTTCATCAACCTCTTATTTCATTTACATCCTACCCCATAACATATTCTGGTTGTAATATTTTTGAAGAAAAAAAGGAGCATTGGTTATAATTTAAATCACGCACAAGCATCGACAAATTAATGCATCTATGCGCTCTTTACACATCCATCTCTCAAAACTCTTCCTCTTAAGTGTCCGTAGAGTGTTGTTCTACAGGCCCCCTCTAGTACATGTATAGCAGGACACAGTAAAATGTCACTTCTGTCAGCCAAAGCATTAAAGAAAGAAAAAAACTAGCTGAATCAATATATCAGAGAGAATCATTTCAAAGTTCATGGACCTAAAGACTCAAATACAAAAACAAGTCCTTTTTTTGTGGTGATAATAAAACTTGTCTCAAGCAATTTTGTGACAATATCATCTGTTATCTATTTTCATGACAAGTGCGGCTCTTGTTTTACTTTTCCTTTTAGATCTGTGAGGTTCGGAGGAGGATGCCACTTGGAGACATGAGTTGAAAGGGTTACAGGTTGGATTATTGGATACTCAAAGGAACATTTTTATTGATTCAAACTTTATTAACCATTATCACAACAGAGAAAGTGTTGTTGTTTTTTTCTTCCAAAAAGCTAAATCTTTTCATGGCCAATTCATAATTTCTACTTTTGGGTAGATTTCTCTACTTTGGAGCTCAGATCAGAATCAAACAAGATACATGATGACATCAGAACACTGAGAATAGAGCTTGCTCTATAGAGCAAATCGCACATCCAGAAGAATTTGCATATCATGAATATTGATGATCTAAATATCTAAATATGAAATTGATTTTGAAATAGAGGTACCAAGGAAGTGTTTAATTGGTTCTTTATTTCTTATATTCAATATTGCCCTCTGAATGAAATATTAACAATTTCCGGTTCATGAACCCTCCTATGCAGTCCCCTAAAGTCATTTTAAACCTAACCATAGCTATTAAAAACCTCTTGTGAAAGTAGTGAATAATTTTCATTGCTTTGAAACAAAACCTAACTATATTATAATTGGGGACTTAACAGGAGAGACGTCAGGAGAGTGTAACCTCCAGATATATTTTAAAACATCAAATGAAAGTTTGAATTTGTAAATAATGAATAATTCTAGCTTTTCAGGAAATGTGTTGGGGAGAAGTTAATGTGACTTACTTCACTTCTAGTTTTCAAAGAAGAGAAAAGAAGTGGGGGGGGGGGTGAAAGTTCCCTGCATCACTTTAAATGGAATGCTGTGAATCACTTTCGTCTGGCCTCAATATTCCGGTGCCCCACAGTCTGTCTGTGCTCGTTAAAGGTTCTCATCCACATCAATGGATTAACGTTCGGTTTTATAGGTTATTTGGCCGTTGGGTAGAACAGATGATCAAGAAAACAAAAATACATCCAGTTTTGCAATTGCAGAACACCTGAAGCATGACACAGTAGCAAATAGGCATAAATGTCAGTACATTTACTCGAACTGTGAAGTGTTTTGACAATTACTGTGTTGACATTATTGAGCCAATGGAGCTGAGCAGGTATTAGGTACCAGAGAGACTAAAAAAGGCATCTTTTAAAAATTATTGGTGTTTAAAATATTGTGAGTTTGTGGAACTTTGAATTAACATAAATGTACATAGTTTATGTTAAGGAAGAGTATCACAGTGTTGTTGTACAAATACAGGACAATTTCAGGAAAATGAGAGTGTACCTGAAAAACGTGATCTATTTTAATACTCAAGTTCATTGAAATTACATCAGTAATAAACAATTAAGTCATATTAAAGTCACAGGATTGGAAATTAAATAGTAAATCATTACATTAAGTTTTGTGGGACACAAAACTTCCTTACCTGACTGAAACCGTTACACACACTAACAGGTTACATTCGACATGGTTGTAACCACATTGACCTCTTAGAACTATTTGGAAGTAACCATTTAAATTTGAATATTAAATAGCTTGGTCAGAGTCATGCAAGTTAGTTACAACCTAATGCAAGATGTGGCTTTAACATTTGTGGCTTAGAGCTGACATCATAAGCAAATTTTCCTTTATGAAAACTTTTCCACTCAGGCTTCAACAAATTTGACTCATTCTTTGGTTTCCCAGAAAGATGGCTTGCACTCATTCGTTGTGACTTTGTTGGAATTGACGATGGCCTATCAATGCATGGATTAATTATTTTACGTTTCGTGGGTTGAATGTGGTCCAAGTTAAACTTCACCTTCATGTATACTCCAGCAGAATCTCAGTTCCTGTTTCTTCACAGTATGATCTTTACAGCACAGCACCATCAGTGCACCACTTCAACCAGTCCTGACACTATATTCTTCACAGTATGATCTTGATTTACAGCACAGCACCAACAGTGCACCACTTTGACCAGTCCTGACACTATATTCTTCACAGTATGGTCTTAATTTACAGCACAGCACCACCAGTGCACCCTTCAACCAGTCCTGACACTATACTCTTCATAGCATATTCTTAATTTACAGCACAGCACCAACAGTGCACCACTTTAAGCAGTCCTGACAATGTATTCTTCACAGTACCATCTTAATTTACAGCACAGCACCATCAGTGCACCACTTCAACCAGTCCTGACACTATACTCTTCATAGCATATTCTTAATTTACAGCACAGCACCAACAGTGCACCACTTTAAGCAGTTCTGACAATGTATTCTTCACAGTACCATCTTAATTTACAGCACAGCACCAACAATACACCTCTTTAACCAGGAGACTATATATGTCTGGAAGAGGATGGGGAAATCACTAATCTAAGAAGCTGTGAGAGTCAGACATTGGCAAACTGTCGGGGGGTCTGCAAGGAATAGGAGGACGTTTGTAAAGATCAGGCATTTAACAGTTTTACTGATGACATTTGGACTAAGGACATCTATCGTTAATATGCACCAAGAAAACAGACCAAAAGAGCAGAACGGATGATTTATCTGATAGGCGATTGCAAATCACTCGTCAGAAGGACACCATGTTGTAAAGATGTCTCTAATTAAAGATAAATCATCGTCAACAAACGTCACCAAGAGTGGAAAGAGACGTCGCACGTTCCATACCTCAGAGACGGGTAACAATATTGCTGCTCGAGATGAAACTACAGCTCTTAAGACCCGAGAGAAAAATCAATTAAGTCATTAAACATAGAGTCATTAACACTATATATCTTTACAATGAAACCTTCCCTTCGATGGGAGGAGAGAAAAAATCGTTGGGAATAATCATTTCATTCCTAATTCTGCAGTACTTTATATGCTTAGATATCCCATTGGAGATGATAGAACACTTTTAGGGGAGAATTTGGATGGCACTCGGTCATACAGAGCTATCAAATATAGGGCAAATAATTAACGGAGGTGCTCGTGAGGAACAGTAAAAAAAATAACGGGCACTAAACCCTATACTGACCGTTACGGTTTTACTAAACTGGATCAAATTGGTGAGGTGGTTTAAACTTGATAACAGTAAGACCAGGGGCACAACCAGTACTTTGATGTTATTGGTTGGGGGAGGGGGGGGGGAATAAGATGTTATGTCATCCTGGGCCACACATTCTAAGCAGAGGGGACTCACTCTCCTTTCAAAATATTTTGATAAAATGGAGGGTACCTTTTGAAACAATGCTGAAGGTTTTACTGCTGTAAATTAAACTATGTTTATGTGCATGTACACCAGGAAGTGTCTTTAATATTCCATCCATTGGGCGGGGTGGGGGGGGTGGGGATGGTTTCCCTTATATTTATTCTGGGGAGGCTGAAACCCCCTATAAGTATACCTGATTATGCCCCTGAATAAGACTCTCATTTACAATCAAAGGTTCGTCACTGACAGTTGTGATTAATTTGAAATTTTGTTGTATCAAATGTATAGCGGACCTTCAATATCAGAGTAAACGCGACAACATTTCAGGCAAATTATTGATTCTCCAGTCACCTAAGATGACAAAATTTCTGTTTGTACAACCAAAATCAGCTTTGGAGGTCATCCCAAGGGGGCGAGGACTGGTTGTTTAAATCAAATTGCATTTTTAACTAAATATCCCCAAATAGGTAAAATGATAGATTGGTATCATCTCCACAGCTGCTGTTCTATTCACCAAACCTACTTATCCCTCCTACAGTGTACATATTGCTGTTCTATTCACCAAACCTACATATCTCTCCTACGGTGTATATATTGGTCATTCTTTGCTATTTTGCTCCATTTTTCTAACTTTGCTGTTCGAACAACCAAAAGGTGAGGCCTGGTTGTCTAAGGGACAACCAGGGGAAAAAAATGCTTAATTTTTTTTTCTCAGAAGAATGAAAAGGTTCATATCCCCATCAGAGGTGTTGTATGAACTTAGCATGAAGCCTAGTTCTATATATTAGAATTACCTAGTAAAAAACAGAAGATATATCTGATATGACATAAACAGAAAAAAATTACTGACAGAGATTATAATGTCCTTGTAAGAGCTATATATGTTGCAACTTGACGTTCAGCTATTGAGTTATCCAGTAGAAGGTCGAAAAAAAGAATAACAGATATTAGTTTAAATGCCTTCAGCATAGATGCTACAAGAAGAGTT
The DNA here is from genome assembly GCF_037975245.1 of Apostichopus japonicus. Classification (NCBI taxonomy): domain Eukaryota; kingdom Metazoa; phylum Echinodermata; class Holothuroidea; order Aspidochirotida; family Stichopodidae; genus Apostichopus; species Apostichopus japonicus. Next base: position 1,299,752 of record NC_092573.1, read on the forward strand.
GATACCCTGTGAGCTATGCAGAACATCAAAAGGTTCTTAGCTGAATCAAGTCAATTTAGTACAAACCTCTATTATACAGAAACGAGATGGGGGAAGGGGAGGGGAGAGGGGGCCTGCACACATTTGGGAATGACCAACAGTAAGGATGAATAATTGTGTACCTACGGTTTAACTTGCCCTGCAATATATATGTCAAGGAGCTGTATTTTGTTTTGTCTCATCAATTTTGGCTAAAAAATCTCTATAAACTACCAACATGCAGGAGAGAAAAATTATTTACAAAACTGGACAAAGTGTTGAAATTATGAGGAAAGCACTAATGATATTTGCCTCTATGGAGGTATGTCAATTACTTAATAATTAAAATAGAACTCCAATTAGTTTAACTTAATGAGAAATTTTGTTGTAGCACATAAGACAGAATAACAATGAAACGTAATGTAACTATGTACATCAAGATGGTGACAAGTAATACACCACCGATACCAAAACACCATCCCCGACACCTTATCCCCCTACCCCTCCCCCTTCCCCCTGAGGCTGATGAAATCAGAATCAAAGAAAACTGACCAGTAGGCATCTTATCAAGTAGCAAACACTTGTATTACTGAAACACACATAAATTATACAACTTTTAATATTAAAGAATATAATCATGTTTTCTATTACTACCACTCTCAGACTGGACAATACTTGATAACATCGTTTGGCAGATGACAACTATACAATACACAACAATGCACACCGCTCGACAGATGAATGCTAATTAAATAAATAAATGAAAGACAGTACGTTGAAGATAGTCTGATAAATTTACCTGTTCTTTTTATCCAGCTAACTTCCACTCAGCCATCCTCCTCCATGTGATAAAATACCCTACAAACTGAAACAAATTCACATCACACAGTTTTCAAGAGAAGCCCGATCCGGAGAAAGTTCCACGCTGCTTTTGTCTACCACTACCGTAGTACGCCGACTGACTCCGCCGCAGAAAAACGTTGACGACCCAATGTACGTGTGATAGTACATATACCTAGCTATAGCTACTTTACTATTACTTATAGCTAAGTCAACAATTCCTAAGTGACTTGTTCTGTAACAACATCAAGAATGATTGTTACTCCCCTCCTCTGCCTTCTGACTACGATATTAAAAGTGTCAGATATGAACTGTCGTCCTCCCGGCCGATGCTGCTGAGCACTGCTGCTGATTCTGCTGAGATGGAGCTCCGCTGCTAAATCACTCCACTAAGGCCATCATCTCATTGTGTTCTACTCAATGAGCCACAATTTATTAGTGCGGCATCACTTGGTGTGCATATGTTTTTTACTTCTTCTTTTTTTTTGCTCGTTGTTTCCTTTCTTTGCAAAAGACATTGCTGTAAACAAAGATGGCAATAAATGACAGCTTAGAGCGCGAACGTGGTGAGTGAGATCATGGCTGGCTTGGAATAAAACAAAAAAGACGGTTGAAAACCTTTGACAGATAGGCTCGCTGAAATTTTTCATAGTTTGGTGGTCGTTTCGTCGTAACACTGTCAGAGTTTAATGTGGGGTCATAGGTAGGACCAATTAGTTCAACAAACGAAAGTCAAATTAAATCTGCATGAAAGGAGAGTTAATATGATGATACGTCCAGTCGCAGGTTCTCTCTAAGAGTGCTGCATGAAAGCTCCATATATACCTTAGACTGGATATCAAGTCGTCTTCTCAGAGGTACGGAAACCATCTTTTAAGTTTTACTTCAGAGTTTGTTGGACCATGCAGGCTAAGGTCAATAAAGAATCTATTTAATTAAAATTAAAATTATTTTTAATCTATTGTAAATAACGAAAAGGTACTTTCACTGAAAAATGCCTGGAAACACCTTGCTCCTAATTTTTCATGATTTCCATCATGATTCAAAAAATATTTTCTATTCTTTCAATGATATTGAAAATAATGGGGGATCGAATGTCACATGTAGTACTTTAATAAAGTATTTCAGTAAAATTCTAAACTTTCCAGAAAGGTTATTGATTTCCCAACTTCACTGACAATTTGTAGGTGTCAGCATACACATAACAACATATTTATTTAACAAAGGTAGCACATAAGGTCTCAGTCTGACAGAATCATGAAAAGCAGTTTTCTGTCTTAGAAGTGTGAACTGATATTATTATTATTCTCATTATTATAATAATAATTTTATAATAAAGGTAAAGTTTTGTTAATGGAAGGAATTATGTGGAAGAGTATCATATATCATATTCAGTAGCAAAGAGTATGTCAGATATTAGTATCAGTGAAAAGTGACACATACAGCGACTTATATCATATTTAACAGTACAAAGTATATATACTAAAGAGTAGTATCTATATACTACGATTCTACTGTAGCTATATATAGCTACAGAAGTATCATAGTATATCTATAGAATAGCATAGAGCATACTTATATAGTATATAGTATACATATAGTATAGAATATACACCTAGCATAGAGTATATATATAGAGTATATAAATATAGAGTATACATTTATAGTATAGAGTATACACATATAGTATAGTATAGAGTATATATAGTATAAATATAGAGTATACATTTATAGTATAGAGTATACATAGTATACATAGTATAGAATATACATCTAGTGTAGAGTATATTATATAGAGTTAGAGTATATAATATTGAATATACATATATATAGATATATATAGTATAGAGTATGATTAAGTATAGAATATACATCTAGTATAGAGTATACATATAGTATAGAGTATACATATATATAGAGTATGCATATATATACATCTAGTGTAGAGTATATTATATAGAGTATACCATGTAGTATGAATTTTATAGTGTACAGCATCATATAGCAACATATGGATTTAATTATTACTTGAAGAATACCCAATTTCTTTTTCTTTTAATAAATTTTGTTCACTGATTTTTCCCCCACCATTTCCCCCCCCCCCCACGTATCCCTTGCCAAGTGAGCTATATGTATGTCTCTTCTAAGGGCCTATATAATCATATTACGTGATACGTGCAGTGACCGTACTTGGGAAATATATAAAACTCTTTCCCCTTTTAAGAAAGATAAAACACATCTCTATTCCACCAATTTGTTTTTATTTTCATGTATCCCAGGTGAAGTGGACTAAAGATGTTATTCTGAATATGACCAGCTTCAGTTCAGAGTTGGTTTAATCCATTGAGGTCAAGAACTCATCCTAGTTTAAACCATTCTGTTGGTCCTGTCTCCATGACAGTGTGAGATAAGGGGCACCAATCTTGCCAAGGAGTAGTCATCTCATCATCACATGTGTGGATGTTTGCATTACAGTCAATCAAGCACTTAGTTCTTTAAAGTTACATGATGAAAAACAAGGGATCTGAATTTTATGTTAGAAAAGAGTCATTTTGTAACAATTATGACATAAAACAACACTTGAGCTAGATGTATTGTCCTTTGTTCATAATTAAATCATATTAGCAAAATTTTCAACTCTATTAAGGTTTAATAGACACTGGTGAAAATAATATCTGCCATTGTTTACTTACATATTAAAACATGGAAGGTGGAGGTATCTGTTTTGTTAGATACCATGTGCATCAAAGAGAAATATTTCTTGTAGCTGTAAAAAGCTACTTGAGATGTCTAAATGTGACCAACTTGAGTGAAAACAGTCTATAGATGTACATAGAAGATATTCTTAAAACATACATGTAGTCAAAATAAACATGGCTTCCAACAGGAAATATTGTTTAGTATTTTGTTACATGTTTGTATATAATTAATTCAGCCGCCCTCATACACACCAATTTTGCCAATTCAGACCATTTGTTTCTTTCAGCCAAGCTATTATTACTCTTTTTTTTTCTTTTTTTTAAGATTACATGATCTTTTAGATCAAGGAAACTAATTCAGTAAAAATCTATCTAAATTTATCATATTAAAAACAACAGAATTACAGACAACATTGTTGACATTATATTACATTGTATTAATATTATTATTTTACCAGTAGTGTACATCCAATTGACAGCCTTTATGGAGCTTCCATTTTTTCTCTCTATTTCACTGATCCTCTTTTCTTAAAATATTAATATTAATAATCAATATACATTCTTGATATCGTGTTATGGGGGCTTTCACGTCTCTGTTATTTTCACAGATCTATCCTCTTTAATTATTAAAACATAATACACTTCTTTAAATTGAAACTGAAGATGATGCCTTCTTCAAGCCTCATCTGTTCTGTTATGAGCACAGCTGACATATTTAAAATGTTTACATTATTTTACAATGTTATGATACCATATTTACGACCATCTAAAATTGTCTCTGGTAATTGCTTTCTGATATGAATGTATTATAATCAAATGTCAGTACCAGAGAGATGACGACATCTTTTTCTACAAATCAAAATCGTAGATGATGTGCTGATCTTAAAGCAGCTGAATATCCAGTTTCGGTCAGTATTTATCAAGTTTTTACATTACAGCAGATTTTTGCATTTTTCTACAATTTTACCAAATCTATTAAGGTTTCACTCAAAACGAGTTTGCACATTGATTAGATAGCTGCTTGTCTAGATATTTCCACAAAAAAAAGAGAAAACAGTTTCCATTAATACTTACACTCCAAATCATGTTACACAGCTCAGGAAAGCAGTTATTAATTGCCAACAGCTGTTGGTAACTGCAAGGTAGTAGTCTAGGCTGCAATAGCCACCTCTCAGTTGTGGGGCTTACTTTTAAACACCAGTGCTGAGATTAGTCTTAATATAAAGCACAGAACCCAACCTGAACAGATTGCTCAATGCAATTTACAAGTGTCCAGTTAAAATGACCAATTAAATAACTTGGAAACAAAAGAAGACTTTTATATGTCACGCTTAAATAAGTGAGTCCAATGATCTTACATGAACTGTGAGTTCCACAAGCGAGGGACTGTGTGCTGGAAGCTGCAATCACTACCAAAGGACTTTAAATGCGAGACAATTAGACTTGAAGCTAGAAAAATTGATGTGAATGAAGGGTTCCAACTGTCACTATTAGATGAAGATTTCCTGTAAAATGTGGCGGAGCAAATTTCATGGCTCGGAAGACTAAGAAAAGAATATTGTGATCTATATGCATCTCAATGGGAAGCCAATAGAATTGCTAAGTGTTTGGGATATTGTTAACTGGAGGAATCAGTAGGATTTAGTGACCATTCTGGCCACTGTGATCTGGTTCCACATTCCAATAATAAACAAAACAATCTCATGAATGACCATTCCTTTAACATTCTTGCATATTTTGGACAAAAATGGTGACCGTTTCTGTGTAAAGCAAATTTTGTCACTGTTTATAGCAAGTGTCATCACCTTTGGTCAGGAGGCCACACTTCAGGATGTTTGTAGTGAACTTTTGCTGCACTTGCTTGGGATGTGTCATCAGCTTAACACAGGTTTTGGGATGAATGAAACCCAGAGAGCTGTTTCTTTGTTATTTTCTTCAGTTAAATCAGCTTTGCTATGTTGGTGACCAAAATGTCAAATTGACTGAAAAAAAGCAACTTTCTATACTGTGTTACTTGGAAGGGGACAGAATACACCCAAATAAGTCTTTTATCTGTTTTAAAAATTTCTTTTCAGATGCCATTAATGCCACAATCCATGTCATGCCATGTCCCCTTTCAAATGATGTGTTCTTCATGCATTCATTTATTCAAAAAGAAAAAGAAAAAAAAAAAGAAACCTTCAGATACATACATTTCTTTGGAAAAAGAGCTCTATGACATTGTAGCCTGTCTAATATGTGCAGGAGGAGTGAGCTCGGAATGTGCTTTCATGATACTTCAAGTGTAAAATCATGTGTTTGTTTACACTGTAAGTGGATACCAATGAGAGGAAAATCACTGTTAAAGATTTAGTCATTACACTTTAGAACTTGAGAAATTTATACCTCGTGAATTCAATGATTGCTGCTTCAACGCATTTAATTGGCATCAATTACATAATTTATAGTGTTCGCAACTAAAAGGGACTGTAAGGAACGTGTGAGCTACACACACACACATCACAGGAAGCATATGGTCTTATTTAGGTCAATGGTACTTTACTGGCGGAATTGCAAATCTGCAGAAATGTAAAAAAGAATGTCAAACTTTCCCTGGTGCACAAACGTAAGCCCATTTAGTATACATGTCCATCAGACAGACAAAAGACAGACGGAAAGACATGTACCTCAAAGATGTGTCATTGATAAGGCCAGTGACAGAAGTGATGTGCGGTACGTGCAAATCGATCAATTCATCCTTTCAAAGGTGTCAAAATTGTAGCTCATGTACGTAATTGAGCATTGAGCTGCCTCTCAAAAGATAAGCATAACATGACAGTGTAAGTTTATTATTATTGCCCATGATCCCTCATCTCCTGTGCACCCCCCCCCAAACCACACCCTTCCTCACATTTCTTGCAGGCTTGAATTAAGCATTATATTGATGTTGTTTCTTTGCTGTACATTAAAATATTATGTAAGTCCTTATTGATGAGATATATTGAAGGATTAATATGAGCTGTAATGATTCCATCATTCCTAGTCCTTAATTACCCAGCACTGTCTGTAATGCAGACCACAAGGTGAAAGTTACAAGGATACCTACATTACTAATTACTACACAAATACATCTGGGTTACTATGCTGCTTCGCATCTGTCAAAATCATGGAAACTATAGTGTTCTACATCTATCTAGGCCTACTTCCATGATTGGAGAGCCCTAATGCAAAGCACCATGGGAACACTCTCCATTTATGTACAATCCTATGCACTAGATGTAGAATTTTCATCTTTGAGTGTCAGGGAACTGAATATTGTGATTCTCGAGTCTTACACCTTTGTTGTTCCATTGGTACATGTCACGGTCACAGACGTCTTCATGTAGGCTACACACCTCACTCGGTACCTCAGTTGACCATTAAATCGAAGCACTTTCACCTGACATTTACCCCCATCTGCTCAGATAAGTATTAGTAATCACGGGCAGGTATCTAGCTACTAGTCTGGTATATTTTTTCACCCGCTGTATTTATCACTGTTTGGCATTTCTGTCAATCAGTAAACGAGTGGGTTCCTCCTATCTATCTATCTACTGTAGTAGTATAATATACACATACATGTGTGTAGTGTATGTACTCCAAATCCAGCAGGTTGGACTGTAAAGGCATGAAAACACCCAAATATCAAAAACATCACTACAGTACCGTATTTATACTTTGGGAGGCTACAAATATTGAACAAGAATTTGACTACATATGCCCGTAATTTCACATAATAGGAAAAGCAATCTGTAATTTTTATTAAATTATAAATGGAGGGCTCTATGGTGGGTCTTGGCAGTTTATTTAATGCACATTAAATTCATGCACAAGGGACAGAGGAACATGTTGTATTTGCAAAGTTGGAAAATTAAGTTGATCTCACGTCTTTAGAGAGCAATACCTAAGTACTGATTGTATCAGATGATTTCAACAATGTTTGATAATTCAGCCAAGCAGCAGAACAAGTAATTTGTAGTTCATGGACAAGTCAATCTGGAAATATTAAAGTTGCATTTATGGAAGAATTTCTCATATATCCTGTAATTTACCTGTCAATACAAATGCAGCATTGATCTAATCTCAATTTACATAAGCCTAAAACAGTAAGTTGGATGCTGTCAAATTCTTGCGTTACAATATATTTCACAACTTAGTTTACAAAAGTTTGAATAGATATCATCCTTGGGGAAACCTTGTAGTCTTTGTGAAATAAGAGTTTTAGCTTTATGGGGACAATATTGAAGACTGGCACATAATCTGAATACTGTATGGGTTGCTAACATTTTAAAGGGATATGTCCAATGCATGAAGAAGTTAAAGTAAGTGTTAATTTAGGTCAAATTTAGCATTATCAAAAAAGTGAATCGATACATTCCAATGAATATTTTGTGTTGAGATAGAAAAGTAATTTTTTAGAAATCATTTTATCTTGAGATGCATAGAAAAGAGGAACTGTTTCATGACCTGAAAATGACTATAACTGACCTCTTTAAGTTTCAAAGGAATAGACCTTGAGGTATTGATATAGACTAACTGATACTTATCTTGAAATAAGCATTACTTGAGAGAAATCAAACTGCTTCTGAGAGTATTCATTAATAATTCTACCTTGAAAGGAAAGTCGATCTCACACAGAGGAGTCATAGCAACACTATGAAGACACCTTGTCTCATGCTATATGTCACTCAAATTTATACTAAATCAACAACAGCGTATATCACCTCAGAGTATTGCCAGCTATTGGATTGTATAGAGAGGCATCACGAATCATCTAGGCTAATATGAATGCATTTCATATTTAATTTAGACCACAGGCTAAAAAACTGGCAGTCTTTTAATATTAATACTATGGTAACGATGTTTGAATAAATCTAATTCATGTTCCTTTGTGACTTTAAATTCTATGGAATTCATGACAATTTTAAAACCCTTCAGAAAAGCTTTTAGTTGCCAGGGAAGAAAATGTTCTTCTTGTTCTTCATTTTAAGAAGTGGAAGGAGAAAGAATCATTCATTTGTAGATAACAGTCCATAGTTTCAAAACTATGTCAAGCACAATGCGTGGCATTATTATCCATCTTAGCTATCATGTCTAAATCAGACTGTATAAGAGAGTGCAAATAAGCCATTAGGGAGTTAACTTCAAAATATGTCATAGGATAATTATCCAGGTGTAAATGATGAGATGAAATTTACAAACAATCTTCCCAAATCTCTTCATCTGTCAAATCTTGTTAGAAGAGAAATGTCAGATTCTGATGAACTAAAATATAAAAGCATATATATAAAAACTGACAAGTGTTCTTGCCATGCTTGGGGGGGGGGGGGGCTGGGGGGGGCATCAAGCTATATTATTTTGAAAAATATATCAAAAATGGTCAATTTGCTACATGAGCGAGTGCAAAGATGCATAGCAGTTTTGCAACACAGGAACGGTAGTATTTCATAATCAGAGACAAAATTCGGGAAATCTTCAAAGCTGCAACAAAGATTTTGAATATTTTTTTTATTACCTTTGAACGCATTTATTTGTGCCATCGGTGGCCTTGTGATTCTAAGGGCACTGACGAAACATACTCAGATGATGAGAGAAACCATGCAAAGTTTGCAATGTTGGTGCAGTTACCAGTTTATTCTTTTGTAAACTTGGATTATTCAATTTAGTCATCTATTCTCTCCCAGGTCTCTAGACTAGAGCTAGTAATACATGAATTGAACAACATACATGTACCATTTGAACGTTTATATCGAAATGGCAACTACAACACGAGCTCAGAGGCGTTGTGGCAATCTCTGATATTTACAAGGTTATTGTTTGAAGTTCACGATACCATTTTTTGCTGTAAATATGAAAGGCACCCATGATGTCGAAGGCAAAGCCAGTCTGTTACATCAGGTTTGTCAAACCCTGTGTTCCACTATTGTTTAGTTACTCTCCAACAAGTAATATTGGAAAATAAACCTTACAGAGAGATGCTTTGGAAAAGGTTAGGCACAAGTATAAATCTACTGTTTTAGAGATGATGTTAAGACTTGTAGTTAGTTATCTTGTTTAATAGTCAAAACAACAGAGAAATAAGATAGCAAAACGGTGAATATTTACGTCATCAAAATGCAAAACAACTTTCAAATCTCTCAATTTTCGTAATCTATAAAGAATAAAAAAAACACAAATTTGTGCCTGTATAATTTTGCACGAGAGTTTGTTATCACTGATGAATACTCTGAAGAGAGCATAATATCATTTATGCTACCTTGACACACATATGAATTCTATGAATTCTAATTATAAAAACAAAAGACTGTTCACAAAACGTCTACGTCAATGGATAACATCTACGTGATCCCAAGAGCACACTTTTAATAAGCATGATGGTAAACAAAGCAGGAGAAATTTTTATGAATGTAATAAGTATAGTTGTGCCAACAGAGGAGTCAGTGACCTTAGCATTCGAAGACAGACGAACTGCGGCAACCTTGAGCTATTATTTCATTTCATGTAAAAATGTTTATCCAAATATAGTCATATCAAATTTGTAAAATTCTCTCGATTTAAGCCGCAACCCTAGAGCATTGACTGATTTCTAGCAAAGATTTCAAAAGTGTCACATTTTCCAGGAAAAATCAATACGTCAATAAGAAATTTTTTTACAGATAGCAATTGAACTTTAGATGCCCAAGTATCCTGAATGGCTTGATAGCGGACGGACCGTAAGAGCATCAGAATATTATTTCCGCTGCCAATTGTCCTTGGTGATTTATTGTAATATGTTGCAAATATTGTGCAGTTGAAGTGAAACAGGATAAATCTCTAGTGATCGCACGGATTCTCTGTATTATTTTTGAAGAGCGGACTAGCTTAATATTGGTCCTTGTGATAGAGTTGCTTTGATTGACGGATAGCATTTGTGTTGGAAGGTTAACTTTTATCGAGACATAAATACTGAATTGTATACTGAATAAATGAATACTGAAGAAAAAAAAATGAATACTGCAAAAAAATTCTGAATGAAATCTGCACCATGCCATTATTGACATTTGCATATCTACATGAATCCAAGGTCATTTATTAAACTTTTTGTGTTGGGGATGACTGGATGTGTAATGTGGGGATGATATATATTTCAGTACAGGGGGAATGGGAGGGGGGAGGCAAGGGGAGGGGGGAGTAAGAAGGAAGGAGTCAGGTTTGTGATCACACATGAATATGCCAGTGCCATATATGATACAGTAAGAGAGGAGAGAGTTGGACTGTTTCACTCAATTGAGTGACAGTTAGCTTAATACACCAAACATTTACAGTCACAAGAAAACACAACATGTAGACATGGATTAGCTGACTGAACAGTTTACTGCTAGCATGATTTATCTTTTCAAATTATATTCCATAGGAGCACTGTTTGGAAGCAGAGGGATGGGGGGGGGGTGTGACAAGGGTGGGAAGGGAGGAGCTGGTGGGAACAACAATATTTTGCCCAAATCTATGATGTAATGCCAATCGTTCTGGCACTTTCTCTTGCAAACTTTTCCACAAAAATGTTTTGAATGGGATAGTATTAGGGTACAATTGGGATCGTCTGTGTTAGAAACGTAAACAATTTTGTACCATCCTCCTTTAGTCCTCATGTGCGGGTCATAATAGGTTACATCTATCAAGAAACCAGCATAAATGACTCACTAAAAAATAAGTAAGAGAAATTATGCTCTACGAGTCCTGTCTTTAACATTTCGGTGGAATTTTCTGCCTACTACAGTGGCCAACAGTTCAAACTGGGACTGCGATTTCATTTAACAACTAACTTGATTACTACCAGGCATCGATACAAATCAAATTTAACACCAGAGGCTGGAAGTCAAATTTAAAGGACACTGATTCTGACCAGGTTTGATGGAAACAGAAATGCACACATGTCAAATAATTCATGTTTCACCTATACTCAGTTGCATCATCACTAACAAATTATAGCAACAAGATGAGTTGGGGTTGGAGTGGGTTGGAGGGGGGGGGAGGGGTAGCTGAAGGAAGAGGCTGGGGATGGGGTACCTGAATATTTAGAGAAAATGACTGAAATTTAGATGAGTTTATTATTATTATTATTCAGTAAGTGAGTATACGTGAAGCATGCAGTTATCATGCCAGATTACTATATGACTCCCCCTCCCCACACCTTCCCCTTCCCCCAAAATAACATAATATTTATAACAAACCAGTCTGGCTTGACCAATTTTATAAAATTATGAAACAATCCAATTTGATTTTGAAATTGACCACTAAATGGTCTTATAAAAGTATATTGTTATTAGTAACCGTAACAACCATCTGGTTAGAAATTAAGAGAGTGACAGAAGGTTTAGTCCGTTTCCTATTGAGATATAGTCATAAAATAAATCCAGGACATTCCCAGATAAACATGAACTGCATTTCAGTGACAACAAAATTCATCTCAAATCTTTATTTCTGTATTTTTCTATCAAATGCAACAATCCAAAATCTTGGCAAGTTGCCATGGCATTGAAATTCACATCAAACATGTACATAACTCCAATGTGTGAGTTAATGCTCATGTCTGTACTGATGGAGTTGGTTAAATGTCATATTAGCAAACTGAAAAAATTGTTGTATATTCCATTTTCCTTAGCAACACTAGAATTAAACAAATAAAATTTCCTCACCAAAACAATATGCACCTTGCGACGTTGTAGGTAACGGTACCTTTCAGTTTGCAAAATTGCATTTTTGTCCTTTAGAATTACTGTTGATATCAATTAGTGGCAACTAGTGGACATGTATGTGTGACTATCTAATAGTTTAATAGTTCTATCATTGTGTGGGAAGCTGTACACCTGCACTCAGACCAGTACAAACTAGAGTCTTGTACATATTCTGTGTGCATATTCCAACTCAATGAAAGGATTGTCGGACAGATAAACACTCACCTCAATCTCCACTCAAATCTCCATCCAATAAAAGTTTGACAGATAAGTGTTGCCTAATTACCAGTGCGAGGCTCAAAATCATCCAAATACCACCAGTGCCAAGTTGCTATGAAGCCTAAACTTCCCCTTCCTGACCAGCAATACCCTGCATGAGCTGACTGTATACAAACTATATACTCTTTGACTGCTATTTAGAATCTAGTCAAAACCTTCAATAGGAATGTCAAGCTTCACTCAATTCCCAATTTCACTCAAGTATTATTCTACTGACTTTGAATTGTTCTTGACAATTCTATGTACAAATTAGAATCGAAAGGACAGTTTGCAGTAAAAGGATGTGAAGGTGGTGGTTTAGAGTGTTTGAGATTTTTTCTGACAATATTTCATACTTGCCACATGTAATCACAGTCATCACGTCACAAACTGACGCAGCTGCTGGCAAAGAAAAGGTCAGTCAAGATTTAAATGTCTAAACAAACAAAAATTAAACAAAGCAAACACATGGCAACGAAATTAATTATCATATTTCTTGCCAAGGATAGATGCAGCTGTTATTTATTTAATGTCCTTGTTACTCAATACTGGCACTGATGTAATATCTTCTTACATTCTGTGTGATTTTAAGAGTTATTTTCAGAGATTTTGATAACAGTGCATGATGACTGTTTTTTTTTGGTAATAAGGTACTATCTGCTGCCAGTGTTTTAAATAAAGCTTTGAAAGCTAGGACATGGCAGAGGTGGTCATTTTATGACAGGCGAAAGCCTGGGCTTAACTCCAACATAGCCCGAGATATATAACAGATTATATCACTATTTTTGCACATTCAATGAATAAATTCCTAGGGGCAATGCAGCACCTTGACAGGAATCACAGAGCTAGGGGAAAAAAATCGCAAAGAAAAGGGAAAAAACAAAACTCAGGGTCATTTGCAGTGCAAGACAAATCTGTAGCATGCTATGTTTGAGGAGATAAAAAGATAGAATCATTTAATGACACAAAAAAGCTCTCCCTGATCATATTTTACTGAGTCTCATCAGAATCAAAACATGTGAGGAAACAACTAAAAGAATACTTACTACAGGAAATGCTAAAAAGTTAATAAAAGTGTTTCTGTGTCGCAAGTGGTCAAATTTGCGGCCAAATCGGGTGGAAAAATACAAATTTCCTGTTTTTTTCATGACAATTGACTGTGTATATTTGGGTAGGAATTGTCTGGGTTTGCAATTCGGGGGTCTCTTCGATGAACAGAGTGAAAAGTGGTAAAACAAAATGTAACCTCGACTCGGACTGAGCAACATGAAATGGTTGAAATCAATGATCTTTGGGGGAATCTACTGTTTCTCTTACATTGGTTAGACCATAGAGAAAATTACCCAAAATGCTGTTTGGTTAGAGCTTTCATTTTGCTCCAACCAATGCACACTTATTGAAAAGTGTCAAATTTGTCATTTTCTGTTTTTAAAACACCAGACTGGCAATTGCAGGTTTGTTTAAGATGTTATTATAACAACCAATGTCAGATTGAGCAGGGATAAAGAGGGGGAGTGGGTGTGGAGGGGAAATTTTAGCTGAACATTATCATCAGCCAAGTTTTAGTTATTATTGCTAACCTCGAGCATACTGGGAGCAGATAGGGAGACACAGAAAGGTGGAAAAGATCTCTCCACCTTTTATCCTAAATTTCATGCTTTTAATTGCCTGTGTGTGCTTTCTTCGCTTGCTTCTTTCGTAAAAGTACAGGTACACTTTGTGATTGTTGAGTGTTTTCAGAATGTTGGCAATGAAACCTTCTATTTAACAAAACAAATCACAGATGTATCATAGCAGTATGTGAGAAGCTCGGCCATTCTCTGGATGTGTACTACAAAGGTCAACATAAGAGTGCATGAAGCTCGTGGAACATAAAGAATGTGATTAAAGCTTGACGGGGCAGTACTTGCGATGCTGTTTCATCTTAAACTGACAGATACCTCCTCGAACAGACAGCAGAAGTCTGCAAACCTAGAAAAATCATTGATTCCAGGGGTACTTTATTCCCTCTTTTGATTGCAATTCGCCTTCTCAAGCATCATTGAAAAGAGATAAATTCAGCACCGATTGAGAGGCTACATCTGGCAATACAGCCTTCAACATTGTTTACAAGCTGGCATACAGTACACCTGTTCATATAATTAAAGGCCTGCCAAGTCAGAGTGATAATATAAAATGCGGCGGCAAATAAACATGTGCAAGAAATACAAAGCAGGCTATTAAGGCACCATGTCAAAGGTCAGAGCTGAGGGGACTGAAGCATTGTTGCATCATCATGTAGAATGTATCTTTTGTGCTCCACATTTCATAATGGGTATTAATTTGAACTAAATAGCCTTGCTGCAGCGCAACTCTTACACGTTTCTTTTTGAGATTGTCCCATAACTGCACATAGTGAGGGCGCTGTCCAAAGAAGGCAAAGGACTTACTTGAATGATGAATGATATGCACATATGAGTAAAAATTGCAAAGCAGCAAGTTCCATCAATTTCAATCAATAAAACTAACAATTATAAATAATAATAATAAAAAACCTGCACACACCAACCACATTAAAATAGACAAATACCTGTTAATCACTGTGTGCAATCAAGAGATTCAATATTGGGACGTTTGCGGATGTTATTGGTTTCCAATACCTGCACTTTCTCCAGTTTCATTACAAATATGGAACATGTGTTATCCCACCAAACGAGTATACGTCATTACAATATTTGAGCGGAATCGGAATTTAAAACGGTTTTCTGTAGACTTTTGAGATTTGAACACTTTAGCAGTATAACGTCATCAGCTTACTGCTAGGAAGTCAAAAAATGTTCATCCAGGTTATGCTCAAATTTCAACAAGAATTTAGCTGCCACTTTCAAAGCAGGTTTGCCACACTGGGATAGTTAATTATCTACTTAACCATCCTCAATTAATGGCTGGGAATAATTTGGAGTATCAGAGCCACTTGGCAAGCTCCAACCCCACTGAAGAGATAAGATGGTGGATTCTGTAACTCGAGTCATATTCACTGGAGAAAGAATGACATTACTATGACTAAAACAGTCACCACCATTCTGAATATTTCATCAAAACCATTCAAGATGTATTTTGTATACATGTACAGCTTATGCACATACCCTTTGATTATCAATGAGGAGTTGCCAAAGGTTGTATGCCATATATTATCATGCTTAGTTCAAACATGTATGACAGGCCTACCATCAGAGGAAGATGGCCTCATAAACCTAGTATAGATGCCAACTCACCATGTTCCTGTCGTGCACAGATGATCACCAAGCTTGAGGTAAACTGGATGAAAGACAAAAAATTCTCCAAGGTTAACCTCCAATGATGTCCCTTGAAAAAATATTGAACTTCTGGTTGCTAATTTCCACCTGAAAGATACAATACTGATGATTTCAAAATGGAAATTATTTATCTGTATTTCTTAATAAAGATAAAGTGAAATCCATGCAAAGTTGAGAAGCTAGGCTGACTTAAATTCCAGGACATGGGAAACTGCCGACCTGTTACCGCAAAAGTTTACAATCAGCTTGAACAGAAAATACAAAATCACCGAATCCACATGCCACACGCACCGGCAAGATGTGACCTCTGTGTGACACTTCCGAGAAAATCAAGTCCGAGAGTAGGCCAGCTGAGGATTTCATTCATCACTTCTTTGCGGTTAAGCTTCGTTACAGGAGACACTTCTCCTTAGTGCTAAGGCTGTATGCATGGAATGTCAGTGTATATTAATATCAATTAAGACCTGAAAGGCAGCGATGACAAGGAATTCATTACAAAGTCAATGGCAGGGGATTTTAAGAGTGACCTGATAGCCTTTACAGTATCT
This sequence comes from Apostichopus japonicus, assembly GCF_037975245.1. Classification (NCBI taxonomy): domain Eukaryota; kingdom Metazoa; phylum Echinodermata; class Holothuroidea; order Aspidochirotida; family Stichopodidae; genus Apostichopus; species Apostichopus japonicus. The sequence goes on from NC_092573.1 coordinate 1,316,143, forward strand.
GAGTATATTACTTACTATAGAGTGAGAATCTGCTAATGACGACATCATCAATCAATGTCGTTCGGGGTCTACCTCCATCAGCGAATCAGTTCATTAACATTGATTAATCAGTTAGAACCGCAGACTACTACAAACAAAGAGAGGAGCCGTGCACTCCAGTGTAAGAGAGACTTTGTTTAGTAACTATGCTTCAATCTCCCAGAGACAACGGGTTTGTTGACTATATCAAGTTTGGTGCCAAAAAAGAGTGTAGAAATTAGGACAATACAATGCACTTGTCTACAAGTTTGGGGGGGTGGTGGTCATGTGCCAGATATAGAATGTCAACTGGCAAACTAGCTAAATACCACCTTGAATGATGCTTGGATATATATATAGGCCTATGTGTCCACTAAGTAGTAGTATTAAAGATCAGTAGCTCCATACCTTTCAAGCGCAAGATGTGTATAGAATTATGAAGGCCTTTGGAAATTGATTATAGTGTGAATATGTACATACAAGTTATGATTGTATACCTAACTTTGTTAACAAAAAGAGGGGAGGAGAGGAGAGTTTGATTTAGCACACTACAATAAATTACACGTCAACAAAATGTTGACATCCCAGAAAATTTGTTAAAGACCGCTCACAACAAAAAAAGTTTCAATCCAGATTATAAATGGGGCATATAAAATATTCAGTTCTTGACACCTGAAGACAGTAGTGTCTGGTAGTAAGCATATATAATTCATCAAGGATTGGCATCAGCTGTCTATGGAGCATAATCAATCTTTAACACATTCAACTGATAAATTAAAGATAATTGTGGTTTTCTATAGCTCCTAAATAAAGAATGAGAAACTGTTGTCTGAACCATCAAAGTTTCTGTTAAAACAAAACTCCATCCTCTGTAAATGCCTAGAGGTATACCTTTGTCCTTATTCCTCTTTCTCCACTTATCAACTATTGGGATTTGCTTTGCTTTTGTTTAATTGAAGGGGGGGAGGGCAGGGGAGGGGCACGAAAAGTAAAATAATACATGAGAATTATGACAATGTCTCACTCAGTAAATTCACTTTTGTTCCCTCAAAACTGTGGGCTTTTGATTTTGTTGTAGAATTATATTAAAGCTGTTTGTCCTCTCAATATTGCCACCATGGCAACCTATCAAATGCACCAAATTTATTAACCCAAGAGCTGGCATTCTCCATTTCTTGAATATTCAGTAAGTTGAATCGCATTTAGGAAAGACTTTTCATAAAATAAAAAAAATCATGCCACAGCACGCATAAGGTCGCTCGCATTCCCTCAGGGTGATGAACCCAGGGAAATCTTTGGCCCTAATACAGTCTTTAGCAATCCATATATCAAACTATACATCTTCTGTGATGTTGCTGGTAAAAAAAAAACTATTTTGTCCCTCTTAAACTATCTGAGAAGGGATGAAACATTTCTGACAAGTAGAGAAATGAATTAGATGTGAGGACATGTCCAATATACTTTGAAAGAGAAATGGTCAAAATGAATTGTGAGGTATTCTATACTGACATAGTGTATAGAAGGGAAACCCTTTTTGGTACAAAAAACTAATTGGCTTTCTGACTTTACCATGCATGCATGCATGCCTAAAGGTCATGTTAAGTGAGCGTTTTCTTGGGGAGTTCCTACCTCCAGAAATCATTATTGATGAATCTCAGTGACATTAAAATGCTCCAAAAAAGAAAATGAGTGAAACAAATAAATTACTAATGCATAAATTATGCATTTCAATCTTGATTGTCGAAATAATGGTGTTTTTGTTACTATTGTGTAGTAAATAAGCACACAATCATATCAATGAACTCTTTTGTCAAAATTTTGGCCCATTTGTGCACACAGAGATAGAATGAATGAAAATTCAAAGCAAAACATCGGTGTCCCATCAAAACATGGTAGATAGTAGATAGTTTAACTAATCACTATACACTATAAGACAAGCTTTCCGTCATGGATTTCTGGAGCATCCAAAGCAATTTCCCCTTAAATCTACTCTGCTTTTTTCATATTATGCTTAAGTAATTTTTCTCCCGTTGGCAGGCTTATATGTTCATGCCAAATGACCAGTCACCAACCCATACAGGCTATTTTCAACTGCTGAAAATCTACACTTTCGCCAGGTAGTTTTTGCCAGTTTGTAATGTTAAGTCATAGCAAAGTCAGCTAATGAATGCATTTTGTTGTTGTATTTCCTAAGGGAATTCATTCTAATCTTCATATTACTGAAGAGGGGTTTACAAAGTTGATTTAAATGACCTTGTGATCATGTATAAATAAAGCTCTGTGTGAAAGCGTAGGATTTGAAAACCTTGAGTCCCATTGATAATGAGCAAGATCTGTAGCATTGTTCACTGTTTTGTGATATAACTGAATATATTCTCTCTGACAAAAGATCAATTTCCAAAAATGGATGCCATATTATTTACAGAAGTTCTGTAAAGCAATTACATGTAATGGCATGGAAATGTCATATCTGCTACATGACTGATTTACCTATCAAACATAACCCCAGCTGGCAATGTTTCAGCTGGCACAGATTCTAAGCTGATGTATATTTCATACCAGCTGCAAACAATAGTAAAGATCACTAGATTTTTTATCGACTTGAAATTAGCATAGTGTTGTACTTGATTTCTTGAAGTTTATTGTCATTAAAAGTAGATACCAATCTTTGAAGGAACAATGTGTCTTTAATAATATTACACATGGTAGAGGTGTTGTATGTATGTTCCTTATAGGGTTCAATACCAATTAGTAGCTACTATAGTCAAGTGAGTTTACCTTTAATAGCAAGTCATGGTATAATCTGGAAATTCATGACAATATTTTCTAATGGGTGGGTGGGGGGGGGGTTGGGGGAGTGTATGTCAGGAGGTCTTTCCTATTTCAATCAAAGTACACAACTGAATGAGGATTGAGGCTGTACATGTATACTTTAGGCTATGGAATTATTGGGGCTTAATAGGATACAGCATGATACATCTATGGCATAAGGTATATTTATTATGGCACATTTGTAATCATTTAAAAATCTCCCCTTTAGTAAGTCTGCCGTTGATTATTTTGCCACTGCCCACTTTTTCACCTTTCAAGGTGATTAGTCTGGAATGTTAGCCTATATATGTTACGTAATCAATGCGCCAAGCAAAGGAAAAGTCTATTAAAATGCCAGAGGCTGGTAAACTGTTATGGCAGTGGTACTAAAGGCTCATTTTGAAATGTATTTGTTTTTAATTTTTCATAGGCTAACACAGAGTAACCTCCAACTAAAGTTTACATGGCCTTTGATGTATTTTTCTAAAAAGATGTAAGTTTGCAAGCATATCCTATGGGCCTAACTTAAGCCTATATTTCTAAATCACAAATTTGCTTTGTCAGTGTTAATTTTCATTAGTCAATTATTATGCTTGTCTATGGAATGATGAGATGGGCTATCTTCTGAACCTTCCTTATTGTATTTCTTGCTTGTTTAGCCTATAACACCAACATAGTAATGACTTTCTGATGGAATAAACTGCAAAAACATAGGCTACCACTGTACCAGTACTATTGAGTTGTGCCACTATTGGCAGAGGCCCTGGGAGGACGTCAAGGATTTAAGGATAACCCCTAACTTATATACCAGTATAAGACGTAGGCATAGCCCTAATGTGACGTGAGGCTATAAGTTAGGCTAGGCCTCAGTCATATTTCGGGCCTAGGCTAGAGCCTGATGTAATTCATAATCATACGTAAGAATGTACCGGCTATTATCACTGGCTCGGCCTTTTTGCTAAGATCATGTGTAGTATCTGTTCCCTCTCGATGGGAATGGTGATACACACCCGACGATGATCACACAGTCACGGTCCCGATGGGGTTGAGAGTGGATCAGTCGTTCGGTAGTTTGGTTTTCGTGCGCAGGTTCTCTCCTTGGGTGACTTTTCTTAAAAAGTATTATCACTGGCTCAGTAGTACCTTCGTATAGGACATTTACTTTCGATCAATCACAGCGTTATGAAGTGTGAAGTATAACCCTAGAACAGTGTTTCATAACCTTTCCAGTACTCGCAACCCTTAACAATTGAAAAAAGAAACTTTTCCACTCCTTTACCACCTGTGGATGAGCTTACACTTCCAGGAACATAGTTGTATAAGCCTATACCCTACACACACCCACACCCATACACATGTATAGCTTGACACCATATTTGAGTCATGTTTCGTAACAACAGGTAAGTTAGAATAAAACAATTTTTTTGCCTTTAGGTTTATAACGTTCCAAACCTCTACAAATGTAGTTACAATGTTTTTTCAAGCGTAACTTTCAGTTCCTATTCAACTGGTATTTGAAAGGCATTCCGTACAAAATAGATGCAAGGACAAGTGAGTTTATCAGTGACACTTCAACACACTCGCTTTGTCTGTTCCCCGATTTGTCTGTTCACCGATGGCATCCGAGTAAATGCATTTATAATGCTATTGACAAACCTGCAATAAAGTAGGTATCAATGTTCACATCCATTGCCATGTTAACCTGAAATGCATTATTAATTCTGATAAAAGAAGTTCCTTTTTCAGCTTTAAAAGAGAATATAATAATAATGATCAACCTCATGCTATTATTTTTACGATGCTTAAGTGACGATGAATGTGGAAGAAGCCTGCAAGGACTTATGGATTACAGCTTTCACATCTGGGTGAGGTGGGGGATGGGAGGGGGTGGGGGGCTTCCAATTCAACATTTGAACTCAAATTCGGAACCTTTTCAATGGAGAAAGTCATTTCAGATGGGAAAACCATTGATTGCTCTTGGATGAAAAAACCCACCTTACTAGGACTCGGCTGGGGATTGAAAGCTGAACCTACCAATTGCTTCTAATGCCATCCCCTTTCTCCACAGCACCAGTATAAATTTCAAGATAACGAAGGATGAAAACTTGTTGCGGATAAAGCTGTACGAATTCTTTGTCTTCTCACTCTATTTTGTTATAGTGTTATATAATATACAAAAATATGGCTAAAGGGCAGGTTACAGAAACCCACTGTTAATATGAGGAATTCGTTTTTAATTTATTTTTGGTGAGCAATTTCATCTTGTGTAGAAAGTGTTGACATTTCTAATGGCTTTCTAAAAAACTCAAATGCATATTTGCTGAAAATCAACAAGAAAGAAGAAAACTTCATGTTTAATGTAACTAGTGCACATGCAGGCTTTTTATTCCATCCTTTTCTTTCTTTACAAACTAAACAAAAGCAAAACAAATTAATACATATTAATTAAATTAATAAGTCCAATATTTCAACATTTAAAATGAAATAAAAAAGGAAAATACAAAACAAAAACAAAACATTTACCACTGGTGTTGTAACACGGAAATCATAAAAAAAAAAAAAAAAAAAAAAAAAAAAAAAGCGTTATCCTGACAGGATAGCCAATACAAAGATGGACAAAGACAAATAACTAATTACTGAAGCAGAAGAATACGATAAAAGGGGCCATATCAAAAAATTTACATGATTTGTTAAAATCACTAAAAAACTAGGGTAACCTTCAAATAATTCAAGAAATTATTATAATTGCAATGCTTTATTCCTTAAGTCCAATGAGTTTCTTTTCTGCTGTGAAAGTTTTTGTACATGCAGTTGCATTTAACTGTAAGTCACACGGATAGCCAGGCTGGGGAGCAACCCCTCCCCCCTCCCCCACCATACAGACTACTGTGCTCCTCTCCCGTCTGTGCCACCACCATGTGTACAAACACTTTTCAAGTTACAGAACACTAGTATTGTCCCACAGCTCAAACTTATTGGTGCCCCTCCAACTCAGAATTTTCAGCTACGTGCCTGTTGTAAGCATGCTTTCTCCATTACTTTGTTTACATTTAATAATCAGCCAGGAAGTACTAGTTTTACCTATTTGCAATACTTCCCCATTCCACCTTGTCACAGTTTAAATCTATTCACTTCATCTTTTCATATTTAATCAGTCATATTTACTATGTTCTTGTTTTCATTTGAAACATGCTACACATCAACAATGCATTTCATAGAACATTACTATGAACATTGTGGAGAGAGACTTACATCATGTTAAAAGACAGGGCTATTGAAGACTGATATTTTATGAGGAGAAACAGATTTGTCATGAAGTTTGACAGGTTTATCTTGGGAAGGGGGGAGTCTTTCTTGGAGAGAGATAGCTCGATCACAAAGAGCAACAGTGGTACCATTTAGAAACAGATAAGCCCATCATGGAATGAGAGACACAACTATAATTGCAAGAGACAGATTTGCTGATACCAACCATTACTGAAGAAATAGCAGCTGTTCATAAACCAAAGAGCACATATGAATTTCCCAAAAGAAAGGTAAAAATCACAGCTCAGTAGGCTAACGTCACCACTACTGTAAGAGATACAAAAATCATATAAAAAAGGTGAGGCATTGAACAACGGAAAAAAAAAAAAAAAATCAAAAGAATGAAAAAAACGGCGCACGTGCCTGCTGACATTTCTTAAAATGATGGCACCCTAACATGATGACAATGATATTTACACTGTACAAATTCTGAGTTCTCTCTTTGTGGGTTAAAATCAATCAAAGAGAGGAGATCAGATGAACGTTCATGATCGTCCGTCCTCTCTCTTAAAGGTCGCCTTCCTCTCTCTTTAATGGTCACACAATCCTTCAACCAACTAGCTAAACGACATCACTATAAAGAGCATTGCACAAACATAAAATTTACCATACACATACATCCCTTAGGCTGTACATTACATAACGTTAGATGTAATACCCCGTGGTACATTCCATACATAATTGTGCTTAACAGTGACATCATTACATCACAGATATACTTCTGCCCTCCCTCCCTCCCTCCCTCCCTCCCTCCCTCCCTCCCTCCCTCCCTCCCTCCCTCCCTCCCTCCCTCCCTCCCTCCCTCCCTCCCTCCCTCCCTCCCTCCCTCCCTCCCTCCCTCCCTCCCTCCCTCCCTCCCTCCCTCCCTCCCTCCCTCCCTCCCTCCCTCCCTCCCTCCCTCCCTCCCTCCCTCCCTCCCTCCCTCCCTCCCTCCCTCCCTCCCTCCCTCCCTCCCTCCCTCCCTCCCTCCCTCCCTCCCTCCCTCCCTCCCTCCCTCCCTCCCTCCCTCCCTCCCTCCCTCCCTCCCTCCCTCCCTCCCTCCCTCCCTCCCTCCCTCCCTCCCTCCCTCCCTCCCTCCCTCCCTCCCTCCCTCCCTCCCTCCCTCCCTCCCTCCCTCCCTCCCTCCCTCCCTCCCTCCCTCCCTCCCTCCCTCCCTCCCTCCCTCCCTCCCTCCCTCCCTCCCTCCCTCCCTCCCTCCCTCCCTCCCTCCCTCCCTCCCTTCCTTCCCTGTCCCAAGGAATTGGAAAAAGAAATGACAGGATTTGGGTGTTCTGAGAGAAATGAAAGCGGAGAAGGACTAAAGGTTGTCAGACGTATTAAAAAAATCAAGCGTAAACAATATCTCAGGTAAATTTCACCGGTATTGTTAATGAATATGTAATGAATCATTTCATTCCTATGATGAGGAAAGAAAAAAAAAAACCTGTTCATAAACACAAAGGTAACACTCACTGTGATAAATTCTGACTATTCTTAACAAACAGTGAGCAACTTGAAGCTTTAAAGTAGAAAATCTATTTAGTTTATTATACGTGGATAAAATTATTGCCATTCAATTGTGGAATTGACATGTAAGAAAGCGATTCTTGTTTTTCAATATCCCATTGGCGGACCCATCGGATAAAACGAAAATGGTGCACAGAGTTTGACCACACCATGAAATGCTAGCAAGTCCCTACCTAAGCAAAAAAAAACTAACGGTGTTAATAATTTATTACCTATTCATAATTATTATTCAACCAATGGGATGTCATGATTAGTTAAAATATGACTAAACATAAAGGCAACTAAAATAATCACAAGAAACCACCAAACTGACATAACCATGGCTATTAATTACTCTACTAGTCTATGTTTTCACGATAAACAAATAATACGAACAACAGCAACGAGCACCTCTATTCTATAATGCACCTTTATATACAAACCATCCTCAGAACTTGAACGAAGCAATCCGGATTGATTACATCAACTTCTTACTGTCATAAATTACATTTCAGTAGCAACAATCCATTCAAACTCCACTTTGGAAGTACTTTGTCTGCATTAAAGTATTACTATCTTTTGATACAACTGTGCCAAACCCCCAACCCTGCTTAGAATTTAAAGCAACAATAGGTCAGCGAGGGGATCCTCCTTGAAGAGCGAAATATGTGTTTATACCTAACTAAACTATGGTTGATGACAATAAATGGCACATACCATCACTACCAGATTAAGCCAAAAGGTAGGGGTCCCTTTCATTCGACGAAAGCCCCGACATCGGTGACTATTTCGAGCCGTAAACGGCGAGCACTAAACGTAAAAGCGGCGGCTTTTTTTTCTTCTTTTCTCCGGGTTGCGGTGATACTCTCATAATTACCCACTACGGATCTGGCATCACTCGGAAAACTGTTGAAACATTCCCATTTCGGAGAAATCTTCCACAGGAGGATTGACTGGATAAGCGGCAGGTTGCTGGCCCTCTAGCATGCGGTAAAAATCCGCAGAGAATTCGTCAGGGTGCGGTTGTGACTGTGACTGCTGGGGTGCTTGAGAAGTTGGTCCGCTGCTGGCCTGAGCATCTCTTGCGCCTGGTTGTGGCTGCCATTGTTGTTGTGCTTGTTGTTGTTGTTGCTGTTGCTGCCAAAGGGCTGTACTCTGCCTCTGAATGCCTTGTGTGTCACGGGTTTGGTTGAACGGCATCTGAGGTGTACTCCCTGTATAAATTAGTCATTAACAAATGAATCAGTTAAAAAAAAATTACAAAAACTACACAAATGTTAACAACCGACTTGCCAAGATACAGGTTTGCACATAAATTATTGGCCAGAATTAAGATTCCAAACAGTGACTCTGGATTACAAGCCATGCACACTATCTACTGAGTGAATATACACCATCACTCATTGTGGCATTCTATCAAAATAAAGTTTTTAATTTCTCAGTCAGCTGTTTGTTGATAACTTACTTAATATTTCTCAATTACCGGTGAAGAAAATATTTCTCGAGGCATATTTTTAATGGTAGTCCAGTCGTCCAAGGCGAACACATTTCTCTTCGGACAACCAAACTCAGCTGTGGCGGCTGTTACTTTCCTACATTTTTACAGACAACCAAATTGCTTTTGGGAAACCCAAAACTGTAAGACCTGGTTGTCCGAGAGACAACCAGAAAATTCCTGCAAAGTTTTCCATGTTTTCTGTATATGTTAGGGTATATTGAAGCCATATCCTCTCTTGATGGGTCTTAAGCCTTAACTATCAAAACTAATTCTTATAAATCTTCTCACCTTGGACAGCTTTGTCTTGATTATAGACAAAGCCAGGTGCCCTGCTTGGACTGGTGCTCTCTAGCTGTGTGTAAGTTGGATTGAGTCCTTGTGAAGGGAAGGGCCTACTGGCAGGAGTGCTAGCACCGACAGTACTTGACGAGGCCTGTTGATAAGACCAAGGTATTAGAAGAAAGAGAGTTGTGAAGGTTAAGCTTAACACCATAATGTCTTTAGATCCATTATCCCTACCCAAGCTTTGAATTTTGTTTTATAGACATATCTAAAATGCACAATGAAAACATAAAACACTGTCATCTTTCACAATTAATATGAAGTTAAAGGTTTGCAGTCTTGTTTGAGGCCAAGGCCCCCTCACACGACTTTACAACTTTACTCCTGGTCATTGGTAACTTGTCACACCCACACACATGCACAAATCAAACAAGAGTAATTGTTGTCACAGAGATGTTATTGAAACCCAACATAATCTCATTCAATAACTGAAGTAGTTTTTATACAACATTCATACAAAAACAAGTTGTAAATCTTAAAGGTTGAAAAGGGGAAAAAGATCATTTTATTTTATTTTTCCTTGCAGAAGTTGTTCAGGATTTTTTGCAAAGTTTACATCTTGCAGTTAAAGAGATAGATGTATTTGAAACCAAAGCACCCACCAGGCCCCTTCAAAACAACATTTTGGATTACTTCCTAAACTTCAGGCAAATTTACTAATTCTTCTGAGAATCTACTCAGACGTAGATTGCAGTTGATCAACTGAAGACACCCTAAAAAATTTTCCCCAAATGAAAGATACATAGATTGGCTTTAACTCTTTAATTCTTCATTTTGAAAAGTTTGTTGCGGAAACACTCGACGTGACTAGTCACTCCAAATTGATTAAAGTAGCACTGAAGATTTCCCAACATTAATTAGACACGGATGCTGACTGACATTACGTACCTTAACCTGGCCAGGTACAAACTGATTGGGTCCCCAATTACTGGTACTCTGTCCTGCAGTAAACCTCTTGCTGGGGTCATCCATGACCCCACTGATGGATGGCTTTCCCACGTTCTCCTCTGCAGAGCTCTGCCTTCCGAATGAACTCTGACCTCCTCTTATGTGGGAGTATGGCGTCCCAGAGTATCCACTGCTGCATGGTACAGCGGGTTTGTTTTTGTCCCCACTGACGATGCCAGGCTGTTGTTGTGGTTGTTGCTGCAGTAATGGACGGTTTAGATCAGCTTGGCCAACACTAGCCATGGCAGTGCTCTTACCATCGGGCATCTTGTCCCATTGACGGGCATGGTTGGTAGATGTGGAAGCATAGGCACTGTATGGGGTCAGGGATGCTACTGGTTCACCAGGTGCCTTGATTTTGTTGGAAACATCCATATCTTGACTACTATGAGGTTGTTGAATATTTCTGCAAAATTGAAAGATTTCGAAACATTTTTTATCGAGAAACGATGACATCATTCTCTTGCCTCTGAAACAGACTGTTTTAAGGCAGGGTCGCACAGTGTGCAAGGCTGTAAAAGCTTCTGACGAATAGTTTCAGCAAAGGAATGGTTACTAGGTACAGAAAGGGATGGAATGTTTAAAGAGCTCAGGGCTTGTCCATTTGGAAGACAATTTTTCAAATCATACTCAAGAGAAATGTCCCTGCTCTTTGATTTTTTTTATTCTTTTACCTAAACAGTTTCAACTAATTCTTCCACCCATAAATCATAACAGACAAACTTTATAAATGTAGAATTAAGATGAGCTAGCGATTCAACAAAAGCGATCTGGTATGTCATCTTCTTAAGACCAAATAAAACTATGTAGGATTGGACGTAATGACCAACCAGAAAATACCATATAATATTAAAGAAAAATGTATGGAATGAGAAATGGTAAGGAGTCTCTTGGAATCCACAGAACGCAACACTTACTTGGCTGCTGTGCTCATACAGACGATATATTCAACCTCATCTGTGTATGGATTCAGAAAGCTGAAGCAATTGGTCCTTAACCACGCCCATTCTCTGTTTTTGGTTTGGAAACGGTACATAACTGATAACATCTGGCCCTTCAACTTGACGACTGTAGAATAAAACAGAGCAAACAAATGCCAGACTAGGATGGGTTATAAAAAGACAGTTTCAGAAAAATGGAAATTTGGCCACAAGTACTTTTTACTGGCAAACATTTTCAATCTTGAACCACAGAATACTTTATGATGAAAGTCATTGACTCTTGATTCTTGAGACAGAATGAAGTTCCTTTAAATTCAGAGAACTACATTTGGTTGGGGATCCAGGATTTCTCGAAATGGACAGAATAGGGGAGGGGGCGGGGTGGGGAGGGGGATGAGCAAGAAGAAATGTATTGTTAAATACCAAAGTTACTGTTGAAATAGCTAAGCATATAAAAATAATGTTGAAAAGTAACAACTGCCTGAGTAAAGCAAGCATAATATTCCCACTGTTTACTTTAATTTGATAACATTGTTTGTAGCTAATATTTAGTGCCAAGAAAGTTTAAGAGACAGTGAGGAGAGTACCGCCTGCCCTCCTCCCTGGATCCTCCTCTGACATTAGAACTATGTCAAAGAATATTGCAGAACAAAATGGTCGTTCAAACACCTCTCCCTCTTTGAAGTACATACTTCAGACATTCATTCTGGATGTGAAAACTATGTGAAAACATATTACAGTGTGCAGGTGACATTCAATCGTCACTTCTTATCATACATTTAGGGATAACAACCCTGAGGCTGTCTTAAGTTTGAACAAATTCAACGTTATTTTGAGTGGTACTTGGAAGTTTACGTCAAAGTCGTAAATTACTTAACGCTAGTGACAAAAACTCAAAACAGCTGCTTTTGCATCGAGGCAAAAAGAAGTATCACTTGACGGTGCTACCTTCTTGAAGTTTGTAACCGTTGTGAAGGTGCTGCCTGCATGAAGGTGCTGCCTGCATGAAGGTGCTACCCTTCATGAAGTTTGCAACTGTCGTGAAGGTGCTGCTTGCATGGAGGTGCTGCCTGCATGCAGGAGCTGCCTGCATGAAGGTGCTACCCTTCATGAAGTTTGCAACTGTCGTGAAGGTGCTGCCTGCATGAAGGTGCTGCCTGCATGAAGGTGCTACCTTCATTGAGAGGCGACCATCCTCATCCTGTGATCATAAATATCCTCATGCAATAACATTCACATCTAAAATACCAGGCTGCTTGAACTGCAATCAGATACAAACTGAGAGAAGTTATGACGCCGTCCCTCAAGCCAATTCAATTAAACGCTCTTTTTCTCACCTTGTTCAAAACTTTCCTTCATGTGGGTTTGGTCTTCCGGATGATAAAAGTCAAAACTAGATTTACCGAGCAGTTCCTGGGGTTGATAGCCTAACACACCAGTCACTCTGTCAATTAAAAAGGAAGAAAAAAAATTGTAGGCTGTGATTGAAAGAAACTTTGACAATGTTTAGACTGAAAATGTTTAGACTGAAAATGTTTATTAATGTTGGTTGATGAATGAAAAATGGCATTTAGAAGCAACCAGAATTTTTTGAAAGACTTTACAGTAAACTAGAAGGGTAGCATACCAATTTGATATTGGTGCTTTTTACATCCTGCAACTATTTTACTTTCGGTGTCAAGTTAGCACAACAGTTAGTTTTGACATTTCGTGGTGAGCCTTGAAAAAATTTAAATTTACATTACAAATTTTAAAACCTCTCATACATAGCACAAGTTTGGCAACCTCCATTTACATAAATATATATATTTATTTAAACAGATATATCTTTTTCTTTCATGACATACTTCATTTCAATTCACAGAAATGTTAATGCAATTCCTACACAACAAACAATTATTATATAATAATATAAACACTTTATTCTCAATTAAATCTTAATAATAGGAACATAAAATCTTACATAACAGGAGTTTTCTTTTTAAGCTTAGTAAGTTGTATATTGCTGAGAAGTTAGTTCATAAATGGAAACATTTTTATATTTAAAATTTCTTAGGAAGGCACTGAAGATTTGGCAGTCTCTTTTAAGAATCAGAACTCACGCTATAATATAGTTTCTCTAAATCTGTTACAAAAGGAATTGGTACAGCATGCAAACAGTCTCAAAACAAAATGGATAGCTTAAATAGAGAGAAAACCAACCTTTGATCTACAAATGTGAATTTTCCATCAATATCATTTCTGGTTATAAAGCCGTTGGGTGTACCAGCCTCTCCAAGGTCACCACAGTTAGGTGTACTGGTTACTTGTAGCCGCCCGATGGCTACCAGGCAGTAATGGCTGGAAGTATGACCATCTGAATCTGCTTCTGCCTGGTCCATGACTAAACCTATACAATATAAATACATATTAGTGGTTAGGGATACTGATTAATTGTAGCCCTCTTACCCCCCCCCCCCTCCCCTGATAGATACTAGGCAACAATGGCTGGAAGTATGACCATCTGAATCTGCTTCTGCCTGGTCCATGACTAAACCTAAACAATATAAATACAAGTTAGTGGTAAGGGATACTGGTTCATTGTAGCCCTCTTATCCCCCCCCCCCCACCCTCCCCTAATGGCTACCAGGCAGTAATGGCCTGGAAGTATAACCATCTGAATCTGCTTATGCTTGGTCCATGACTGAACCTAAAATATGTAAGTAAGTTTTAGCGGTTATGGGTACTTGTTACTTGCAGCTGCCCGCTGGCTCCTAGAAGGTGGCCTGATATTGTGTAACCAATTTCAAACACCATTTTGTTTGTAAAATATTACTTCAACTGCTCATGAGAAGTAATCTCTGTTTCATGGACAATGAGTCTTAATAAATCAGAACCCTCTATCCCCATGCATCCCCCACCTTCCCCCCCCCCCTAAAATGAAGCCTAACATCATCTGCACTAAATATGTAATCTTTAATGTCATTGCACAAACTGGTAAAATTAAAAGTTACTTTTTCTCACTAAGGTGACAAAAATTAAAGCCACATAGAGGAGGGTGCTAAAAACAAAGTTGTAAAGGATGTGAAAAGTACATGATGCATTATTGCTACTAGCACATCTAATATCTTCTATCAAAAAAGTGTCTTTTCCGTAACTTACCAGCTGACGGGGGCCAGTTTTTGATGTACCCTGTACAGTGGACCACGGCATGCTGTTCTCCATCTTTGGATGCCACAAGAGAACTTCTGTTCCTCATGTGACAGAACCTGCCCATTGTTAAGGGATCTGGTTGAGTGCTGCCGTATTTCATTCGACAGATGAAGGCTCTCCTGGAGCCCATACAGAAACGCATGGACGCTACAGAGAAAAAAATGAAAAAGTACCCCATAAAATAAACATCATCTGTCTCACATTTTAACGAGCCATGCTCTTGATGGTAATAAATGGCATCAAATCAATATTCCATATCAGAGAAAATGATAAACTGTGGACAAAAGTTATGCATAGTCATGTCCAGTTCTACCAAATAATTACTAATGCAATGGTAAGGTTTCATGTGCAAACTTCTGCAATTAATGGCAGAGGGGTAGTTATGAACGTGTATTGGATGTTCCATTATACGACGGACTAATCTGAACATAAATCAATTTTCATATCAGTCAGTCTATTAAGATACTATGCATTACAGTACATTCAAAGTTGTTAAAACATTGCACAGCATATGGCAATGTCCTGGTATTCTTAATTCTTATACTCTTTTTGTTTGTTACATTTCATTGCAATAGCATACATTTATTTGCGGGTTCTTGTGAACGTTTTAGTAATAATTTGCACTGCAATATTTTGAAATACCAAGAACTACTAAAATTTTCTCGGATTTATAATAAAACAGTATCTAGCAATGAAATAATGTTGTCCTGTAAAGCCAAACAAATCTGGCTTCAACGTCACAGATGAATTCACAAAAATAGTTCTCCTTATGAGTCTCATATTGGACACAGAGCAGAACTGTTTTGATTATAATCTCAACTAAAACATACAAAGAAAAGTTTTAATGACTCACACTGCTGTCCTTCCTTCTTCACTGTACCAGCTGTAACAGATAAAAGAGATTTAAAAGAATTGTTGAAATATGCTTGTGATATGAACATCTTAATCAGTTGAAAAATTTGTATCCTTTGCAAGAAAAAGATCTGGTAGCATGCTACTAAGCGGAGGAAATCTAACTTCTTGTATAAAGTTTACAAAAGTAAATAAACAGGGGAAATTGACTGGGAAATTGCAAGCATGTTCTTTCCTCTTTTTCTTTCTTGTGTAATGTTTCTTAAGAAATCAATAACTTTATGAAACAAATTATCGGCAATTTGTCGGGATAACGGTACATGGGAAGTAAAAGCAATCTTTTAGCGCTGCAACATATTGAGAATTTTAATATTATGTAAACTCCCAGTGAAATTCTTGAGAGATGGCCAGTGCTCGAATATTGATAAACTGACAGTCCGAGTGGCAAATTGCAGTGATTCCTCTCAATTCTGTCACAACCCCTCCGCCTTGCCACCTTCATCGTTCCCATTTTCCATCCATATCGCTAAACATCACCTAAATGGTGTTAAATTTGCTTTTTTTGTTATTCAAACCTAAGAGGTTTTATTTTCAGCCCTAGACTAACCACTTTGCACAATGTCACCTGTAAAGGCATTCAAATCAAACAGTGATATTCAAGAGCAATTCATACTGTTTTGCTGATCAAAGGCTTCATCTCTAGCTTGTCAGAGAGGTCCCTATTGTCTCATATGGTGACTGTACAGTAAATGTCAATCAATACGTTGGCTTCAAGGAAATTGAGTGAGCGATTTTGTTATGTTCTGTGACGTAATGTTAAGGGTGCCTAATATATAAAATATAATCAAATGTTTCAAGATGTGAAGGCGGCCTTGAAAAGGCCTTTACATTATTGTCAGTAGACACAAAAGTGATTAATAACATGTGAACATCACAAGAACCTTAGACATTTTCATTTTGTTACAAAACCTACCTATCACATTTGCAGAATCTTTAGGCATGGAATACTGCTATACACATCACTATTCCTCTTCCTACAAAAAGACTTCCTAAAAAGTTTACAAACAAAGTTTTGCTTTTTCAATTTCGAAGGATGAGATATAATCATACGTAGAAAAACAGACCAACCTTTGGACTGCAAGATACCGGCAATACTTACTCTTTAAATCCAGCGTTCTACCAGTATTGTGTGGTTCCGTCGTCGAAAGCTGTTCCCGCAGCTTATCTGCATCATCAGGATGAATCAATTCATAGACTGAACCGCCCACCCATTCACCCTGCAGATAAAAAAAAATTAACCAGAAATAAAATAAGTGATACTACTGCACTTAAGTTTCCTTTTAGCAAGCCATATTTTGAATAATTTTAAACTCTACTGTATCTGTGAAAGCATACCGCTTTATATCAAGCCTTCTTTTTTCTTTACAATGGGGCCTATCCACCTTGTAAGTAATGATAAACTTTCCACTGACCTGCGACTGGTGTAATACTGGAGTGATTGAATCTGATACGTAGATGATACGACCACTCTCACAGGAGACAACGAAGAGGAACCCATCAGCAGCCTGAAAAAAAGGAATATAATATCAAATATTTAAACTTGAATTTAATGTCAGATTCTGATAATGTCAGAGTATGAAGAAAACTTAAAATAGACTGACTTTACTGCTGGTTTGTGACATTTGCAAAAGGAAGGCTCCCCCCCCGCCCCTCCTCTTCCCCCTTTCTTTCTTCACTAAGACCACAGATTTCCAACAATTCGGTGTCTTATACACATTTTTGAAGTGTAACCTCAACTAGTCAGGATGTTAGATAGTGTCAAACAGTAGTAACGGTGAAGGAGACATTCATAGCTAGCAGTTGTTTTTCAGTAAAAGCATTGCAACAAGCATTGCCTTGGACTATATCGGAAATGGCAGGACACCACAGCAACTTTTCAGCTTTCAAATGGATACTCAAGCAATCTCCAAACCTTGAGAGGACACTATGACATTTTTTACAGAGTGAAGGGAAAAAACATGTCCAAACATTACAGAAATCAGGAAGGTATCACATTTTTATGCCACGCTTTTGATTGAGAATATTACCAGATGTCACATCAATATGTCAAAGCTTAATGAGCCCATTATGAAGGCACCTAATTAAGGAGCACAGAAATTGTTGCCATCGTATCCAGTGATTAAGAGCATCACGGCATATTGCATAGCGAAATGCTATGCAAAGTGGGCACATTGCTATTCCAGTTCAAAGATGTATAGCAGGTTCTTTCTTACACAGGAAACATAGTAATCTAAGAGACAAAATTCAAAGCCTTAGAATCTGCTATGCAAAAGTGAACACTAAATTATTCACTGCACAGTAGCGGAAAACAAGCTGTTTGCGATCGGTTGCCAATTACCAGCAGTTTTTACCAAGTACTTCTCAGAAAGGCTACCACTCATCAAACTGAAGCATACTTGGAGATACTTTTCACCCAAGAAATAGTAATTAGTAAGAAATAAATGATTCTATTCTATTAAAAAGTGTAATCCATATTGACAATCTTTTACATAGGTATTAAATAGAAAATTTTTTACAAATGTTTTGCATGATATGAAACATAACTTGGTTAGTGAAGCTTATGAACTGACTAAAAAAGATTTTAGTATCAACACGTATTGCATGATAGCCAAGCTTAAAGTAACAGCTAGTTTTAACATCCCTATATGACTATGAGTAAGTACTCTGAGTAACCTTACCTCTAGTATCAGATGTTTGAGCTCCTGATCTGTAAGAAATGATGGTTTGTACACACCCTCTGTGCTTGTATTACCAGTACCTAAGGAAGGAAAAGAAAATTGTTAGCAGATTACTGTGGGCAATGTTAAAGCGAGAGTGGAATGGTTGTGAGGAGACAAGTTTCCCTTACTTAGAAAGCAGACTACATAACCAGAAATGAAGCTGAAGAAGGCATGGGAATTCCAAATTCATACAATTAGGCACAAATGGTAGTACCAATAGCTCAGTAACTACTGTTTTGTATCGTTTTTTAAAAGTGTTTCTACCATTGACAATCGTGCACATGTACCTCTGAGTAGGTCACAACTCTATCAAACACATGAAGGCAAGAATTACGGGGAGACTACATAGACCACAGCATGTCACTGTCTTCAATAGTAGCCTTTTGACACATTTCAATAATTGACAGTCATACTTCAATTTTGATGACGTTTATAGCTCATTACAGTGACAGTAGCCTATGTCACACAGAATACAGATTTCCAGACTGAACCACCTGCAATGGGTAGTTTCCAAGTTATCAGTTATTATTGCTTGATTGTTCGCAACCAATCTTTGGACAATTATTTGAATAGGGCAAACAAATTCTTGTGCTAGAACAAAGTTTTGAACCAAGTCCTGAGCCCTTAGTTGGTTGCTCTTCCACCAACATTATAGCCAATTCTTAACTACTGCTTTAACCACTGAGTTATCCAACTGTATCCAAAAGTATGAACTGCTAGAATAGAACAGTTCAAAAAATGTTAACATTTTATTGTGATTGAAAATATCAGGTAGCATGCCCTGTATTAGTTAGTGAAAATGTTCTCTCAAGGCAAAAAAATACCATTGGACTGGTTTTAGACATGTTACCACATGTATAGGAATGGATTTCTTAGCAATTATTTGTAAAAGTGCACTTATGGAGGGAAATACGGTGTGCAAATGATGACAATCAAGATTAATAATATATATACTGTATCCATTAAAGTTCAGAGATTTCCACCATGATCCTTAACCCTGTCTTTTCTTTTCCACGTGTTTAAACCTCTCTGTCATCTAATGAGAAATGACTTTCTGATTGAGCTAACCTCTTAAAGATTTCATGTGTGTGACTGCCATGCGTAGTATGGTCAATTTGTCTGGTTTTCGTGCCAGTGCACTGCATGATGGGACCATATCCGCCAGCTCAGTGATGTATGCCGTCATCTTGTTTCTTCTACGCCTCTCTATTTCACTGTGATTCTCTCTGATGGGAAAAAGAAAAAAGAATTAAGTATGTATGTTTATTCAGACCTACTAGTAACAACAACAACAATAATATTATTATTATTAATTATAATAGTAATAATAATAATAATTACGATAAAGGGAGTTTGGTATAACAGCAGCAGAGAAAATTTCTAGCTTGTGGGATGCCCAATTCCTTTCTCCTTCCAAATTTATCTTTCTGAGACTCTTAAATGCAAACTCCTTGCATGTGTTTGCTAGATATCTTAAACCTAGAGAGGTTTGCTGTTCCACTTTTGCTGTTCCACATTTTTTTCCTTTAATTGTAGACAAATAACTTTGTTTCTTAATGCATTTAAGAAAACACCGGACAAAGATGTTATGAATACGATGATTTATTTATTAATGTCATGACATACATAATGTCTTTTAATTTCTCATCATCATTGTACATTGTTAATGGGATCCTTCTCCATCGAGGAGTTGAAGTAAAAACAGATGGCAAACCACTCCAAAGAAATTCTCCAAAAAAATTACATCTTCCTAGTTTTGAGTAGGAAGTATCATTTTTTGTGTGGATACACTCTCCTAGAGACATTAAACTAATTCTGGCTGGGAATTAGAGTAATCAAAAAGTTAATTTGTCTTAATACGGAACCTTCTCATTCTTAATACAAAATGTTTGACAGTCTACTCTTTAAAACTGATGAGAAAGTAAAATGTATGAGACTTCAAATTAAACATTTACAGAGAGAACAAACATGGGAGATTGATCGGGCTTGTCTCTACCAACATGAGACTAACATTTAAATGGCAAACATCTGGAGTGGAAGCATTTAGGAATTTGGTATGCTTCAAATGTCAGTATCATCGCTAAGTCAACATACATACATATTAATCTGCCGACTGCACCTTTCGGCGTTTGCATTATGGGAAAAATGATCTTAAAATCATGGTACAGGTGGTTGTGCACGTGTGTGCACCCTGTGCTTGTTTCCTTTTTGCTTCATTTTTTTTCTTTCATTGTTTCATATGTGTGTGTCCTGTGTCAGTTTTTATCTTTGTGTGAAATAAACATATGATAAATTAAAAACATGAAACAGACACAGGACACAGAGTAAGATGTAAAATTACCTCAAAGAACTTAATAAATGGTACCTAAGTCAGACCATTTCAAATGTACAAGACTTAAAATTTTTGAAACTGTAAAATCTATCTACAAAATAAAATCTACAGGACGCAACATTTTGGAAGGATTTAACCTAAACTTGTGTACGTGCTGGTATTGAAAGAGACTACAGTACAGTAAAATACAGAATGTTGGGTATCCCTCCTTGACATTCACGCCTACTGGAGTGTGAGAATATCTAGTTGGTACGTCCACTAAAGTTCAATTCCTACCCGAGATCGTTTGTTACTTTTGCAATCTTTTCAAACTGTCCACAAATTTAAAATGTCAATAGGATGCCATACCTCACATAAATTCTTGCTTACGACCTCTATGCCTAAACCTGAGCTCAGAACAAGTTTCTCTGAACTATCGCTTTTAGCATTCTACGCAGTTTAGAATCTAAATGACACTGTTGGGAGAACAAATTAAATCCCTTCTTATTTTTGGAATTTTGACAAGTGTTGTGAAAAATCTTAATTTGTTTAGTTTCTTTGAGGACCTCACAAGTGACATCGTTTTACCAAGTGATTTGAAACACCACCTACTTTCTTTTTCTATACAGAAGGATTTTTAGCTATGACAAGTAACAAGTTTAGATTGGAAGGATAAGTTTAGATTGGAAGGATTGCCTATAAATGGCATTTACAGGACCGGTCAAAACTTTTTCACTATCTTCTCTGAGAAAACAAATATGCGGACTAGTCCCTACAGCGTTTTTTCCAAATCGTAATCAATGAACTATGCAACAAAATTTGCATGAAGATGGCGAATATATAAGAGGTTTTTTGAAACAAAAGGACTCCAACCTGGCGTATCTTTCCTTGTCGGGTTTATCCTCATCACTCCTGTGACAAAAAAAAAAAAAATTATTGATTCAATTAAAATCAAAGACAATACTACAGTAAAGGATGTTCAGTGTTATATTACATACAGAATACTGCATGGCAGAGTCAAAAGTTTAAGCTCCATTTCTTTGTTAATTTTTTCTATAATCTACACTTTACTAATTTAACAGATCCAACCATTCAAGGGAAAGACAAAGTATTTAAACTGTAAACATGTATGTTCTATTAGTGCACCAAACTTGCATCAGGAATGAATAAATTAAAGAAATACATTAAGTGCACTTGATTTCCCCTTCAAAAAAAAGTTTCTAGAATACTTTCACTATCTACTTCTGTACAATAGCTACTTTGGGACTTTTAATCAGGGGAACACCAGAAGTGGTGTTGATGGCAACCAGAGCATTTAGTAGATGCCGATATAATAACAAAGTCCAGTACTCGAGAAAACACTTCCAGACACTTTTGTGTGATTGAATGTTAGGAACCGTAAGTGATTGGTAGGGACCAGGTGTTAATGGCGTAGAGTGTCCTAAAGATAAATCCATAAAGATATCATTTAAGAAGCAGCTTTTTGAGTAGATTTTGATCAATTTTTGATACTGTTTCATACTGCAGTCCTAGAAAACTTGCATGCATTTCATTAGCTAGACTAGCCAACTTTCAATTCAAATATTTAAATACCAGAAGAAAAAAAAAAAGCATATTTGTATATTCACTTGAAAAGTATGTGATTGAAGATCAACAGTATTGCATCCAAATTTTAGCATGCTGAAAATTACTAATAAAGTTTTCAAAAGGACTTTCCTAGAGTTTATAACTAACCAAATTATCCAGACTTTGAGGAGTACTGAGTGAGACATGTAAATTTATGTTACAGTGAGGCAAAAATGCTTTGAGGTTGGTAGTAGGATGCCTGTTGAAATCCTAGTAGTGCCAGTGACCATTGTTTGATATTCTAGCATATTTGGGGGGCAATACTACTGTTACTATTATAAATGAATCTGGGAAACAAATTGTACAGAGGGGAATCTAGCTCATGAAATAATTAATTGCTCATTAACCTTCAACCAATGGCCTTGTGTGACCAATTTGCAATATTATCTTGACTAAGTGATACTCCATGCAGTTTTGGTAAAATTGATGACTAAATGCAAAAAGAAAAAAAAAACCTTAAGAAAGATTACTATTTAATAGGTTGTTGCTTTTATGATTTCTTTATGCTCCTCTATTGTTTTATAATTTAGGTTTTCTCATCCAGGTGAAAGTGATTTTCTGATAACCATCACTTAGTATAGCCTGACAGTTTTAATCATCAACTGCAAATTCTGGTAAAGTCAACGATACTGTACAGTAAGATCTGGTAAAGCGAGAAGTCCGAAAATATGTGATTCAAATGAAAGAAAGATCATCACCAAAATAGGTCTATAGGTATATATAATGAATAGAAGATTCGGAAGGGGGAGGGTGATGGGCGATGACCCGGTTGAGGGTCAATGGGGGGGGGAAGGCAGTGCTTAACTGTATTACCAGTTACTGTATTAGACTTGGGTAGATGGGAAGGTGCAATAGTAGTGTCGAGACAGGTAAGAGAGGAGGGCAGTAAATTCAACGATACTGAAGGTCCGGTTAGGTGAGAACATGTTCTTAAGAACAAAACATGACATTCTCAGCATACTGTACTGTATGAGTTAACAGAGGTACAGATTAAGTCTTAACTCCAAATTCAAATACTTAGGCCATACTTTATTCACCTTTCTTTCTTAAAAAAAAAACTACAACAGAGAAATTAAATTATAAAAATATACAATCCAACAAATACAGACTAGTGCAAAACAAGCATCACTTGTTATGTACTGTATCTCCCTCCCCCTCCCCCCCTGTAATAACAGAAGGAAATAGGGACTGCCTTGCTTGATTTATGCCAAGTGCTATAACAACCTTTGAATCACAAGGTTCTCTCTGAAATATTACAAAAAACAACTGTTTCAAACTATCAGCAAATTTACTATCAGAGTCTCTTATAATAATCTAATTCACTGTGGCCATTTTAGCATATCTAACAGCTTTAATGTGATAGAGTCCCCTTTGGAGGCTCAAAACACACTTGAACAGAAAGAATAAATGTGGTGCTCGTGAAGGCATACAGTAAGTACATGACATGACAGACCACCACTATGAGATACTGCATTTATAGGCTCAAGTGTGTGTGTGTATGTGTGTCATACTGTATGAAACAATCGTGTACAATACACCACAGGCTCTCAGTTGTTACCTTTTGAACAAAAAATTGGTAGCTAATATCTCTAAAATACCAACAATGTACCCATATTTTTACAATACAAGCATAGAGTCTGATTATGCAAACAATGTAGAAACACTTCACAAGATGTTGAGCAATCAAAACAGCCATGCTGTAGTGAATCAAACAGCCACTTGACATGCATACACACCTATTAAATGATATAACCTTGTCAAACTCATACAGTTTTATTGAGAAAACAGCACACAGTCCCTAATTCATTGCACTGAGAAAATGCAGAACGTGACTTTTGGCTCTTTCCACAAGGAAAAGCTGAAACCAAGCTAGAAGGTTACCATGGTAACTTTCACCAGAAGCATGACTAGTAGGAACTTCAACCAATTAAAGTAGTTACTTGCATGATAGCAGCCTTCTGTGACATACCAACCACACTACAAATTAATCCATAGATACACAATGTCATGTCTACAAGTAATGCTTTCTAGTTAGGTTCTTTGTTCCCATAGTTATCAGAAGTTTGGACTGAACATTATTACTAGTCAAATGTATAACACAGTGTACAGTATTACACAACAAACTTCAATCAGATGTAAACAAAAGATATCAGACTGTAGACTTGCAGTGGGTTTTGTTGACGTGATGTGAAATAATCTTGACTTTCTCAATACACTTAACTATAAAGATCTACAGCCTTTTAGAACATTTCAGCGATAGAAATCCTTTCTTCCTGAAATCTACCATTGACATGATTGTGAATTTATACCTCATAGAGTTTGAAAATATAAAGGTCTTTATCCCTACCATAGATTACCTTGCTCAATGAACCTTCGCCTCCCACCATTCTCCTACATGCTATCACACCCATTTCCACCTTACCCTCATCCTTCCCCCATGCTATCCCAACCATTCCCACCAAACCACCTCCCCGCTCAATCATTATCCTTTCCCACCCACCTTCCCCACTCCAGAACGCTTTCCAACCCACCCTTGAAGTTTTACTATCTACAGTAAATATTCTATCCAAATTGGTAACTTTGAACACTACACTAAACTCCATTTATCTCCCACCCAATGACTAAGTTACTCAGATGTTAATCTCTTACCTCTGCATCTTGGTTGACGAGACTTCCTCATCCCCATCATCAGGCCTGAGGAGAGGGGGAAAAAATGGATTAGGATCAGGACTAGCATATTGTAATGGATAAATGACTAGAAAGTTAGTCTATGTTGCTGATTTCACTTCGTCCATTGCTTGTGCAAGGAATGATTAGTCTAGTATCGCATCACAAAATGCTATTCATAATGAGCAAATTGCTATAAACCAGACACACCAGTGCAAAGATGTATAATAGTGTTTTACTTTGTACATACATAGTAGGTAGGTACCAGAGTATGTTGTAAGGGAACGTTCAGTGCTATACAAAATTCGATCACTCAATTATTCCCTGCTTGTATCTTAATTTTCATCAATGACTGTACCAACTTGGAATTTACAGTGCGACCACCAACTGGTTGAAACAGTCAATGAGAAAAGTAGCAAGTTCATGCTTGGTTCATTCATGATATCAAAGCTGAAAGTTTATCATTACCAGGTCTCAAATGTAGCTAACACTGTTTTATTTGAATATGACACTAATATATTTTTGGAAAGTGAGGATGTTCATTACTTACAAAAAAATGTTTGCGATGAAGTTAATATTTTCCTGCAAATGGTTTACTGCAAATAAGCTCTCACTAAATATTGATAAGTCGAGTAATATATTCTTTAATACACATCTAAAGCATAATTGGGATCATCAGATTACAATGTGAGGTAAGTGCATTACTAGGGTTGATACTTATTATTTTTAGGTGTGTACAGTATATTGATTAAAAACTACACTGGCATGATCATATCTCAAACTCTCTAAAATAATAGCTCGAACGATCGTGTCATTTCAAAGTTAAAACGTTTTCTACAACAGTGTGTTCTAAGAACATTGTATCAAACTTTGATTGTCCCTAACATTTCATACTGTGCTATAATCTGGGGCGGCACTAGAAAATCCAATTTGACCCAGTTGTTTATATTACAATTTACAAACATTTAACAACAGCTATTCAGCGTATTGCTAATGTGGCGTCTCGTGATCATACTAGAGTACTAGTGTCTTATTTTGCACTTTAAATCTTTGAAAACTTGATGATCTTATTAATATATATATGCTTTGTTTACGCATCTTTAAATAACACCCTGCATTTAATTTCAAGATATTTCTCTACTAACAACATTATTCATACCTATGATACAAGACAAGCTGATAACATTTCTCTGTCGTCCAGCTCGTACAAACTTTGGAATGTTTATGCTTAAGATAACATGTCATTTAGACTTGGAATACAATACCAACAGATATTAACATGTTAAAGTCTGCTTCACTTTTTAAAAGGATGACAACTAAACAATGCATTGAACATTATTAATATTACATCTATCATAGCACTGTTTGAGCTCATAAACTGTATTCATATTTAGGGATGCACCGGATATCCGGTCCGGCCGGACTATCCGGCCGGTGGGTGAGCAATTATCCGGTTCGGGCCGGATATATTTCAAAATCCGGCCGGATCTTTTTCAAAATCTGGCCAGAACTTTTTCAAAATCTGGCTTGAATTATTCCTTCAAAAGGTGTTGGTATTAACTTAAATCAATGTAAATTGTAAACCATTTCCAAAACTTAATAAAAACATTCAAAGTAAGGGAAAGTTAGGTTTAACATGATTAATTTACATACTGTATCAAGCTTGTCAACAATTATGTATTTTATTAAAGAATGTAGATTACACCACTTCAAGTCACATTTAATCTCATAAATGGGGTCTTAATTTCACCTTCTTTATAATATGCGTATACCTCACCTAAGATGTGCTCCTTGTTTCATACTTCTACTTCTTATTAATGATTTTCTTTTGTGTAATGAAAAATCCGGTTCCGGCCGGATTTTATCCGGACGGATCTCATGTACTATCCGGCAAAATCCGGTTCCGGCCGGATCCAAAAATTTGGATCCGGTGCATTCCTATTCATATTATGTAAATATATAGCACCTCAGTTATTATACAACAATCAACAAGGCATTTAAAATATTAAATAAATGTAGCGTAATTGTGAATAAAAATTTAAATAAGTAAATGTAAATATTTCTTATGTTTTCTTTTTGGTTGGGAGTGTTCTACTCTGCTTAACCATTTTAGGTTTTATAGAATACTTCCTTTCACACCTGATTTATCCACATTGTTATATGTTATAATGTACATTGTATTTTTTACCTGTCAGTTATGTAAAAACACAAACTGGAATTAATTTAAAAAAAAACAAACAGAAAACAATATAGACTAGTTCTTGGCAGTGTCCAATTACTTTCAAACAAAATTAATGAATGCAAAACTGAGTATTTCGGACATTTACTACAGTAAATATCAAAAAACACGATGCTAATAGCACGAAAATAACTGTTTCTAACTTTATAACATAAGCATTACAAATTTTATAGCAAATTTACGCTTTCTTGTCTAATTTTTGGCCCTTTAGAACACTTTTTCTGTGTCCTTTCTGGTTTCAATCTTGAGACATGTTTCTAGCTGACAAGCATATCTTCTCGTCTCATCACTACGTTTGTCATGACACAACTTTTCATTGCACAATTTCTTTTCATGACACAACTTTCTGAGCTAGACAAATTTTCTGCTAATTAGGATTCCTAGAATTTAGAAAGGTTGTGATCAAATGAACTTAAAATATACTTTAAACGTGAATCATTTCTGTGTGAATTTTAGATAATTACAGTGGAACAATATTTCATGGACACATTGTAAAAAACACTGTCATTAATCCCTAATACAGTTTCCAAAATTCCATGGAACAATTTGAAATTAAATTATTTCACATATATAGGAAACGAATGTACATATTCAAATATATTATGCAACATGTATCAATCAGGTTTGTACAATTTAAATGCTATCATAAGTTGTTCATAGTAACATTGAATGATAAAATTACTGTAGGGCCAACCTTGGATTTGAAACAATCTGACATAAAACACATTGGACTTTCTTATTTAACAAAATTGCAATTACATAATTTTTCATTTTTGTAAACATTTTTTTTAAAGCCTTTCTTCTTCCAGAGTTATATAAAGACCATATCCATAGAATCACATTCATAGATTTAAATCACAACTGTCAAATATTTCTATAACAAAAAATATATATAAAAGATAAAAAAAGCACTTAAGCAAAACCTTGATAAACTTAATGACAAAGCACTCGAAAGACAATACAATCAACTGTATTCTATATCACATGCATTTAATATGCAATTTATCTACTATAAGGCCACTTCTCAATAAAACGTGTACATAAATTTGACATTACCTGTACCATTGCATTTTCATTCATTTGCATATATGTTAATACTCAACTATTGAGCATTCAAGTTTGTGTGATTATGAAAAGTACTACTGAGAAACATACAGTACAGATTTGCCAAACATATTAGGGGGTACACAGTACGCTACATCCCCCCCCCCCCTCACTGGACAAAAGTCTAGGGGTATCCTCAATTCCTAGCTATAGGCCTCCCATCTGTCACCTATAGTTGATGCATCACTGAAATGATGACCACTTGAAAACTCTAAAACACACAATCAGAGTAAGAATCTTGAGAAAGGATACAGTATTGTCTTTAATAGACTTTGTATGGATATTGTATCATATATACATTAATACAAATGTCAACACACTCGGTGAAGAAATTTTGTACTTTCATCCTTATTTAAAGAAGTGTTGCTTTCGCATAGCAACAAGCCGATAACTGCTTTTGAGTGATAAACCTGCAAGCATGTTAAAGTTTATGCATTTCTGAATACTGTACTGTATAGTCACTACTGTACAGTGTAGGACACATGTATCATTCTCCACCATGTCCTACAAAATTCCAGTGCTTGCACCAGTTCCCAGAATTCTGAGCTACAAAAGCATTAACAATAGCTGAAAATTGCCCCTACAGTGTAGTTGACCTTTGACCAAGACAGCTCATGGAAAAACTGCAAAAGACCCAACTATAGATCAACATAATTACTGTAGGAACAGTTCGATACAGAACCATGCATTCAGGTCTTTTTAGACAATGACTCACACTGACGTTGAACCCTAATTGACCTATGAATAATGACCTAACATTCATAAACGCTCCAGTTGATCCACTCCTCAATACTGTAATTATGTACAACTTGGGTCAACCTCTGTGAATTTCTGTAAGAGATCTGCATTTGGCATATTGTCAAACAATGACCTAACTAACCCAAAGTGTCTTTTATCTTAAAATTTGTGGACATCCAAATTGGTTCTCCATCTGACCACCACCCCCCCCCCCCACCCCGAGCTGGATCATTTCTGCTCCAAATCCCTTTCAGGGTATATCCTCTATTTTGCATACATATGCATTAATCAAAGAACATGCATACAGTATAAGTTGATACTTACACAGTTCACACTCTAAGAATGAGTTTTGAAACTTCCCAATATTATTGCTGAACTGATAAAATTCATAGGAATAATAATAATAATAACAGAGATTTATAATGCGCACATATCCACCCTACAGGGTGCTCAAGGCGCAACATGGAAAAAAGTCAAATAGAACTACTGGAAAGCTTCACGCAAGGAATGTGACCACTCAGTATATAAGCCTTTGATATCATTAATGGTTCCTAGTGAAAAGTATGACACAGTGGCGTAACATTATGGTTTGCCGAGAGCCATATGATAACCTGATAAGCAGTGTTGGCAAACATTGTTTGGTTTCCCGCGTACACACTTCAAACAACTGTCAATTTCCCGCCAATGTTCGCGCAGTGAACACAATGAGCACGCGAAGTGTGGGAGGAATTTTTGGGTCCAGGGGCCACCCTTAGACCCCCGGTGGAGTCATTTCCACATCTTGTCATGGTCCAGACGGCGTGGCCATTAGAAATTTTGGTAAATTTGTGTGTCTGACGATAACAAACTTTGCAGGTGCTGATGCAAAATGCTGACAACTTGTCAAATCTACATTGTCACGAAACAGATTAAAAACATGAAATGACAATTAAGAGTAGCTACATTATGACGAAATGTTATAACATGAAAAGATATTTTATCTTTCTTACAATCACTTAAAAGTTTAACTTACAAACTTGCAATATTATGAAACAAACATCATTCGGCGATAATCCGTTTCTAGACTACCACACACTGAATAACGTGTACAATACGCAAATAACAACTGCAGTGCAGTGGTATTATGTTGGGCTGTGTCCTTCATAAAAGACATACGGTACACATGCTCCGGGTTTTGGGTTACAAAAATCTTGGCATGCTTTCAGAAAGTTTTTCATCAACACCCACTATGAATTGGTTGCGTTCTTTTCTTTTCATGAATTGTACAAACAGTAGTAATATGTTAAGGGGCCGCTTTCCGAACATAAGCATAAGGAGGGTCGCACTCGCACATGAATAGGATCTGATCGGAGACATTTGCAAACAGAAGGTAGAAAAGAAAATCGTTCGAACTAAGTCAAACTCATGCAAAGGAAACGCTTACTCACTCTGCGTTTACTAAAATACAAAAAATATTAGAAATAAATATGGAATGCAATAAATTGTTCAAAACATTTCCCACCAGGCTGGTAAAAAAGTCAATATAACAGCGATCTTCTTTCGCTGGGCCGTGGCTGTCCTTGGGACACGTATACCCTGTAGTGTGCAAAAGTAGCCATTGACATTGCCCTTTTGAGTAGGTCAGGAACGCATCATGACCGTACTTGTTGTAATTGCGATTTAAATTGAGAACACTGCTTTCTGATTAATTTCCTTTAGTTTCTGAAACTTTTCATGTAAAATTTTATGTTGGATTTACCCTTATTTTTTTAGTTTTAAACTTTTGCTCTTTTTTTCCCCAATTTTTTCTTCTTCTTCAGCCAGGCTGGATTTCCCGCGATCATTGCGAATTTCCTGTTAACCTGGTTTGGAAGGTTTACCAGCCCTGCTGATAAGACACATCAGTAGTAAATGAACTAAAAGCTTTTGAAATAAAAGTCTGTACTGTTGTTAAAAAGAAAATGTTAACAGTGGAAGCTCTGTCTTTAAGGGCTTTATGCTGACATGTTTTAGCATTTAATTCAAAGTAATTGAAACTTCAAAACTGACTGTAAGCCAATCAAAATATACGAAAATACCTACTATTTTGGAGTAAAATCGCATGGGAATAGCTACAGCCTACAGTAGACCAGTATCTCACCTTGTGCAAGCAGTTCTTCAAATGAGAGGTGCAGTCCATTTTCTCATGATGATGCTAAATTGCTAATAATACAGCACTTCGGTTTTTAAAAAAATCTACAATTCAAACTTTGGTAAATAGTGATGACAAATGGCAAGATCATGAAGGCACTGCAGCATTTTGTGCCAACCATAGGGGCATTTTTATTGCATGTCGCATTGTAAGAAAAGACGTGGGGCACTGATGACAAAACCCATCAATGCCGTCAGTCTTGTCGAGCCCTTTTACAATTTCTAAGTTTTGAGGTAGGATACGGATGTTGACATTGGATGATCAGTTGTTACCAAAGAGTAAATTGGAAAATGGATTTTGTTTTTGAACGAAACAATGTCCATTTCACAAGCCTATTCATGTGCTCATAATAGTGTATGAGAGAACTACAGTTAAGTACTTACCCACTTTTCCTTTTGCGCTGCATGCTCAGCTTTATTGTTTGGAACTGGAGAGTACTTCAACACTCTGTCGAAAAAAAGGAAATCGATATAGTTTAAATTTTAAAGAACTACTTCTGTGCTACATTCAGTAAGTCAGAGATGGGACACAATTGTCCTGAATAATATGAACTTTTTTTAAAAAGTAAAGCACAATTTTTAACTTTTTTTTGGGGGGGGGGGGGTTCTGATTTTCTTCCTATCATTTTCATACTGAAATGTACAGTTATGCTAATCACTAGCTTGATAAGAGCTGATATACTGATACACTTATTTATGCAGCAGAATAATTGATATCTGCAGAACAAGTTTGCATAGGAAAGTTAAGGACAACAGACAAGTTGTGTGCAAAAATATAAACTCAGACAGATTCAAACAATGCAGCATTCAGTGATGGGAAACAGTTTTCCTGCTTAATATGAACTTTTTTCAAAAGTAAAGGACAATTTTTTTTCAACTTTTATTTTGTGGGGGCAGGGGGTGGGGGGTGTTTTGATATTCTTCCTGTCATTTTCAGAGATGTTTTGGGGAAACCTGTTTCAAATTCAACCTGCAATGATCGATTCACGAATCCAATAACCAAAATAATGTTAATTCAGTACGAAAGTTGGTGCTATATACACCCCCCCCCCCCCCCCCAAAAAAAAGATATGCATACAGGTATCCACAAATTTGTTTTCATGAACAATCCACCTTCAGTTCTGCTGAAATGAATTCTTTGTTTGCAAGGAAAGTTCAATGTTTTCTCTGGAATGGCCATTTGGCCAGTGAAGCTGTTATACTATGGTATCCACACACCAGAAAGTGAACTATTTTTGGGGGACAGTAGTAGAATTGAAGTGGAATGATGTCACTCTTTAAGACAATAATCGAATCAATTCTACAAAAGTTGCTACAGGCGCAAGAGAATAGAGATAATGATTCTGTTTGCCCATTCTTCTATCCAGAATTTTTGCCCATATATCTATCTGTGAGTTCTTTGTTAAAAAAACTAATGTTGAAATGTGTAGTTCCAGGGAACGAATATTATCCTCCATGATTCATCTAGGCCTTCATCTGGCTTAGGCTAGTACAGTCTTAAATGATCTTTGACTTCCAAATTCTAAACCCTAGGCCTATGCTTACAAGTAGGCCTATAGTAGGCCTAGAAAAAAATAGTATAACATATGTTTTATGCTCTACATACATGTTGCCGCACTGACAGAAGCTTCAGTTGCTGCATTTTAATGTCAGGTTGTAACCACTCTTATTTTGGGTGTAAGCTTTATTTTGTACTATGCTATACATCTTCACCATAAACTTTTCAAATGTAACTAAATTTAGCAAAGTGAAAGAAGGAAAACTGATGTTTTGTTCTTTGAAGCACTTTTAAAAATTATTTCACCCATTTACCCAACAAACATACAGATTAAGTTAGGCTTATATTCGTCTTGCTACAGTAATCGTATTCCGACTTACAATGGAATCTGATCAAACTATTGATAAAAATTAAAATCCAGACACTAGGCACACTCACTACTACAAGTTCAATGAAGGATACAACTCTGAACCACAGAACAAAGTCGTACTAAATGCTGAAGGTACAACTGCGCTCTTAAAATGTCCGTAGACCATCATGAAAAACCAATATTTATAAAGCCTGCAACTACAGTACGCTACAATGGGACTAATAAGTAAGGCCTAAGCTTATGTCTGTACTGTGCCTGTGTAGGCTACTACTAGTACTAGCCTAAGTTAGGACTAGGCTAGGCCTATCGAACTTGCCTGGAATTGGAAACAAATACCCTGCTGCTTTGGGTTCTTTTCATAAGATTTATACCTTTCTTTTCAATTCTCAGTGCATGCACCAATGAAGTTGGAATCAATGGATAGCCAGATGCTACACGATTAATAATTCCTCAGAAAAGTTGACATTTAACAAGATAGTTTCATCGACAACAATAGTTTTTATTTCGTATGTGATACTGTGTATCCCTAAAGATTCATTTTCGCATACGTACGTATATAGTTGTGTTCCACGATTTAACGTCTGCGTGTATATGATTAACGTTAAGACAGTACTAGACCTAGTTGTTGTGATTTAATGGATGCATTCTCTATTGTGGACACGATTACGATCAAGGTCATGGCAGGGTGAAGTCACCAACAAAAGTCACGTAGACATTGTAGGTTACCAAATTGTATCAAAAAGAGGATAAGGTACCAGTACATTTAACCTTATTTTAGTACGCAATCACACAACATGCAATAATAAACAGAAAAAGGAAGCAAATACGTTGTAGCATCACAGCTATCAAATGCAGACACATGCAGTGGCAGTAATCTTTGGTGTACACACGCTGAGTGAGTTTCAACTTATTGTTTCTCAGCAAACCGCACACGAGATAACGATTTGGAGGGGGAGGGTGGGGGGAGGGCAGTGGCAGAGCGTCCATACAGTCAGAGGTGCGGATTCCCCCCCCCCCCTGACGGACTCAAATGGACTGCTGGCGCCCTTTTCAGCTTTTTACCACTCTTTATTCATTCGCGATTATTGACTTTTTTTATTGCGCTCTCAAATACCTATTGACATTTGTCACATTTTGTTGGTGTAATTTTCTGACAAAAATGGCGTTGACACCTATTTATTCTTCGTTTATCTGCAAATTAGCAAGGCCCGGAAAGGGTCATTTCCGGCGATTTTGGGAATATCTTTACTCAAAAAATTTCTGTACCCTCTGCACCAACCTGTGGTGGCGCTCCGCTTAGATAGTGTCAAAAGCGCCCCTACAGACCATTCTCTCCCCCCAGACCAATACCCCTAGCTCCGCCACTAATGGAGGGAGGAGGTGGTTATTACTAACAAATACACCCTGCAACATTCTGAATATTATCACTTTGTAATATAGCACACCATCCAACACTCTGCATCTCTATTGCACTCTTAATTAAACTATTCATTCAAAAAGTAACACTCGACTCGATGATGCATATAGTATCAGTAGCGTTACAAGAAACAAGGACGGATGCAGGATCTTATTAAAAATGGTGTGAAGACTCTCGCAAAAAGAAACGTCTAATGCCGGTAATCTGACCCAGTTTCGAATGCTGTGTAACAGAAGTGTTAGACACCACCATCGATCCAAGAAAATACACACACACAGCTTGCTACCATCGGTAATTAGACACTAGTGTACAGTCAGTATGTACAGCTGCGGTCAATACTTTCAGCACAGTGTACAAACAATACAGCGATGGACAAACTTAAAAAATATTAACATTTACACCTGCACTAGGCTGACTCATCGTCATCGTCAAGTTATTCTAGAGATGCAGAACAATTTAAAAATGAATATATTCAAAGCGGTTGTAGTGAAACATTTATAGAAACATGAATGTCACTTTTTTCCGTAGACTACGATATATCAAACGTTAAATTCCACCAAAAGTCACGAAATTGAGGGCTCTACATTGAACAGCAATCATACACTGGTTTTCATCTATCAAATCCTCAATGGCCCTCCATGAGTAACCGGAAAGCA
Source organism: Apostichopus japonicus (assembly GCF_037975245.1). Lineage (NCBI taxonomy): Eukaryota > Metazoa > Echinodermata > Holothuroidea > Aspidochirotida > Stichopodidae > Apostichopus > Apostichopus japonicus. The sequence goes on from NC_092573.1 coordinate 1,351,111, forward strand.
CAAACATAAACATACATGGAAACGTGGTACGTTTGAAGGGGAAAGTCCCGTGCAGGGCCATAATACAGATGGATCAGGCCGCGTGAACAAAATCAACTGCGACTGTTGAAACAACGGTTAAGTTCAGATACAAAGCAGAATAGAGCTTTTCGGTCCTTGGTCTCAAAATGTGGAATCCTCAGAGGAGTTCCAAATAAGCTCTATGTTTGAAAAAAAGAGGAACATTCATGGACAGTGGTAAAAAAAGTTACCACTTTGTAGGCCTAACCACATACGTTACCAACGTAGCCTATGCCGCACACACAGTATTTGCTATAAATCCGGGTGACATACGTTGGGAGCCCCAGTTGGCCTGCCTATCTCCTATCAAGACCTTATCGTTGTGGTAAATAAACGATTGCTAATATGATGGGAGCATCCGTGAGTATAACAATTATTTTATTTGACATATGTTTAAATCTGGTTTGAAACAATAAAGGTTACTTCATAATCATATGTCATTTGTTTGTTAGGACCTAGGCCTAACCGTCAAGAGTAAATTCTTGACGGTTTCAGTGTATTTATCATCTGTGAGTGGTACTTGTGTGTTTCAGTGCACCTTTAATATTTTCTATGCGGTTGTCTTGAGTGCACCACCAAAAATAAAGAAGACAAAACCAAGCAACAGCTGTCTTTCTTTTTAGAGTAGCTATATATACACTTTGCTAAATGTTTCAAATTCCATACTGAAACCCACTTTGTGTTTCTTGTCTATAATAACATGACGAGAATTAGTCCATTAACCATAGGTTGCATTTTCAGCTCTCTTTACCTCAACTTACTGAAACTTTATCTCTCCTGCAAACAGACTGGTTAGTTTAGAAGAGTTGATTTGTTCACACCTTGCCATGTCTGCCTTGATCTGTTAGTGAACTGGCTACCAGCTGTGTGAAGAGTTGCATAATAGACGAATAGGCAGCTCAACTAAGGTGCGAGATGGGACTGATCACTCAGTACAAACGGCTGGATTTTGGATGCAACCTATAGCTAATGGACATTTTCGCGGCATGAAGAAATATCAACAAAAGTTGCTCCCTTGTTGAAATTCAATTGTGCTGTGGTTCCATCTTTTGTTCTCATAAGAAAGTTATCCAATTGGTTGTTTGTATGGCACTGTCACTGGTTCCAAATATATTAACCTTAGCATTTTTAAACTAGTTTCAGAGATTCAACATTTTCTTCTTAAGAGATAATTTAGAACTGTCCAATATGAGTAGCTATGTTTATTTAAAACTGAAGATAAGCAGATTGTGGCCTTTTAAGATCACTGATCAATAAATCATCTAACAAACATTTTCTTCAATTTTTCTTTGTACTCAGATTTCAAATTATGTCAAAAACAACAATCCACCTGGCCGTGCAAGAAATTGCTAAGAAATTCTACAATTTACAGCACCTCAATGTGAAAAGGTTAAATAGTTATGACGGTTTAAACTTCTTACTTCAAACTGAACCAGAAAATAAACCAGACTGCTCACAGAAGATAATTGAATATCACATCCTTAAATTTGTGCCATCAGACGGAACTCTGTTTGAGTTGTGCAACAAACAAGTGGAACTCATGAGGCATCTTCATCACAGAGGCTTCTGTTCCCCAAATCCTGTCGTTGCTGCTAATGGACATTACATCTGGAGACTGAATATGGTCGAGGCTGGCCTTATCAATGAAATGATGTAATTTAACTATTTCTTTATATTAAAGCCACTAACTACATTTGGTATTCTGCACTAAGCTATATTATATAACATACTCATATTGTCATGCCCTTAAAAGCAGAGGTTTTTGACCAGCTTGACACTCAGTTTTACTCTTCAACCAGTTTGCAAGTATTCAAGGAAAATATTATGTGTTAAAGTACTAGGTTTGAATCATTCTGAAATGTAAATTTAACTCAAAACCTTCTGAAGTATTAAAAAAATATGTCAACTGTCGTTACTTCTGTCAAATGAAATGTTATTAAATATATTACATCTCATGCAACAGAATCATATGCCACATTACTTTTTTACTTGATAACTCTGACTCATTGATGTAAAAGTATCCTTATCCTACAGATTTTTAGGAATTATTCTTCTTAATTTTTGTTGCTGGTTTCTTCTGTAGAGCAGACCTTTCTCCTCCTGAAAATGGTTTCTTCATGGTAACTCTTTTAGAATTCATCCCAGGTCGAATTTTAAGCTCTCTGCATCCTGTGCCTTATTATCTCTTTTATGAAGCTGGACAGATGTTAGCCAGACTACATGAGCTTGCAAAGGTCAGTATAGTGACAAAAAGTTACAAGATGAAAAGTAAGTTAGTTTAGGTAGCTGTGAGTCTTACTTTTAAAACACAGTCCATAAGTTGTAGACATTCATTATGCAATTGTATTGTTTCCCATTTGAAGAGACAAGAGATGGGGAAAGGGGGGGGGGGTGATCTCACCAGGTACTGTCAGCATTAGGTTGCTTTAAATGTCTTTTGTTGTCATTACCCAGGCGTACAGTGTATAAGCCAAGATTCTACTCTATTTTGCATGGTTTCTCAGCTAATGAATCTGTAATATTGTCATTGGGCTTTATAGCCTGCATTCCTCTTCTAAAATTTGGAAAAGCAGCTTTCTCTGGTAATTTGATAGAAAACTACTTATCAGCAATGAGAGAGAAGAGTTATTCTGGCAGTTAGAATTAATACTTGGTGGGAAGAAATTGAATGTACAAATCAGATTTTCATAATTTTTTTGTCCTGTTTTCTTAAGTCCATATTTGTGGGTGCTCATGATGACTCCCTTATTTTCTACAGACCTATGAAGGAGATTCTCAACCTCTTAAAGAGCTCAGCAACAACTCATATTGGTCCTTGGAGCAAGCTGGGGAAGTTAGTAACTACATGGAAGTGGTAACAGACGAAGAACTCTCCTCAATAATACTTCAAGTTGTGATCAGATTTAAAGAGAATGTCCTTCCAAGATTATCAGATTTACCTTCTGGTAAGAGTTGTTAGTATTCCTAAGTTTTCAGTAAATTATATGTTTAGGTAAAATGTCAGAAAACTATACTACAATCTTGTGGCGTAATCACATCCCTTCTCCCGTCTCCCCCGCAAAATAGATACATAAAATACAGGTAAGACAATTGCCATCTTCTTCTACACCGGGCAACCAACATTTGTTCAAATTTATCACCTCTTTAGTGGTAACTGTTTGCTAAATCAGAGGTGTGTGTTGTCACATGAGAGTTTTCATTGCGACATTTGGTTTCTGTGTATTTTTAAAGATTTATTTCCATAATCAATACGGAGGGGGGGGGGGGGTGTGATCATATGGCCAGTTTAGTTATTGATTCAAGAGTGGTTGACTTAACAAACATGCAAACAGTTAGTGTGTTTTGTATGTCTGTTACATAAATCCGACCCTCCAGTATATTGGCTGTTCTACTATACTCAGCAACCAACATTTTTCCGTCTTTAGCATCTCTTTAGTGAAGACTGTTTGCTAAATCACAGGTGTTCGTCACATGAGAGTTATCCTTAGACCTTACCAACTTCCTCACACATTTGATTTAAGCATAGTTTAAATATAAATCTGTGTGTGTTTTTGAACACATGGTAAGTGCAGTTTGTTGGTTTCAGTGACATTTGATTTCTGTGCATTTGAATGAGTGATGTGGATGCATGTGTGTGATACATTGCTCCTTATCATGATCACCTCAGAACAAGAAGTCCTTTCAGTATTAAAACAGTTATATGAATATACTGTTTGTTGTCAGTTGTAAGTTTCCTTTTTCCGCAGTCAAGTTTCACCTAACATGACCATTGTTTATATGAACAAACCAAAGGCATGCAGTTCTCATTTTTCTTCCAGGAATCATCCACGGAGACTACAATGATGATAATATAATTATCAGCAGTTCAAGTGAACAATGCATCACACCATCCTCTTCCGAATTAAATGATGAAGTAAATGTCATTGACAGTGAACCTTCTGTCAGATTCTCAATCACAGGAGTCATAGATTTCAGTGACATGTCCCATTCCTACCTCGTTTTCGATATTGCCAAAGCTCTTTCTTTCATGGTGATTACCGACGTGCCAGATATTATGGTAGCCGTGAAACATTTCATGAATGGATACTCGTCCAGTCGAGAACTCTTACAGGTTGAAAAGGATGTTTTGATCTCTTGTACGATGGCTAGTTTGGCTCAAAACATTGTTTTAGCTTTGAAAGACTACTCCATCAATCCAGGTAACTCTTATTTGCTGGCATCGATGGATGACTATCCTGTCGCATTGAAGAAGTTATTCCAGCACACTGATGATGAACTAATGACCATGTGGAATTTATGCCAATAAATGTATGTAAATGGATTTATTGATACAATAAAAGAATTGCATGTTTCACTGTAGCAGATACATTGAGCATTTCCATAATTGTCCAGATCATTGAAGGGTTTGTCTTCAACCAAAGATCCCCGTTCTTTGTGTGTGTTGCATATATACATGTGTGCCACTTATTGTACAACTTTATTTTCACAATGAAATGAGGAGGGGGGATGGGGGGAGATCATATGGCCAGTTTAGATATTGATAAAAGGGAACCTTGACTTAACAAAGATATGCAAAACGTTAATTTGTGTTTGTATATCTGTTACATAAAGCCGACCCTCCAGTAAAGAGAGAAGATTGAAATACTTTAGATTAGATTTATTAGATAGAGTTAGATTAGTAACCTGTACTCTAGCGCTTTTATTTGGTATACTAACAGGTAACAAACTCCAGCTTTCATTTAAATAACTTAAGTGTCTTGCAGAATGGATGAGGATATATATGTGGAAAAAAATTTTGATGAAAAAAATGGAGAGATGAAGTGTGTTGAAAGATGATGATAGAGGATAGGTCATTGTAAAGTTCTCTACTCCAAAGAATACACTGACAGTATAGAATATATTGTATTCGACTTGTCGCTTCTATTTCTAAATCAGTTCTACTTCTTAATAACAATATGTACATGAATTTAATACAGTGGGAACAAACAGGGTGAATCATACATTGTTTATGTATAAAGATAAGAGTATGACTACTGGAGGGAGAGAGGTCAAAAGGCCACAGCAACGAGACCACAGATTATAAATGAGCCTAGCTGCAGTTACTTAAAGGGGTAGCACATTGTATATCTTGGATATTACAGTCATCAGGGAGCATATTTTCTTCGTATAGAATCCAAATACAATGTTATATTTATGTAATGAACATCCATGAACATGCTGTTGCTACGAAAGTTTCTATATATATATAGAAATAAATTTGGCAAACTAATTTCAGATTCTCTTTTTACTTATTTCTTTTCCCATATATAAATGATACAATATGAAGTATAAAATTTAAAATCTTTGGAATATGAGGTAGAGATATAATGGCTATATATGGTTTATATTAATATGCTGATTTTATGTGAGCAGCTTCTGTATAAAGTGCTTCTAGTTGACCATTAATAGATACAGTCTTCCTTCTCTAAACTATTATCAAACTAGAAGTGGTAGCTCAAAAGTATAAAACAGAAAGAATAAACAAGCAAGGATAACGTAGAGAACATACAGCGAAATTCTTATCTCCTCTTAATGTGATGTAGACTTAAGAATTTTTTGGGAATTTTTTTTTCATACTTAAAACAACCTGCAGTGCTTGCAATAGTTTCCACATTTGTCAGTGATTAAGGTGAAATATCAAACAGCTTAAACTATAAAAGAAATTTAATATAAGCTTCGAAAATTTTGAGAAATATTTCTCTTTCTTGGCCTAAGACAGGTTGGCAATAATTGAAGTAGAATTAAATATCTTGTAAAGAAAACTTGGTTACTTTTTTGAGATTGTTTCAGAACGACTAGTTAGAATTTGCAACAAGTGACGTTTTTCAACACTTCCTATTGCCCTAGTTGTCTGCAATACCTGTCTGCACATTTTTCTAACTTTTTCTAAATACAATCTTTGAATTCATTTTAACCTAAGATGGAAAGAAAAGAAAAAGCCTTTCATATCAAATGTGGGGATCAATTCTTTTCCTCTTCTGCTGCCAGCAAATCCTACCGACAAATTTGCCATTCATCTCTAAGGGATGTTTTTGTTGCATCGTCTGCAAATATATAGTTGATGCTTTCATTTGATATCCTCCAAAGGTCATCATTTTGTAGGTTGTATGTTTCAGCTGCAATCCTGTATTCTTCTGAGAGATTAGTTGAGAAAACACCTTTATCATCAGTCTGGCAAAATAAAACAAAGTTAATCCAATAGTAAAAATATGTTAGACAAAGCAGTGTATAACAAATATGCCAGTTTATGGTATTTTAAGGTCATCAGTAATGCCAAACAATTTTAGTGTGCTAAGAATTGCTAAAATAGCTTTTAATAGTACCACACTACAGGCTCTGATCCACATAATAATGTGGCCCAGAAAGCCAGGAGTAAAAAATCACAAAATATGTCTCAGGGAAGGAAATGATTTTGGGGAGGCATCGCAATGTTTGATGAAGTTTGGATATTGTTAAGTAAAATATCTTGGGATTTCTATCCAGATAACACATTGTTTCATACCTAAAATGATTAGACTCCATATTTTAGAAATTCCAAAACTTATGAATACAATGAATATTAGGTACATGCCATCAGGTTTGTAATCTCCACACATGAATAAGGCTGCACAGAATCGTAACATAATTTATATTGACTGATCGGATGAGGATATTTGCAATGTCAACAATTTGTAAGAGAAGACTTACACAGAGTACAACTGGATGGTTTTTGTTCAACCAATACTTGAAGTGGTGTTCTGAATAGGACTTGACCGTCCGTGAAATTAGGTTGGATGTCAGACAACATTCTGTTCAGGCGAAAGAAAAGAAAAATGGTGTAAAATTATACCACTTAATGTATCACTTGTTAGCTAAAATATAAACAAAACAAATATACTGATCACATTTCAGCTGAAAAAAAATAATGAATATGGAAACATTTGATGCTGCTGACATGGCTTAGCATTAAATCTGTCAAAAAGACAATGCTCAAATGGCTTACTGCCAGAGGAGGAGCTGAAGCAAATCTCCCAAATTGAATGAATTTTAAAAATTTGCTTTATCTTTAGGTTCTGGTAAGTTTTTATTGGTCATTGGGTGATTTTTTTTTGAATGGGAAATTAAACTAGGTGTGAAGAACAGGGCTCACTTGAATGTCACTCCATGATTTGTCATCAACACAGTAATTTTGAGTCTTTGAAACATGTACATGTAGGGCTCATAGCTCTTCTAGATATGACACCATTGCTAGTATCAAAGAGAAATTTTAATCATGACATAGGTGGATAAGAGGAGGGGAAAGGACTGGAGAGGGGTGGAGGAAATTTGATATATTGAAAGTGAATAATGACAAGTAATTAGAGATGTACCAACTACAAATTTTGGATCTGACCAGACTATCAGGTGGACATCCCTACATGTAACCCTTACTTCAGAAGAGGAGGTGGTACCCTCTCTGTAGATAATATCATAACAGTGTGTAAACGTCACAAATATAGCAAAAGCATGGAAATATGGTGAACGCATTACATTCAGCAACTCTTCATTTCCATACCGATTGGAATCTTCAGTCTATTCACTAGTTCCTCCATCTCGTCAGTACCTCCAGCTGCAGGGTGTATAAAGGTACCATGGCCAATCCTATCAGGGGGTACCTGGAGGAGCATCAGACTCTCGGCTGACCTGTCATCAGTCTAGGAAGAGAAAAAAGGAAATCTAAGTTCTACCGAAAGAGGAACTGGAGGCATATGTAGCTGCCATTTTAACCAGGGGTGCTGCACACTTCTTTGATCAGGGGGCTCAATGCTTATCTAGAGGAGCAGAAAGAACCTTTGTTCTAGAAAAAAAAAGTTCTGACAATTTTTTGGGGGTGGGTGGTGGGGGAGGGGGACAAAAATTTGTCACTGTAGCTACCCCACTTAATTTATCAGTCAGTGTTTTTATTGCAGCATTGATTTATTCAACTAAAATTACTTGAATAAAACCATTGCTTTATCTTTGATGGAACTAAAATCATTCATAAGGTTGTTCCACTCATGTTTTTGAATAGTTTGGAGTCTCATAACCTCCAATTGGGAACTTTGAAAGTTTTTAAGATGAATATTTGAAGATGATGAAAAAGAACAGTAGCAAGCAATAACAAAGAATTCTTTGACTCCCAGTACCTCTGACAATGGAGTTAATAAGACATGTTTACTTTATTGTTTTTCACACAGCTGGTTGGGACAAATATTTTGGATACGGTTCTTTCAGGTCACACTTAGGACGCTTGCGCTGATGGTACAAACAGAAGGGCTATGCAGGTACTGTTAAGATGAAGTTTGAAAACTTTACATACAAGGACTTTGAAGTGTGACATGAGAGTGGTAATACTATGCATTAGAAAAGTTGTCACAACTAGCTGTTTGCACAAACAACCAGAAAAAGTTTTCAGTTTTGAATCAAAGCAACAGTATCTGGTTGGTCATTATAAAAGATGTTTCTGTTGACAGAAAATGTAACACACTTGTTAATAGTAAAATGTTGAATTGTTAAGATCTGTTGATGTAAAAAGGACAGAATAAAAGATGTTTCTGTTGACAGAAAGTGTAACACATTTGTTAATAGTAAAATGTTGAATTGTTATGATCTGTTAATGTAAAAAATGTCTTTATTAAGGACTAATTTAGTCAATTTTAGAAACTAGAAAGAAAAGTTGCAAGAATTCAACACCAACCTTTAAGTGCAGGACGTTTCAGGAATTTTTATGTTTGAATATACAAATGACTGGTTGGATAGTAGTTGTTATTGAGAGTGACCATTTTGATGGAATTGTATCATTACTGCTTAACTAGCAGCAGTTTACAATCATCCTCCGCTGAAATTTCAAATCGAAAAGTATATGAAGATGTTGAGTGTTGAATAACAGTCTTCCATGTCAACTACATGATAAAACCATCAATCTGTTGAACTGTAGGGTAACTTTACCTCTGCTAGATGGAGAGCTAACTTCAACCCAGCATTCTTTGCTCTGGACAATAGAGGAATAATGTCTGATACATTAGTGGTCTAAAGAAAGAAGACAAAGAAGAAAATTGTGAATGTTGCATTTTGGTCTTGACTGTTATATGAAACATTATTAGCTGGGAAATATGAACAAACAAGACATCCACTGTCTTAAGGAATTATATATTATACTTATAAGGGATATGCACTTTTATATTTCCCACATAGGACCTCTAAAATGCTCTGATCCTTAGAATAAGTTGGGACACTTCTCCTAAGCCAATGCTTGGATTCCTTACACAATGGCCAGTACACACCTATGTATCCCAGATATTACATAAACATCCTACTTCATATAACAACTGCCAAATTTAAGTCTGTGGATTCCCTGTTGTACTCTCCTGTGGAAGTTTATCAATAGCTCTAAGGGACCAAAAGCATCATTTCAGGCTGGGTAACCTAAACAAATTTGTATTCTGTCATTTGTCTTCCCCTTCACATCCCATGGAGACGACCGCCCTAACTCCACGTTCACTCCTGATCTCTAAAATGCTGATTGGATATGACTCATACAACACAACAGAAAATCGAACTGATCAACATAAAGATATGCACAACACAGCCCTGCCAATCTACAACCAATTATTTCAAACTAAAACCCTGCTTAATTGATTAATTTTAATACTAAAAATCAATGGTACATGAACACATTCAAATTTCTCCCCAGAATCTGCTCATGCCGTGTACAACTATTGGTTTGGATACTACTACAGTATCAATACAAAGACTATCAAAACAAATATAATTACTGGAAAAAGCAAAGTCACTGATAACAAGAAAGAAGGAAAAAAGGAAGGAAAACTACTCACAAATGGGTCCCCACTAAGATCCAATCCTACCAGTAGCCCTTCACTAGAAGTATGGAACTCCTCAGCTAACTTAACTACTTCCCCCATTACAGGAAGTGGGACTTTTCTATCAATAGAGAGGAGAAATCTGTGCAAAGACAAAAAAAATTAAAGCTGATGATACCACAACAAAAAAATACTTAAAAGAGATATGATATATCTTATGCTCAAAGTGGTGACCAAATTATGTTGCCTATTCCAATCAATCATGAAATCAATTGTTCAGGACAATGGGGATCATGCAAAACTTATGTAAGGTTAAGTATGTTTATGCCACCAAAAAATCCATTTGAATTTTCAAGGTATGGGTTACATATGCCACCTGTATTCCATTGTGGTTTTTAATACCTAAGAGATAATGCAAACATGTATCTTTAATAGTGATTTGAGGCCGTCTACGTAATATCATTCCAATAAACGAATGGTTAGCCAACCAGATTGCAGATAATTTGTGAGTTTGTGGGCTTGGAAACTTCAACATAGGCCTCTGAATGCCATTCAGGCACTTAATGGTTCAATGAGAATATAAATGAGGAATATTTACCTTGTTAAAATTCCATTGCTTTCATAATTGCTCTGTTTGATTTCTTTTAGAACTGTTTCAATATATGTTCTTCGAGTTAATCCTGAACGGAGAAAGTTTATTAAACAGGTTAAAAAAACTGATTGTACTACAAAGTATCAGCATCAGAAAAATTAAAATTGTCACAGATTCGTCCATGTCAAAAAGTAATAGATACTTGGTTTGTACAGATTTGAGGAAGCTATTCAGACCATTTTTGCAGAGTACTTTTGAGGTCTGTGAAATTAGCTTGTCTGATAAGAAAATATATATGTTAATATATACATGTTTAACTTAAACTGAGAAACATCTATTCATTGCTATACAGTAGCAATGTACTACCACTGAAATGATACCCTGAAGTCTTTCTCCTATTATTAGAATTAGTGTAAGACAGCCAAAATGGAAAGTTACTCTGTGAATTTCAGTTACAACAACAGACCATGCCCAATACAATTCTGTGTCAGTGACTCAGTGTGTAACAAAACTTTTATAATATCATGAAATGAAAGGTAAAGCTTTCTTATTAAGAAACATTCTATGATTCAAAAAATGAGGCTACAAAGTAAAACAAACATAGCAATTACTCAGCTCAAAAAACTCAAAAAACACACTTGCTAGCATCGGTAATTAGACACTAGTGTACAGTCAGTACATACAGCTGTGGTCAATACCCACAGCACAGTTTACAAACAATACAGCGCTGGACATCTCAGGTCCAGCTAAAGATAACAAGGTATAACGTTTCATTACTGTACTGTTTGCATTTTGTAGCGACACAAACAAAACGTCACTTGCAAGCAATGGAAAAGTTAACTTTTACAGATGGCTGAACCCGGTTTGGGGCGAGTCTTCAATGCCTTTAATAATGTTACAAAAAGGAACACCCTGCTATTTATGACATGACTTTCAATACCTGTGCTTGGATTCTCCTTTGGTGAACTTCTCAACTCCAAGTACTTGACATTATCAGCTGCAAATTCCTGAATCACATCTCTGGTAGCTATGGCAACTGCTTCTGCATCATCTACAAGTTTATGGACTAGTGGGAATATCTCAAAACAGCTGCAAGGATGTAAAACAAACATTTGCATAATGAAAACTTTCTTAAATATTTAAAAAGTGAATACTGATTTGGTACTTGTAGATATTGTTACCATCTGCAAAATAACTACTACCTTGAGACCAGTATTTGCCTTACTGAAGAATTTTAAAAAAATGTGACTGTTTTGTCATTTTCTCCCCCCCCCCCCACCATCAATGACTCTAGTCCTAGTCTACTGTGGGCCATTTGCTAAATTTTGAGAGAATTCCTTCTGAAAATTTGTGATTGAAGTACTAAATCAAAGTGTGCTTCTGTGGCAATAAAATAAAATATCCATACTCCTCTAAGCTTCTCTGTTCTCTATTTTCTGTAAGTTTCTTCCATTTTGCTAATTTTGCAAGGTCACTGGCTTTTTCATCAGAGCTACTTTTCCTTGCACTCAGCTTCTGTAGAGTGTCTGTGCTGATTGATCCATTCAGATGTGCATGGAGTTCCTGTGAATCACAGAAAGTAATAATAATTTTATCCTCTGAGAGATACTGCAGATGATCATGATGCAAACCTGATCTTGCTAGGCCTATACCGTAAGATAGGGAAGAATGTAATAGCACCAGCCTTTTGAGAGCTGTTATCAAATACAGAAATGCTCTTCATTATGATATCTGTTGCAGCGAAATATGCATATTTAGAGAATATAGGGATAATTGAGGGAAAGAGATATATAAGCTCTAACTCAATTAATAGATAAAGGCCTTGCCTAGGCCAAGCTAGGCATGAACATACTAATGAAATATCCAGTCTTATTGGTTTGTTTTAAATAGTCTTATGGTGACTGTTATTCACTGACAATATAGTCTTATAACTTTTTAAGTATGTAGGCTAGGCCAAAGTTATATGCTAGTTGAAGTTGAAATCGAATGAACTTAGGAAAGGCACCGACCACTTTCGGTATCTTCATGCAAAAATCATGCAACTTTTTTTTCTCAGTTTGGCTCCGAGAGGGCATGTCGTATTCAGGCTAGCCAATTTTATACAAAGGGACACAGCTCTTACATAGTCTACACCAGAGCCGTATATATGCTCTGGTCTATACATGTAATCGTGGATATATAGCCTTATAGGAAATGTTTTCGTATTTGCTGTACATACCATACAATAACATGTGTTGTGTTACGTCGCCTCATTAAAGATAGCAACCACTAACAGCAGACACTAACAGCATGCTACTAAGAGAAAAGGGCAGTAAGACATAGCACACTGCCACTGCGCTCGTGTGTGTGTGTGTGTTATAACTGACACTGCGGTCGAGTGTGTTTTTCAATTAGTGAATAAATAAGAAAGGTATTTTTTTTTCAAATTCGATTAATTTGAGTTATCGACCTTAATGAGATGTTCGGTTAGCACCACATTAAAGTAAAAGGTTCCTCTTTTACGTGTTACACCTCTACTATCGGTCAAAAACCGATTTCTTGACCAAAAGTGGCCTTAAATTAAGTTTTCACCCCGATACGGACCCCTCTCTAAACGCGCTGTATATACGTAATGTGTAATTTTAAAACAAACTTTTACAAATGAGATGTCCATCGTTTTGCTCGAGTTTTGTAAAGTACTTATTAATTATAAACACGCAATCACTGAAATGGGTCAAATCAAATCACTTCTTGAAATGATTTGTATTGAAAGTAAATTTAAGTTATGAAGTGAAAAAGATGCGGGAGAATTCTTCCAGTTGGCATTGGTACCTGTGCTGAAATGCCGCAATGCCATTAGCACTGTATGTATATGTAAGAAATAAAATGTAGTGGTTCGTCTCGTAAATCCTTTTCACAAGAAAGCTGTTTATTTGTTAATGTTGTGGCATGCAGTCGGGGTTAATGCACGCTTCAGTTCGGTTTGACTTATTCACATTTAGCGTCACATTCAGTGATGACGGTGGTCGTTTGAATTGGTCAAGCACACTTTGAACCAGGCAAAACGCATTGTGAGAGTTTTCTAAATCATATGCACCATAGATAAACCTCTTTATTTTTGGAAAATACGCTAAAATCTGCCTCTTCCACGACCAAAACAAATCTTGAACATCCTATAAGAAAGCATTCGTGTTGCCATATCTGTTACGTCTATACCATTGTCGAATAAGTAATTGAATAGGTAGCAGTTACTCATTCGCGAATGTCGAACGAGGAACGTGGAATAAGTAACTAACTTCACAAGTTCACACGGGTACATTCTTCGTCTGGTCGAATTGTTTACAGTCTGAAGTTAATTATCGTTTTGTTAGGAAAGCCCGACAATCTACAGTTCCCGTTTTGTTAGGAAAGCCTGACAATCTGCAGTTCATATAACGTGTTCGTTTTGGTATACTGTCAAGAAAGTTAGTTATTCTGTATGCACATTTCATGTAAAAGTAGCGTGAAATTTAGCATGTTTAGTTAAGTCAAATTGCATGCTTTTTCGGTCCAAATGTTGGTATTATGTAGTGTAGGGATTACTTGCGCGAAATATTAATGTATCTTGTTTAGGTATATGCATTGGTTCGTAGACAATAAGGGTTATATTGACACTTATTATTGTTGTTCAAGGATACCTGTGTAGTCACAATGTTTCAAGTGCTATTCAGAGTTAAAGACTTTTGCAAAGTAGGATACAGTCAATATATGTCACAATGGAGATTTATGAAGTCACACTCACATGCAGTCATGTGACTGTTTGTGCAAGTTGTTTTTCATGAGTAATTCAAGGCATAATTTGCGTAATCATTTACTCTAATGTAACCTACTAAGTTTGAAGGTTAAGATTAACTAATTTGTTTTCTCATTCTGTTTGTTCCCAGATTGAATGAAACTCATTGAGATGAATAAAGCTAATAATTCTAATCATACAGTTTAGCGCAGTCTATCGAAAGTCTGTGTCTTGCCTTCACCGGTCCAAATGTATCAGGAGAGATAGAAATATGATGATATCACATATTTTGTCGGTGGAGGACCTGTTGCAGAGTTATTTTAAGGATGAAAATGTCACTTCGATTTGTAATAACCATCATTGCATGGCCTTTCCAACTGAAAACAATTTCAAATGCCAGTTTTCTCTGTACGAAGCGCCGGAGGTGCTGGTATTCATTACAAACAGGTACTCGGTGACAAACCAGACAAGGAAAAATGTAATCCGGAATATCTTCAAAAGAGTTATCTTCTACTTACATCCAAGTAGTTAACTCTTTTGCAGATTATAAGGTAGTAAGCGATAACTTTACCTCGGTCAGGAAAATGTGATGGACAAACAAAGAACATTTCAATATGTGCAGTATCGCATCAAATTTGTTGCAAGTTATGATTTGATGACGTGAAAGGGGAAGAACTGCTGCTATCTCCCACAAGATGGTTGTCTTGTGATATCATCAATCGATACCTTACATAGTTATCTCAGAATTGCAAATCAAGGACCCATATTCTCCCCACTGATATTCACCAACAAATGTCTGAAGAAGATTCAACGATGAATAACTGCATTAGAGCTTGTATTACGACCGGATTGCTGACTAAAAATTTATATCAGCATTATGATATCATTTTATCTCCATATTGTGCAGACGAACAGCATTGAATATTGTTCATTTACAAAGTGTCAGCCCTTGGCGACTGACCCCCATTGGAGATATGCTACTGGATGTAAATAAGTGTGAATATATGATTTGCCATGTCTCATCAAGAGTCTGTATAACTTATAAGATGTTTTATTGTTGTGATAATATTATAAATTATTCTTTTACAAAGAAGTTATGAGAAGAGAGATTAATATCGTCAGTCATTCTTTAGAACCTCAATATCATAGGAATGCAACATGAATCGTACTAGTTAACA
This sequence comes from Apostichopus japonicus, assembly GCF_037975245.1. Lineage (NCBI taxonomy): Eukaryota > Metazoa > Echinodermata > Holothuroidea > Aspidochirotida > Stichopodidae > Apostichopus > Apostichopus japonicus. The sequence goes on from NC_092573.1 coordinate 1,366,549, forward strand.
AAAGTATCCGAAAGTGATGTAAATGTACAATATATTCCACAAAGACTTCATGTTGGTTATATGTGGTCTTATGGTACGATGTGAAGATTTTCTTGTCAATGCTGTATAAAGGTAAATAACTAACTTATTTTGCAAGAAAATACAGTTCAACAAAAAGTTATCAAGTATGTTTGATTACATTTTGTCTATATATTCTGATATTTCGGTAGCAGGTGGAGCACAGAATCAGATTTGCTACAAAGAGAAGATATGGAGCACAATTGTTCAGACAAGAAGGACAAAATTGAACCATAAATAAATCTAATCAAATTTAAGAGGAAAAAATATCATATAGAACAAACAAAGTGTTACGTAATGTAATGTAATTAAAATCTTATATAGCACACTACACGCGATGCATCTGTGCGCTTTACAGACAATCAAGAAAACGTATACAAGGAGCACCTTCAATTAGTGCTAAAATCTAAGATTAATTTTTATTTTGGTCAAGAAATCTCAAGAAGGTCGATAACTCTAAAATTAATCGATTTTGAAAAACACAAATGAGATCATTTTTGGGGGATCATTACACATTACGTATATACAGCGCGTTTAGAGAGGGGTCCGTAGAAAAAATAAATACTGTTTTTGATCATTACACATTACGTATACACAGCGCGTTTAGCGAGGGGTCCGTATCGGGGCTAAAACTTTAAAGCCACTTTTGGTCAAGAAATCGGTTTTGTTACCGATAGTAGAGATATACCATATGAAAGAGGAGTCTTTCTTCTTTAATTTGGTGCTAACCGGACATCTCAATAAGGTCAAGAAATCGTTTTTGTTACCGATAGTAGAGGTATACCACGTGAAAGAAGAACTTTAATGTGGTGCCAACCGGACATCTCAATATGGTCGATAACTCAGCTTATCGATTTTGAAGAAAAAATAAATACTGTTTTTGATCATTACACATTACGTATACACAGCGCGTTTAGCGAGGGGTCCGTATCGGGGCTAAAACTTTAAAGCCACTTTTGGTCAAGAAATCGGTTTTGTTACCGATAGTAGAGATATACCATATGAAAGAGGAGTCTTTCTTCTTTAATTTGGTGCTAACCGGACATCTCAATAAGGTCGATAACTCAAATTAATCGATTTTAATTTTTTTCTTAATGATCATTACACATTACCTATATACAGCGCGTTTAGAGATGTCTGTATCGGGGTTAAAAAATTAATCCACTTTTGGTCAAGAAATCGGCTTTTTACCGATAGTAGAGTTATATCACGTAAAAGAGGAAAATTTCTTCTTTAATGTGGTGCTAACCGGACCTCTTAACTAGGCCGATAACTCAAATTAATCGATTTTGAAATAGTAATACGTTTAGATCATAACACATTACCGCGCGTTTCAAGCTAATTCTATTCCCATTTGCATCCCCTTCCTGATAGGAATCGAATGGTTTGTAGCCATCAAATTTCAATAAATCAAAGTGTTACTGACTTTTTTTCATACTTCGTGTTAGAGGAATAACTTAACTTCGTCAGTGTACCTCACTTGACTGTTGCATATTCTCATAAATTAATTGTTGAGACATTTTGCCTCTTCCGCAAGTTTTGGTAGGATCACAAGTTTAAGTTGGCCATGGATGCAGAAATCGTCCACCATTAAATTCCAGCATTATATCACATGAAATAGCAACATCTCATCTCTCTTATGGCGCAATTTTTGGCCTTGTACAATATACATAGCGTGGATTATTATCTCTTAAACAAGTAAGAAAAAGTAACAGTCGTGTTATTGTCCGCTAATTTAGTCTGCCCTTAGTGGCTGCTGGTGATCCACTTTCCCGCCACAACGTACCCAGCGCTCGTCACAGTGTATAAACATCAGTGGCCAACGGCGCGTAACGTTGATGTATACACTATTGGCTGCTGTTAGTGGCTGCTCTTAATGGCTGCTACATTCAAACAGGTTGCTACGTCATGGTATTGCGTAAGAAAGATGTGTGTCCATATAGCGATAGCTTAAAACCGCTAAATTCTCTGAAACCGGGAAATAAACAAATTATCATGTTACACTGCATAAATGCTGTAGGCTACACCTGACACGATAAACGTAGAAACCAGTAAGTTACTCGAGATATACTTTACAACGCGATTTGTGCTTGCGATCTCGATGAAATGGCAAGTAATAAACAACCGATTGTGTTTCGGATTAAAACTCAACACGGTGAAGATATGGATTGGACAATGTCTTCTCCGAATACTAGATTCGCCGAAGTGATGGTTAGTCAGTACCTCCTCATACTCATCATAGGCTGTAGGCCAACATCACAGGCGCTCCCAACGTTGGCCACACAGTACTCCACAATAATAATTACTGTGTGTCGAACGTTTGGAGAGGCTGTGGTTATAACAGTAACACAGTAAATGGTCCCAAAGTTAGGCCTAACCCACTGTAGGCCTAAGTCTCTTACACCACCAGTACCGGGTAGTGGGAGTTCAGCAACAGCCCAGATTAGTTATGCCTAGCCTAAAATAATGTTAGTGGTACTTGCATTTGGTAGGCCTAAACCAACTAATTTTAGTACTACTATTGGTTAGTATTGCCAACTCTTGTACTAATTAACTACTTTAAACAAAACGATGATTTTAAGTCTGTGAGTTACAAGGTATGAAAGTACTCAATGAACTTAACATTGCAGTTTGTAAATAAGTATACATGTTCAAGCCGTTCTACACATGAAAGATCAAACAGGTAACATTGGAATGATTCATGATCTTGTTTACAAATTCAAGGGCAGTTCTGTGGACAATTGTTATGTTCCTGTGACAGTTGTGCATGAAATCCAGGGACATTTCCAAGGACTCTCACAATCTGCAAACAGAATATGAAAACTGGGACTTCTGGTCACCTTCTCATCTTATTTAGAAACACGGCATGTGTGTAGGATAAAAGTAAAGTTTTGTATTAATTTCGTATTGAGGGTTTTGGTGTTTTGTCTGTAGCTTGAAATTTGTTCACCTCAGTTTTTATAGCATTTTCCCAATTTCCCCCAGATTTCAAGAGTGCGGGATGAGCTTGTTTGGGGCTGTTTTGAATGTGGCTTGGATAGTACAAGTGCATGAGAGAATAGAAATAGGTGCCCTGTTGACTTTTATAAGGTCGTACTAAATACAAGGAACTTCAAAAAGCTGCTACGTTAATGATGTCTGTGTCTCTGTTTTAATTTCTTTTCAGGGAGTCATTGCCCAAGTTCTTCAACAGAATTCTGCATCTGCTTTTGAATGTAAGTTACAGGTGGTCTCTCAGGTATCATTTATCATAATCCTGGTATACACTCTAATCGACTTTTTGTAACATGAGCAATACAATATAGCACATTAGATCATACTCTAAAATAGAACAGAAAGGGACTTTGTGAACTTCTTAAAATCACTGTATGCATTAGTGAGTTTGGTTGCCAGTTTCTGACCTTAATCAAAACTAGATTGCATTTGTCAAACTTAGACACCCACCTAGAGTTTCAATTAGTTAGCATGTAACAATTATTCCATTTAGTTTTGAACTTTTTGTGGTCCATATATGCATAGTGTTATTCGAATGCAAAGGACAAAATGGAAATTTCAAAATTTTCAGTATATATTTTCTTCATGATTTGAAAATAAAACTGTTCAACTATGATGAACAGCATTATGATGGGATTATCTTTCTAAAAACATTATTGAAAAGTTACAAAGTTTACTTTAAACCTGCTTCAAAAATTCTAATAGATCAGGAATTACAAACAATTAAAGGAAGAAGCAATGCTAAGATTAGTGGTTGTACTGTGAATGCATGTATTCAAAAATTGTATCTATAATAAATTTCCAAGAAGAACAAACTAGTTCAGGATTTGAGTTTTTTCCCCTTCTAAATTTCATCTTTCATTGACATAATTTAATACATTTGAAGACATGAGCTATAGTCATGGGATTTATCCATCTCAAAAGATACATTTATGAATTTTATTGACTTTTTTTTCCACATTTTATTTAGATGAAGATGAAGATGGAGACAGAATCACAGTAAGAGGAGATCCAGAGATGGTAGCTATGATGGATTTTGTAAGTTTGTCCCCGTCCTTAACAAGCACATAATATTTGGAGTTCAAGGTTGTCTTTGTTGTTTATTGTGTGTTTTAAAGGCTTCAAGATGAAAGAGATCAAAATTTGTCTGCTATTTTTTAGCAGAAACTATGATAGGCAGATTCTTGTAGCATAATGTAGTTTAGCATTTATACCACCAACAAGATATATTACATAGAAAATAACTCAATTAATCGAGAAAATATTCTTGATAAATTTCCTCGTTAAACCGAATTCCATCTTAGATTCTTTGTCAGTTTTTGCACCACATGAGGTGTTTTGGTGAAGACTTGATTAAATGTTGTATCCTTTTTGCTCTCCTTCATTTCAGTATATGCATATTTTATCAGAATCTGAGGCCAGGAATGTGATGGCCCCACCTTTGTGTATTTATCCAAAAAGTAAGTCAAAACTTACAGCTTCATCGTTATATCGTTGCTTTGCTCATTTGTTGCTGATTAGAGTTGCTACAAGTCATCAGTTGCCCAACCTTGCTGAAATTCTTAGTGATGTTTGACCAGAATATTAAGCAACAATGTCACCCTTTGCTTATCGTTGCATAAATTTTGCAGTACTTGATGGTCATTACATTTATATATGTATTTATCTAAATAGTCATCAGTATTGGGCCAAACATTTTAATATGCTAAAGCTTGCTAGATGCTTCCAAAGTATTTTCCCTGGCACTCTAATCCTCCATGTATTGTCCAGACAGTATGGAGGGTTTAATTAGACATTTTAACGTCTTTTTGTAGTAAAAAAATACTTTGAGGTTTCCAGTAAACTGTTTTTCTTCTCTTCAATTTTACAGTTGCTCGTGGGATGAGAAAGGGAGCTCCTGGACTAACAGTTGAGTTAAAAGTTTGTTGTTCTGTCATATTTTTCACAAAAAAAAAATGCTTGCACTTTTCTGATGTCCTTTATGACACTTGAATATGTTGCAAATTTAAAATCCTTAGAATCATGATTTTAAATACTAGTAAATTGCAGTTTGAATTAAAGTATACGTGTAGAAGTATGAAGTAATAACTAAGTCAATGTTAAGATTTACTCCACTATTGAGAAAGTGAACTGTTAGAGGAGGCCATAGATGATATTAACAGAAACATAGTCTTTGTGATTTTTTCTGACAAACTATTAGATTAAAAAAAAAGTGTTAGTGTTATTTCTTTAAAGCTGAACTTAAGTGCCATCTTCTGAATTCCTTGCATAAAATATCCCTACATATTGTAGTCTTCTATGAGCCTATTTGTGAATAGTAGTTAATAACAAGTCACTAAGTCTCAAACTCTTCTATTGAGACTGTAATGCAAAAGTGTGGCTTTTAAATAGTTTCACAACCCATTGTTTCAAAGTTGTCAGAAACTACTTTCAGATACTGTATGAAAATGCAAGGTGGTAAAAACTTCCATTACTTTCAATTTGTGTTTGTATCCAGAGATATTTACTGTTTGTTCTGGTTATACCACAAAGGAATGATTTCACAGATAAAACATTTAGCACTAATTTACTAAGTTTTTTTTCCCTTTTTGCTTATTACTTCTGTTTTCATTTGCAGGTAAATACAAGACCTGCAGGAGCTGTTGCTAGGGGAGCCGATAGTGGTATCAGTCTACAGTATGCGTAAGTATGAATTGATTTTAGCTAAACAGGTAATTCAGCTTCAGTCTGCAGATCAATGTCCTATGAAGACCACCCCTCCTACTATAATAGAATAGTCTGATTTTGTCACTTTTAGTTTAACTCAGCACTTGTGAGGGTCAACCATTTGCCAAGAAGGAGATATTGCAAAGCAATTCTTTTATTAATTTTTCAGGAAACATGAAGCAGAACTTCGAGAAATATTATCAAGAGGCAGGGTAAGTTTAACTAGAAGCTAGAGAAAAAAGGAAATGGAAATTCTTGTCACATATTTCTTTGTGACAATGTTTGCTGCTGTGAAGGTTCTATATCTCTCAGTCTGTCTTCATTCCTTAAGGTTACTATGATAAAAATCTTTATGGGATCAGAATGTTTTTTTTGTCTGTTCTTTTTACTTTTCTGTTTTTTACCAGTTCTTCTTGTCTGTTTTCTTGTCTTTTATTTATATTTTTTGATAGCCACATACTTATAATATTCATTCTAAACATTTGAAAAACAAATCCAAGTCTGTTGTGAATTCTGTATTTCTTTGTTGATTTCTCATATATATGCTCTGTACTTCTAAATGTTATGATAGTTTAAGTATATTTAAATGTATGCTTGTGTGTATGTACGTGATAGATAGAGAAACAATGACATTTTGATACTGTATTTCTGTGTGAAAAGGAAGGAAGGATAGAAAGATGTATTAAAATATTAAATTTGTTTGCATTAATATTTCTCAATAATTTGTGTTCCTTTCTTCAGATAGCAGAGGCGGACATAAATAAGACTGAAGTTTTGGGACGAGGTCAAAGTGGTTCTGTTTGGAAGTAAGTACATTATTTGTATTTCAATGCAATTGACATGTAACATACTGTACTTTGTTGTATATCACAATCAATGTTAAAAAATATCATAAGCAATGGATGATCACTAAAGGTTACCCTATCTAAAAGAAACAAGGTTCTATGTCCTACAGTATGTAGTCACATAGGGCACCCTATTTGGAATGAAATCAGATATCATCATCAATAACAAAGCTTTCAGGTTTCGGGTTGATAAAAGTAACATAAGATTTGAAGAGGTCACTAGGAATGTTTTATCTGTACCTGTTATTTTGTATGTTTCATCAAAATCTCAAACTTTCTTCAAAGATTCATTTATATTTTTCCTTATCTGTTTGGATAGGGCAGTCATCATTATTCAGATAAGAAAGATTTCATGCTGTAGTGGCTTATTTTTCATCAGCAAAACTACTGAAATCTGGTATATTATAGCTGTGACCTTCATCGTGGTTGTGTGTTTTTGTAGTGTATTTTCGCTTCACACTATTAAACTTAAAAGATGTTACCTGGCATTCTTTCCATTTTGTGCTGTCTTTATTTGCTTTCAGGGCTTTCCATGTTCCAACCAATACAGAAATGGCCATGAAGGTAACACATTAGTAGTAACATTTGTAATATATCATAATGCCATCTGTGTTGGTTCTTGACTAGATATGCTTGGATTAATTGAACTTTCAACCTATGAATGATTAACTGTTTTATAGATTATTCATGAGTCACAATAGATTGGATTGCACAAAGTATTTCCTCTCTTAAAGTTGGAGAAAGCCTTTGAGCCCTTTCCAAAACCTTCTTCAAAACTGTCTTTGCATATTACATCCTTATGATATATTTTATGATAGTTAATTGCCTTCCCCATTCACTAGGTCATTGAGCTGGATATAACTCCAGAGGCTAGAAAGCAGATTATGTCAGAGTTACAAGTTCTATACAAGGTAAGTTCAAAATCTATATTTTATTGCAGTATTTATAGTTTCAATAAGTGGGAGATGGATATCAACCTTTCATGTTTCATAGTTTTTATTCTTGTGTGTTTTCTTAGTTGTCATGATAGGCTTATCATCCTTAAACTTTAGGAACTTTTCATGATTTATGTTTTTCCTGACATCATTAGAGCAGCTGTATAATCATTTTTTGTTTCATATTTTTCCTTCAGTGTGACTGCCCATGCATTATAAGTTTTTATGGAGCATTTTTCAAGGAGAATCAAATATCAATGTTTACAGAGTATATGGATGGTAAGTTTTAACCTTTTTTTTACTTACAATGCATTTCTGAATTTGAAATGAACAGCAAGTCATCCGCTGGACGACCACTAAAAGCTGATTTTGGTTGTCTGAACAGAGATTTGATTGTCGCGGATGACCATTAAAAATTTACGCTGGTAATCTTGGTATTTATCATTCTTACTGTGTTTGAATGTTCTATCATTCAGGTTGGCTCTTAGAAATATTAGTATTTTGCAGTGTAGTTGACCTAATCTTGGCATATATCATCCTCACCATGTTTTAAATGTTTTGTCTTACAGGCAGGTCCTTGGAGGTGTACAGTCCTATACCAGAAAATATATTAGGAAGAATAGCAGTATCGGTATGTGATTCAAAATTTCAAAATTGCCATTTTGTTCTAAATATTCCTTCTCTCTATATTCCATTGGATACATCATGGTAATATTTCGTTTCAAGTATGTAGTAAATTCTTACTTTTCCTAAATTACATGTAATTGCTTAGCTATGAGATCACATAGTGTTATTTGCTTGGTGTGAATATTTCTATTCAACTCAAACATTTTCAATACATTTCTTGAATCGTGCAAACAATATAGATTTTACAATTTTTATTTCTCATTTAACACTGTATATATGTGTTTCAAGTGTTTGTCATGTTAACTTGAAAAATGCATCATATTCTGTGTTCCTGTAATCTCACCAAAAAGTGGTTCTGTTGTCTGAAAAATACTTCTTTGTTTTCCTCTATATGATGACTGATCTATTTCACATTCTTTTGTTATTTGTTGTTTTTTCTCTTCAGGTTGTAAAGGGTCTAAACTATTTATGGAATTTGAAGATCTTACATAGAGGTAATGAAATCATATCGTTTGAAATAAAGTAAAGTAAAGTAAAATTTATTGATATTCATCATAAAATGACAATATAATAAAATGGACTACAGCAGCTCAAAATAGGTTTAAAAAAAAGTTATCTATGTATCATACAATTCAAAGTGTTAATACTTCTACTGTAGGTAAAAATGATCGCCTAAACCGTTCTGTCCGCATACGTGGGATCATGTAAAATCTACGTGGTTTCATGTAAAAATCAAAGAGAGGGTGATCGGAATCCTCGACTATAGAAGAAGCACACTGACATATTATACGATCAATAAAATCATCCGTTTATGGTAGAATACAACTTGATGGATTTATTCAAGTAGTCAGCTATTCAAATAGCTGACAATTCGTGATCTACTCTTTGTACATTGAGGAGTTCATTGCTTCTTTGTATTTTAGATTTACTAAGAATAACTTCTACCTGTAAACATTCAAATGGGTTTGAAACGAATAATGTTCCTGCTTAATATCTGACTTTAATGTTAATCCAAGTTGTAGGATATGACATATCCCTGATACACTCACAAAGGGTGGAATGTGTAATTCAGAGAGAATGATCTCATTGAAGTTTATTTATATTCTTCTTCTTATTTGGGCAGATATCAAACCATCTAATATTCTTGTTAACACCAGAGGAGATGTCAAGTTATGTGATTTTGGTGTGAGCACGCAGCTGATCAACTCAATAGCCAAAACTTACATCGGAACAAATGCATATATGGCAGTAAGTATGCTCGCCTGTTAGCAACTTGCTGTGTTGTTGCAGATAGTTGTAGAACATGGCAGTGGTTCACGGATGGGGGGGGGGGGGAGGGAAGTAGCTGTTAATTTGTTAACCAACCTCAAACCTTCCATTTTACAGTGAATGGATTATTTTTTTTTTCCATTCCTATACTACATTCTCTATTTGACTCATGCACATAACCTGTCAAGCTGATAGGTTCAAATCCTGAACAACATCCTTTCCCATCCCCATCCCTCTATAACTATAAAGAATAGCTGCAAACATTATTGTCATCAAACCTATGTACACAGTAGGCATATTTCAACTTGCTACAAATGCTGACATTCCTTTACTCTTTTTGTTATTTTATTGCAGCCTTATCTTGGAAAAGATCATTTCAGTATCTACTGATAATTGTCTCCTCTCCCACCCCCAATCACCTCCCCTGTTTTGGGGGAAATCCTGAATTTACCACAGAAAGTTATTTTAACATGCACACTAACCCTAAAGTATAATTATGTAATTAAGTAAATGTTCTATTTGACCCTCTGAATACTAGTTTCTCCTCCCTGAAGGAATGTATCCCTTGTGTCATGTTTCCACTTGTCTCCTGTATGAAAGACCCCATGTTCAACTTGATCAGTTTTGTAGCTTTTGTATTTTGATTACCCTGTACCCTATCTTAAGCAGACAGATACTGCTCTTCCCCTGTCCCCCCTCCCTCCCCTTCTCTATATTGTTTCCAATCAACACCGTACAGAGACGATCTTTCATGTTTTGTTACAGCCGGAGCGTGTTCTTGGTCATAAGTATGGTGTACATTCAGAGGTTTGGAGTGTCGGGCTTTTCCTCCTGGAGGTGAGTTCATCTAACATGACAGTATTTACTGTAGTTGTTAGCTATACTACTCTGGTATGTAACAGAATAACGGACATTTCGTTCCAGTAAGAAAAGGGTTTCAATAGTTTAGTTTCTGGATCCATAACCCCCATTCACCATCCACCACCCAGTGATATAGTAATACAACTTGGCTAGACTTATTACATGGCAACTACTGGTATTGCTGTACATATTTTCTTCATTTCGGAAAATAAAATCCATACATAATTTTCTCTTCATCTTTTCAGATGGCTACTGGCAGGTTCCCATATCCGGTAGGTTTTGGCTTACTTCAGGTTATTATAGTAAATAAATCAGAAAATGTCAATAATCTTGAACTCTTTATGACTAAATATACAACACATTCCATAGCAATGGATGTTCTCCTATTTGCTGATTTATTTTTGTTCACATTTTTAAGACGACAGATTCTTCAATGTGTCCATGTTTCTCATAAAAGTCTTCGTTTAAACTTTAACCCAATGTAACAGTTTCTTCCTCTCTTGAAGAATACAAATGCACACTTTCTGTTTGTCATACAAATTTGATATCCTTTCTTGGTTTAAATATATTACCAAAGTTATCTTCTTCTTTCCTCTCAGGTTGCAAACCATGGACATGACTTAGCGGTTAGTCTCATTATGGGCATTTCAAACTTGAAAAATATAATAATAATATATTGTCTTGAATATTGTTAGCTGATGTTTCCCTAAATGCTCATTGTATTGTTACACTGTTAGTCATTGTTAACCTTGCCACCTTATCATATTGTTCATTAAGTATTAGAAGAAAAATGTCAAAATTAGCTTTTGTTATAGCACACAAGGAACTTGTTTACAATACTGTCAAAGATTTTGTTGTTCTTTGTGATTAAATGTGAGGAACTATACTACTTTGGTGCATCGTATTTGGTAGTGTATACTGCATATAGGATATTATAGTTTAGCTTCATAGTACCTCAGAAAGTTAAATGTTTCCTTATGTTCTCTTCTCCATTTCAGCCCTTGCACATACTACAGTGCATTGTTCATGAGGTAACTAGCATTAATTAATACCTTTTAAAATTTAATTGTTAAACTGCCTGGCTCAGTTTGATGGCAATTCCAAGTTTACTCATGAACCTGACTTTGGAAAGATTCAGTCTATAGAAAGACTTTGGATTATCTTTTGGAAGTCCCCTGTATGCAATGTATGGACAGTCTGTATTGAGCTGATTCATAGATTTTACTCATTGGTGATAATACTGGGGCCCTAAGGTACCAAGTGATTCATCTTGGCAACAGATGCATTTTAAGGGGGGAAAAAATTGTCCAAAAAATTCTCACTAGAACCAAACTTGTTTAATAATTTAATAAGGACTGATTATTCCTTTTAGGAAGCCCCAATCACTTTTTCCTTTATTTCAAAATGGTCCCAAAAAAATTAAACCTGAAAATATACCAAACTTCACATTTTGTTGACTTGTATCCCCATTTTCTCCTGTTTTTCAAAACATTTTATTGCTTTGATTTGTTTCAACAGGTACCACCAAGGCTTTCAGTCGAGAAGTTTACGCGAGAATTTTCTGATTTTGTGGCATGCTGGCAAGTTCTTGTCTTAAATCTTTATTGACCCTACAAATATGTTTTAGTATATGGCATACAATGAGACATGAAACAGACAAAAGTGGGAGCTTGTTTGAATGTCAAAACGTTGTTTACAGGATGGGTTAGTACTTTAGGATAATAATTGGTTTTCTAAACTTTGTAATTTAAATAGTTTCTGTAAAACAAAAGTGACTCTTTGCCCCGGTACTATAGGTGGGTTAATATGGATTGTTCAAGTAACATTCTTTTCACTCTAACTTTATTTCAGCATGGAGAAGGAACACAGCAAACGGCCATCTCCGGAGCTCGTGCTCTTACATCCTTTCATCAGGATGTACGATGACAACGATAAGCAGATGATTGGCTGTTGGGTATACACACAACTGCAGGCAAAGGAAGGGGGAGGGGCAGGAGGGGGAGGGGCAGGAGGGGGAGGAGCTACTTGATGACCTTTGACCCCTCCATCGAAACAGCACTGATCAGGAATGATCACCCTTTTGTTTTACTTTTTACAGTCTTAAGCCAGTATTTACTAGAGTAAAATACACCCTCTTGTGGACCCCCAAAAAATGTGGACTTCCTAGCTGGTAACTATTTAAAGGAAGTTTTTAGTGGCAGTCTAATGGGTATATGAACTCCATAATTTTTTCATCGCCACAGTCCTAGTTTTTGGATATTTATTCCTGTGAGTTAGGAGAAGTAACTTTTTGAACCTTTCATCAACTTAATCTAATATATTTTGAACAGTGGAGAACGATGAGCCGCAGTGACATCATCGCGGCACTTCGTTCTGTGTTTTGTATCAAGGCCAAGCTTAGAGTGATATCTTTGTATTCACAGCCGTACACAAAGTCTGTACACATTCCTGTGAGGGTATCAAGGCCAAGCTTAGAGTGAGATCTTTTGTATTCACAACCGTACACAAAGTCTGTACACATTCCTGTGTATTGTATCAAGGCCAGGCTTAGAGTCTGACCAATGTGCCGCACTGACGTCACGTCTCGACCTAAGTCAGTGTTAGATTCAAATTTTCTGGCAGGACATGCCAACATTTCAAGCCCTCTATCACAGAAACTAAATTTCATCACAGGACAAGGCTTAGGGAGATACAAAGACAAAAAATGATATGACCAGAAGGACTGGATCCCATTTTTCACTATAAAAATCATTAAAAACTTTCACCATGTAATTAAATTATTTAAGTAAGTATGGTTGATTTGGTATAAACTGAAAGATTTGGAAAGATGGTGGATAGGTGTTAATGTTCCTGCAACCGTTATTGAACATGGAAGATAACGCTTGAACAGACCTCCCTAAATTCTAAAATGCAGATCTTTTCAAATGTAGGATTAGTGGATATTGTACATATTTTTACACTGAGCTAGTAAATGTCATATTTATCTTGTTTACACTTGTCAAATGTGTGGACTATCAGACCAAGGAATTGGACCATAACATTTATTTTTGCTCTTTTTCCAATATTTTATATTTCTTTGTCATCATTGAATTAAACTGTTAATTGGTTTCTTTATAATAATTGCATTTAGTCACAGGAGATTTGCTACCTTTTTTTCTGCCAAGCAGTCTTAAACTCATGACCGTCCAAAGATAAATTTGACAAGGTAGCCATGTGATGTGTAAATAGCTGATATAGTGTTTGTTGGGATAGTGTGGTATCAACTAGAAATTTAACCAGTGAGCCTGTCATTGTTCAGATGTAATTTTGTAATATTTCACAGGATGGACAGCCTCATTTTTTAAGTATATGGGTCTTTCTCGGTATATGGCAGATTAAAATACGTGTTCTGATCAAATGGTTAATCTGCTTAAATGTGATAAGTTTGTGCCTGTATACTTGGTTTTAAGCTAATCCCCAATACCTACTGCTATGAAAACATGGCATCCATTAAAGGTTCTGAAATTGGTTTTGTCTGTAGAAGTAAAATTAATATAAACTTGCAGAGAGTGGAAGCAAGTTTGACTTGTGATCGGATTATTATTTGGTTAAACCTCTATTTATTGTTATCCAAATTAGTTATTTTATTCAAAATAGTAGTATATGTAAAATCAGTAGTTTTTAAAGTTACCTCTGCTGATCCACTAAAACTGTTATCTCATATTAGGATTATAGAATTCTATTTGCTATTCATTTTACTTATCCAGAACCATGAAATGACGTAAAATAATTGTTTCTATGTGAAGCATATATTTTGATAAGAAAACAGTAAAAGGAAAATAACATTTGTCATGTATAAAATAATTTTTTATCAGTTTTCTATTTTCATCAATGTCTCCATTTCAAGGGTGTTATTATGTGCTTCGGTTATATAAACAGATACAAGGTGGTAACCATGTCACCTTTCAGTCTCCTTTCTAAAACTTTTTCTACAGGAACAACTTCCCAACAATCCCTCCAAAGTTTGAACCAGTTGTAATGTGCAGCACCATTCTGTACCATCTATAATTCATCTTGAAAGAGCAAAGAATATTTCTACCTGAACAGAATTGGTCTTGTGTTCTACCAACAGAGTTATTCAACTCTTAGTCTGTGGCAACCCCCACTATATTACCCTTTCCTTGTGGTGCGAGGAGTTGGGGGGTGGGGTAGAGCTCCAGTCAGAAACCATAGTACCATGCATAGAGTACCCCAGGGTCAAATCCCTGCTTTTGGTGATACAACCCAGAAAGCAGAAAAGAAGGGATTTAATGAGAAAGTTGTAACTTGTTATCAAGTATGTTTCCATAGTTTCTGCTGACAATTTACAACAGATTTGCAAACAATAACAGGAGTGTAGATGCAAGCTGGAACCTGTCCAAGACCATGACACACTCTCATGCCACAGTGTCATGTTATACACATCAAATCCAGTTTCAAAAGATGGCCAACAAGAGAACCTTTTTCAAGCAGACAATTATAAATTCTTGGTTTTCTTATTTTCTCTTTGTCCGAGCTAACTTGACACTATTTCATATATATCACCTCCCTACGTTATGCTTCAATAAATTTTCTTTTGCTGACATTTCAGATAACCACCAACAGTTCACAGAGAACCTGCATTATAACACATGTTCACTCTGTCCAAGCTAGCTTTATAACACCGTTTCTTGGATATCACTTTCATAGCTTGCACTTCAACAATTTCTCTTCCTGCAACAATCTAGAAAACCTCTAAACAACACATAAAAAACTTATTCCATGCATTCCTCATAGCCCAATCGTGGGAACACTCAGTTTTCTCTATTGCACTTCCGGGAGATGCCAGCAAAATGCGTTCTTCAGTTGTGATAGCCAATTATAACTTCTGCAGCAAACATCAACCATCGCTAAATGTTGTTTTCTTTCCAGCAAAATTGTGGACAACCTTTTGTCTTTTCTTTGCTAGCCAAGATGGATGCATTTCTTTATCCTTGTTATCCTCCAAGGGTTCTCTCTGCTTTGTTGGTAATGAACTTTTGTTTCTCTGTTCTTGGTACGTATGTGATTTTGAAGAGAGGGGTTTGTCTCCTCCACGGTATGAAGAAATCGAATTGTTTCCACGGCCTCGTCCACGTCCACGATTCGAGAAAACTTCGGGTGACATGTTCTTAAGAGGACCATCTGAGTGAGATCTGGTACGGGGACCTGTTGCAGTGCCCCTTCCTCTTCCTGTTGCAGTGCCCCTTCCTCTTCCTGTTGCAGTGCCCCTTCCTCTTCCACGGTTTGAAGGAACTGGAGGAAAGAAAGATACAAGTTCAAGTATGATGCAACATCTAAGAAAGTGAACCTTTACTGGCCTCCAATTCATCAAAGAATCAACTAAAAAATTCTTTTGCTAACTTGGAAGGCCCTTCATGGGCAAACACCTCAATATTTGTGTGATCTCATCTCCCCTTACAAGCCAACTCGTTCACTCCGCTTTCAACATGCTAATCTCTTCATTGACCCTCTCTTCAAATTCGATGGATATGGTGGTCGTGCATTTTCTAGAACTGGCCCTCGTTTATGGAATTCCATGCCAAATGAACTCGGACATTACTACTCACTGAATAGGTTCAAGACACAGCTTAAAACCTTTCTCTTTCAAGGAGCTTTTGAAGTGTTCCGCGATATCAGCGCTTTATAAATACTGATTGATGAATAAACAAGGTTACTCTGCTGTAGCTAAAAAATTTCCCATAGATTTCAAGATCACATGCATTTCAATCATCATCTATAACTATGAATACAAAGATTTCAAGACAATATTTTGAATTACCCTCAAATTGGAAATAAGTATAACACATTCACATTATATATGGAACTACACACCAAAATTCATGGAACTACAACACCACCAAAATTAGGGATAGTATGTATGTACTACCCATGTAAAACCCAAACTGTGTTTCATCACTTACCGCTTCCTTCTGGACTTTGAATGGATATTGGGGCACTTATTCCTGGTATGTGTCTATGCTTGGACTGTTTTGCTGTTTGGTTAGGCAGGTCTACCTTAGCTACTGATGTTCCCCTAGGCCTTTTCTCCGGTCTAATACCCTGCTCCGTTTTCTCTTCCTTGACAAGTTCATCATCATCTTCAAGTGATGTCATAGCAATATCTCCTTCATCTGTTAAGTTGCTGGTCCTTAAATCAGTTGTAGTTTCATCTGATGGGGGGTTGGATTTCAATCTACAAAGTACATATAAAGGAAACATTGTGGTATAAGTCAAAGGTCACTTGAGGTCAACACCTGAGAACAATGTTAATTATATTTCCTGAAAGGGAATGTTGATGTCATAAAAGCCATGTTACTTGCCACCAATGGATTCAAGGTTGTTTAGATGTGTAAAATCTTACATACCATATATAACTTCTCAAGAATTGCAACTTGAAGAACGTTTGTACATAGATAATATATTTTAGAACCTAATGTGATACAACAACTCTACAGCTTCTGCTAGAGGGCAAAATATTTTGAGGTCGAAAGATGTCAGAACCTGAGCTGCCACTCGAATACATCAGGATAATTATTAAATACCCAGTTATGAAATTATTGCAATCATAAAATCTCAGTGAGCAAGAAAATACAAACAACACAAGAGACTCACGTTGACTTTGCTTCAGAGTTTCCTCTCTTTGAAGACAGAAAAAATGATTCTCCTTCATCTTCATCACTTTCCTGCTCACTTTCCTCCTCCTCCTCCTCTTCCTCCTCCTCCTCTTCCTCTTCCTTCTCCTCATCATGAGATTCTGATGGATTTTTCTCTGGCATATCTGACTTGTTTGCTTCATTTTCTTTTATTTCTTTGGTCAAGTTCATGTCATCTTCATCTCTTATTTTTTCTTCTTCTTTCCTGACTTTTTTGGGTTTTTTATGCTGTCTCTTTGACTGCAACAGATCTGGTGTGACTAAATCTGAAAAAAATAAAGACACAAATATGGAAGCATGTAAGATACGGAGAAGAAACTATCTCGTCAATAAACAAAATTACCACTACATGCATATAACTTGCAAAACTCAACATATAAAGCCAAACATCAGTGAATCTCTTACATATTATTACACTCCACTTACATTGTGTTTCTCTCCTTAGTAATTGTATTAATTAAAATGCTTCTTCTTTGAAAATCAGACAAACATAAACCTAAAAGGTGATGCTATAGGAGAACCTGGTTATCTTTATAGTAAACCAACAGTGATTTTCATGAATGTTTTAATATCTAAGAATAATAATAACATTTATCTTCATTTTTTCTTGGAAACATTTCTCTCAGTACTACCTGTAAGAAGTATGCTTAAATTCAGCAGCAATTGTAATGTAACATATTAAAGATACTACCTTTGAAGGTGGCTAATCTCTTTACAAATACTGGATGTTTTATAAGCCGAGAAAGAGCCTTTTCTCTTGCTGTTTCCATCACCTGCAAAGAAAACAAGAAGAAGGGAAATCTACAACAAAAATTTATTTTATATGTAATATTGGTGCAGAAGAGATGGTGGTTTATCTAAATGGATGACTTTTCACTGCCATAATCAAACTTCAAAGTTTAAACAGCTCACAGCTAAACAGTTTACTTGAAATCATAAATATTATCAATTACTAACATGTTAACGATCTGTTGTGTAGTACACACGTATGTAATGTAGACAACACAAGTAGAAATAATGACAAACTCAACTAGGTAGAAGATTAACATATATCTATTCTACATCCTCCTTCACTGATACCCAGATTACAACTGCACAAATGTGACAATAAAAATAGTAATCATATTTTAACTATGATAATGGTCACCATGTTAACATATATACTTCCATATACTGTAGTCTCCAAAGTACACTTTCTTGGTAACTAACTAGTGTGGCCTTAGATTTAGTTCATGGACAGTAGGCTGGAGGGTCAGGTAATAAATCCTCACCAGCTTGCATACACTTGTATAAACTTGCATGCAGCTTGCATACACTAATGATATCAAAATCAGAATACAACATGATGTTACCATTTGAAAGTTCCCAATTTTCCTTAACAAATAGAGGATATCAGAACAGCCTCAAAGCACCTTACTATATTCAAACTCAATATCTCACTTGGCTATAAAAAATACTTGAAAAGGTTCAAATGCATGGCACTGTAAGACCTCAACTGCAAACACAATCCTGAATTTACAACTGACCTCATTAGTGGTACCAGTCTTCATCAAAGCTGAGTATGTGACATCATCAGGTACCCAGCGTTTCATGGCTTGCATAACTTCTACCAATCTATCACATCTTCTTTTGTTTTTCTCCAATTCTTCAGGTTTACCTCTAATGGTAGCAAAAGATATATTTGAAAGACTGAATACATTCAAGTTACATAAATAAAATCCTTATTTTATATACATATATATATCTATATATATCTACATTTAAATAATTTTCAGTAAAGGCTTGAAGCAAATGATTTTTGATTCTTAAAAGAGATGAGTCACCTATATTGATCTGCAGTTGCATTTGGCAATGGCAGAATTCCCCTTTCAGCAGGTCATTTTTGTTTACATGTAGCTACAGTATAACACTTAAAATATTCTTTGTATCATTGAAATTGACTTACTTTTTGTTTCTTAACTGTTTTATTTGTCTTGTCAGATTCTTCACCACTTGTACCTTTACCTTCTTTACAGTTTTCCTCATTATAACAACCTGGTGAAAACAAAGAACAAATGTAAGAACAAATCATAATATGATATCAAGTTGAAGTTTATCAGTATCAGAGCTCCTACGATACTTCATACTATCAGGATCAGGAGGATGAAACAAATAGAATGAAAATTGATAGTGCAGGAAGGATTCTCCCAGAACATATTCCAACAATTTCAACCAAAATTTTTTACAACCTATCATGTTGACTTTCTCCTTAATTTTCTGCTTATATCAAAATACCTAACAATAACATGTAGAGGACTGAAGTGACCATTTTGACTGATTACTAGGCCCATTTGAATTCTAGCATATCTTAGATCTTTGGCTAGGCCCTAGATTACTTTACAGATGATTATTTATATGCTGTCTTCCTTTGATTTTTTTCTATTTTATCTTGGGCTGAGACCATATAAGGGTCCCAAATCTGAGCTGCAGTATAGTCAGTATTGCGAAGTTCGGAACACTGCGAAGTTCGAACACCCCTAAGAAATACACGATTTCACCATGACAACATTCAGCAAGAGCCAATTTCACGAAAAACTACGAAGCTACAGTTATTTTCTCTCCAAAATGACCCGTGTGCAAGCAAGTTCTTACATATTTGTCAATAAAAGGAAGTTATAGTTTTGGGGGTTTTAAGGCTTAGGTGTCCAAATACGAAGTGTCCATGCTACTATTACTAATATTATTTATTAGTGGACAGGTACAGTAGACAGCTAAGCAAGTAAAGGATTGCAGGTGAGTAGTTAGGTCAGGTACTAATTTAGAATCCGTACCAATCGACCCTACTTAACCCCTAACCCTATTCCCTACTTCCTTACCCTACTCCCTTACCATATTCCCTATTTCCTAACCCTACTTCCTAAGCCCTACCTGTAATTCCTAACCCCTAACCCTACTCCTTAACCCTACTTTCTAACCCCTAACCTTATTCTGTCGATTCGAAGTAAGCTTTCCATTCATATGGTACGGATTCTAAAGTTAGGCCTTAGGTCATTTACCTTATTCATCTGGTTGTAGAATAGGAAAGACTCAATTACAAGTTCACACCAACAGGCAATATGGCAATAACTATTAATTTGTGCAATAAGAAACAAAGTTTCGTTTAACTACTACTAACAGCATGACATAGGTTACAAACATGTGTTGTGAAGATTCTAATCTCATTTGTAGAAATAACAACCCGCAACGATCGGTTTGCAGAAAATGAAAGAATAGAAGAAGAAACTTACTTCGTTATTGAACTGAACTTTATCCATTGCAGGTTCTAGAGAGTGGAAGCGAGGAGATATTTGTTGCTCGTGTCGACCTTTACTTTACGTGAAACCAGACAGGCTGTGGTACTAGCATTTTCAACATAGATTTTTAGCAAATAATGCTTGCGCATTACAGTCAGACTTCATTTAGCAGGCGCTTTATGTAACTAAGGGAACATCGGGGCATTTAACCAGTGTAAGTGAACAAAAATTAGCGTAAAGTTAAGCATTTGTTTTCCAGAACCTGTTGACTGTCAAAACAATTTATCGGTTTTACAGAAATATAACAGGTGAGCCATCAAGATTGATCCGCATTTGTTAGATGTCTGGGGCTGGGAGAAGTGTGGTAGCAAGGAGGAAGTGCATGTAATTAAGAGTCCCCAAAGGAGAGTCTGTATTAACCTTGGGTGAGCATCTGTTTAAATTTGGTACTTATAGACGTCCGGATATGGCACTCTCGAGCATCTTCCGTTGAAGATTTTTTTTTGCCCACATTTTGGTGGATATCATGAAAGTTGAACTGTTTATGTTTGGGTTCAGGTGGCAAAGCCTCTGGAAAGCTGAAGCGTTTTGTTCTCTAGTAGCAATTATAATAAAAAAATGCATGTGTGATATAGGCCTACATCTTCACTTTTCAAATGATTAATTTAAAGGAACGTCTAATGGCGGTAATCTGACCTAGTTTCGAATGAGGTGTAACAGAAGTGTCAGACACCACCATCGATCCCAGAAAATACACACACACAGCTTGCTACCATCGGTAATTAGACACTAGTGTACAGTCAGTACATACAGCTGCGGTCAATACCCACAGCACAGTGTACAAACAATACAGCGATGGACATCTCAGGTCCAGCTAAAGATAACAAGGTATCACGTTTCATTACTGTACTGTCTGCATTTTGTAGCGACACGAACAAACGTCACTTGCAAGCAACGGAAAGTTAACTTTTTCAGATGGCCGCACGGGGTTTGGGCCGAGTCTTCAATGCCTTTAAGCATAAAATACACTTGAAAGAGAAACTCAGTTCAATGGAATGTATTTAAAAGTCCCAATGGGTGTCCAGGGAGCGAAGCTCCCAGAAACTGTAGCAGATTGAGATATTTCTTGTTTTACCTCATTGGTCTTCTCTTTGGAACTCCTCCCACTTTGTTCTAAACATAGCTTGGCTGTTGGAGGGGGGGGGGGGAGCAGGATGTGGGTCAAAAAATTTAGGAAACAACTACTTAAGTTTCAATGGGTTCCGTTTATACAGCCTTGGACTGGTCTTCAGGATGTAAAATCAATGGCAATCCTTTTTCCAGATGACAGTGCATGGTGTCAGTGATGTTCATTTTATTTTTCTCACACAGGAGCAATTAACATGATTCTCAGTGGCAGTGAGGGGGACAGGGTTGCAGGAAAAGCAGATGCACAGGTCAACGAATCAGAACCGCCATCAACCTTTGAGGAATTTCTAAAGAAAGAAAGACTGGTTTGTAATTTACATTTGAAAGGATATATAGGGCAATTAAGACAGAAGTATTAAGCCATGACAAACTCTCATACTGGCTATTTTGCATGTTTTTGCTTTGATCGTTTCGACTAGGGTAAATTTATGATAGAATGTAAACCTGTTATCTTCACATTTCATTCTCTGGCTTTTACCTTCCTCATTCCCTCTTAATTATCTGGTAATTATAGTGGTGTCACTTTTAGCTTGAATCCATTTTAATATGAAGATTCTGCAGTCTAGCTATGTGATTGTGCACGCTAGGGATAAAGTTAAAGGAAATGTTAAGTATTTACAAATAATCTTTGCTAACAAGCAGAATATCAGTATTGCATGAATGGGTAGCATGTCAAGAAGTCCAGCAATGTATATCACTGTATAGCAGCAGTTAAGTAATATTGATAATGATAGTCCAGCAAACTAAATGTTACTGCCAAAAAATTCCCCCTTTTCAATTGTTATCTCAGATGCTTGGAGGTTGAGAAGCATTTTATGGCTTGTGAACTGCTATCTTGTATCTAGATATTTCCTATATAAGGCTGGATGCATCCTACTAGCCATGTGCACAGAAAGTGTTGTAAATCTCATAATGCTTGTTCTATTTCAGTTCTAGTTGTTTACTGTCATACAGAGCGCATAACCATTTCTGAGGATTAACCTTCTTTTTTATAAACCAACAGTCCGACTGGCCCGTCATCAATGACAGTGACACCAAATTTGACCTGGAGAGTGAGAGGAATATGTTGGGCTCTGTTGATGAAATCATCGAGTCCTTCAGAGAACATGCTCGTATCCTTTGAAACAACTCTTCACACACTCAGATATCAAGTCTGTCAAAATATCTAGTATATATATATATATATATATATATATATATATATATATATTTTTTGGGGGGGGGGGGGTGGTCTGTTTAGGTTCAAAGAAGCTGAGGTGCCTCTATTGGATTCAAAGGCTTCTGTTGTAGATATAACATGTTTACAATTTTTTAAATGGTTAGGTGGTTGTTGAAGTTTGTATGTCCAAAAAGCTGTTTACCTGTTTTTTTTTTAAATATTTTGGAAGCCACTTTGTCTATGGGTCACCTGGTGTGGGAGGGGGATTTGAGTAACGTGAGGTTTTGTTCAAAATATTTTGTTTTTACCAAATTATTTGATTTAGGTACTCTTTATTGAGGTGAGGTAATGTTATGAGGAATAGTACAGTGGATTATAATCACAAGCTGGCTGGGCTTAAGTGTCGAGCTACACTAGATTGAAACGTTGTATGTAGATTGTTTCTTTTTGTTTACAATATTAGATCTTGCCAATACAAGTAATTAAATGACACAAGTCACAGTGGATAAGGTAATGACAGCTTGATTTCTGCTGTTTGGTTTAATTGCATCATTGTAATAAAATATGATATGAATGAACAAAATGGGAATGCCTTTTTCTGCATTCTCTGGAATCAGATTGTATCAGCATCAAGAGGGCAGGTAGTAAAGGGGTAAAACAATTTCTGTGTTAATGGATTTGGCAAGATGTTTAGCTGATATCTTTGCACCAAAAATTAGAGTTGTTCCTGTGAGGAGGAGATGTAAACACTTTTTTTTAAGTTATTAAAATCCTCATCAAAGTCAGATTTAGCTTTGTTATGTCCTTAGAAGGATATTGCAATTATTTCTTAATGATATGGATCAGCTGTTGCAACAAATATTCTGGATAACTTAGACACAAAGATAGACAACCTGCAGAGGAGGTTAGACGTCTATGCCCAAATGATAGTTACAGATGAGACGCGAGCAATAGGAATGGGAAATATGTTCCAATCACCCAGTTCAGGTAAGTACTGGTATATGACACCTGCTTCAGGCTAAACTTAAATATCAAGTCATTATCGCATCTTCCCAGCTGTAGAGGGAAATGGAATGGCTGAATTAGGAGCTAGCATCAAGAGTCAAGCTCGAAGAGGAGGAGGTTAGAGGGGGGGGGGGGAGTGGATTCAAGCTTGGAGAGGAGGTGGGGGGTGGGAAAGAGAGGGGCATTCCAGTCTGCTCTTCTGATGAAGCCACTAGCTCAGCAGCATGTTCCACAGAGTAGTTTATCCTACTATAGAAGTTTCAGTCTGATAATATTAAATGTCCTCTGTGCTGGCCTCAGATTTTAACAAGCTAAATGTTGACAGATATTTTAAAAGTTCTAACCATCAGGAATTGATTATGATCGTAATAAGCATTCCTGTCCTAACAGTAGCAATATAAAAAACTGCTATCAATGGTGGCCCATTGTTGTTGATTTTTCTCTCATATATGGGAGGAATAAGAGTGGAAGGAGGGGAGGGGGGGGGGAGTGAGAGGTCAATACATATGACTCACAAGAAAGGTTAAATGACCTTTGAGTGTATACAGACAGTTTCGATGTTACAACCATTACTGATGGATGAGGAATATCACAACATGATGAAATTTAGTCATTCACCTTCTAAATATTTCTACCCAAAATGACTGAGTAGAATTTTTTATGATATTTTTCACTTTTAATGTTTGGTATTTATAGGACCAGTTGTATACAATGCAGGTACGTATCCAGATGTTCACATTATCCTTCAATTTTTCTCCTTGCACATTCTCTGACTATCACTGCCAATATTGTCTTCTCATGATTCAATTTACCATGTGTGTTGTTTCTGCTATTATATTCTTTAACATTAATCATGTACAGGCAAACCTCATTCTTGGTGTTATAACCTTACAACAACCTGTTACATATATGTTCATACTAGTGCCTGAAAGGAAAGTTGAATTAGTCTGGTTCCAAACTTCTTATGACATATTACTTCCAAAGTGTATATAAATATGTAAATATGTAAAATTTCAGTGGTTACATTAGAACTCATGAGCTGCAATTATGAATTTCTGTTAAGGAGAAACTATGGATGTAGCATCAAAAACTTAGAAATGGCTCATTTCATTTCAACTGCTCAACCTTCATCATATCAGGCATATCAAAATGGTGAAAAGTTAAGAATTAAGAAGGAAAATGAAGGACTAATACAGTATGGAATATTTTAAAAATAAATTTACTATCTTTATAACATATTAAGCCTAACATTGAGTGTTATAGTAGGGATGGGTAGTAACAATATCTTTCCATAACTCGTTTTCCTTTTCCGTGTAACCTTGTTTCATGAACTCATATTAATTTAAACTCATATTTATTGTTTTAGTGTTGTCATAAATTCTTTGAAATGAAATCTAATGCATTTTTCTTCCTAATCATATATTTTTTCCTTCCATAACGTTTAAATTGGTAACAATTGCGTGACCCCACGTGACAATTTCCTTCTCACCTACAGTAATATGCCTAATATCTATCCCATCATTTTGTTTTGCAGTGTGTTAAATTAAATTAAATTAATCTTCACAAAGCCTGTTAATAATCTGTACCTACTTTTAAATGGAAGCATTTGACCATGAATGTCTTTAAGGAAAATATTCAGATTCTTAAAGAATAATCTTTAACTACTATGTGAAAAAAAAAAAATTTTTGTGTTAAACTTCCAGTATGTATTTTTGTTAGACTAGGTATTAACAAACTCAAATTTACTCAGATTTTGGAGTAATAATATGTTCTCTCACCCGTCTATTGAAGTAATATTAAGTTTCAAACAAAGAAAGAAATCTGCTTAAAATACTTGGACTACATACATAGTTTTACATAAATCTGTAGGTTTGGTCAGTGAACATGTCAGTGATTGGCCAGTTTGAAGGGATGGAGATTGCACATACGATAATTTTAACCTGCCTCCAAATTCTTTGAACGCATCCGGAAGGAGTAAGCTTGTTTGATTTGCCATCAGTGGCAAGGTTTTTTATCAGCAAGTTAACTGTTTCCTGAATGATACACTAACACTAAAACATTCAAAATATTTGTTTACGTATCATGTTTGAGATGCAATTTCAAAATGTTTTGACAAGTTTCTTAAGTAATGACATATTTATCAACTTATAACAACTTACAGAATAGCAGATAGTTTTTCTGTCAACCTTTATTAGTGATTCAAGGAAAGTTGATCTAGAACTGAAAAGAGCTTTGAAATATGACAGATGATGTTTCCTAGTTATCAGTGGTTATTTGAGTATTCACATGCTTTAAAATGACATGTTGTCTGTGATGATATTGAATAGTCAACGTTGTCTTATTGTCATGGTATGCCATGGGGGGTCAAGGTTTGCATTATATTATTAATGCAGGTTTTCTTACAAGTTACTAGGATTCTACATTTCAGAGTAATTTACAACTTGTGTCATCCTTTTCGTATTCAGTAATTTTGTGCCAGCTGTGGATAACCTAAACTTATTTGTTTTTTGTTATTTATTATTTAATAGTCATGGAGAAGGCAGCCAACTCAGATGCAGTCAGGGCCCATCAGAAGCAGAGCCGGAAAGATAAAGCTACTGAGATGAGGGCCCTGATACTGGGAAGCAAAGCTAGGAGTGTGGAGGTAGGGTGGCCTCATTTTATTATGTAAATTATAAATAACTATGCAAATTTATAGAGTACTCATGAGGGAAGACATTATTATTTATGATAAGAGACAAACTTTTGACACAAATTTTCAATGCAAAATTATTCCCTGCCAAAGAGATGATTTTAATCCACTTTGGCAAAACATGCTTTGTGACATTTATTCATACAGAGATCCACTTTGCCCATGGTGAAAGGTGTTAATCTCTGTTTCCCTTTATTTCTCACAGGTTATGACCTACCCAGGCTTCAAACCCACCGAACTAACAGAACTTCCACATGGCCTTGAAGCTCCTCAGTTATTAGACAGAGTAACACGGGCTCAGGAATTCAATGTAAGCTACATATAGTTTATCTTTTATGTTTCAAAAACTAATATCTTATATCCTCAAATGGAGAGATTTACCATTTTAAAGCTAAACATGTTAAGTTCATCCATCAAAACAATCTTTTCAGAATTTCTAGAATAACTTTATAGATACAAAAGAAGATAACAGACTTTTGAAGTTTTGTAAGAATGGTGAGAAAGTGTTCATGTTTTGAGTGTGACTTTCTGCAAAAATTTGTTTTTCTTTGATCCCAATCAGACTGGTTTCAGTAAGTTTTGGAGGAAACTTTTCCAGTCAGAAGCTTCAGTTGCAGTCATGCAAGATATTTTCTGGTGGTTCTTTCTGGATAAGTATGAGGTAAGGCTAGGTCCTGTGAAATGACTGATATAAATGGGGATATCTAACAAGTGGGGAGGGGAGGGGGTGGATGAGGAGCGGGCGGTGGGCTGAGAGGAATGAAAGATATATTTTCACTGGATGCTACCTCTACGAAATAGTTCAATTCCATCTTCTCTTTCATCTGCAGAGACATCGTACCGAAGAACAGAGACAAATTTTTAACCGAATTTCAGATAGTTTTGTGGCTCTTTTCACAAGCGTCAATCCAGATATAAAAGACAAGTTTTTTCAGGTATTTTGTTAAATTTTGGAAATCAGTTTGCTCTACCATTTTCGTTTTATTTTTTCAATCTTCATAATTTCACATGATTCTTTGGATAGATGTTGTTCCTCTCTTCATATTTTGTAGTAATAGTAATATTCATGTAGCCTAAATGTGTGTGAAATCACTGGAAATGTGAGCCTGCTTAGGTACTAAAATTTTGTCTTAAGAAAGGTGGCAGTGAGATATAAAATCTTCCAGATTACAGAAGCTGAAATCATCATCTCCTTGAGTGGGAGGTCAACTTATTTTCTGATCTGGTTTGTGTTTTATCTTGTTTTTCCTGTAGGTCTATGCCGATTGTTTGGCTCAGACAGTCTTTGCTGCATACTGGGAGGCATTTATTGATTCACACAATCGAATGGATGATCAATTTAAACAAGAGATTGTAAGCCTTTGCTCTGAATGGGTGGCTGGTGAGTTAACAGATGGTAGAATATGGTTGATGCAGGAGGTGAGGAGAAAAATGGTGGAATGGGAGAATCAGAAAGTACTTTAAAACAAGAGATTATCAGCCTCTGTTTGGTGTTGGGTAACTGGTAGGAATAGAGAGGAATAATCATGACAAGAGCATCATAGAATGGGATAGGTAGATGGTGGAAGTGGTGTTGGGGAGGAGGGAGGGGGAGGGGGGTGTGTTATGTGGGATTGAGTACTTTACTGTTCAGTACGTCCCTCACTCTGAATGCCAGTGACATGCAATGAAAATGGATCAACAATCACAAATATGATAACATTTCAGTGAGTGCTTCAAGCATTCTTGTACTAGTACTGTTATCAAATTTAACACTAAATTGTTTTTTTTCTTCTTCCCCTCAACTTCAGGGGTGAAATCACAGCCTGAAGCCTACTCACATTGGAATGTAATGAAGTTACAACCTAAGAGTATGAGCAAAGCCCAAGAAGTAGACCCAAACAAGGTCATCTTGATGAAAGATGGAAAAGTTAATCCTCAGGGTAAGAAGGAACATCCTCTCCTCTGTCGTCTAATTATGAAAAGCAAATTTCCGAAATTGATAAACATCATAAACCTCTCTCAATGTTTGTCAAATATATCTGTAAATATGACTTGAATAATAAGTTCCTTTTCTTTGTAGCTGATTTCTCAATCAATTTTGAGTTGGTAGAGAGCAAGGATCTGAATGCTTTGGACTTAGCTGACCATCATCCTCAGGGCAGTCGAACAGAAACGGCTCATATCTCTAGAAGTCAAAAATTGAATCCAAATGACAAGGATGTTCCAGGCGTTAAGAAGTTAGCTATCTCTCTGCCATTGACTCCCAGGGAGGTAGGTGATCTTAAAATGGCTCATTGCTTTTAAACTTTACATACATTTAGGAATCAGTTTAGCATACATGTATCATTTTTACCATATGGGCACATTAGGCAAGTTTTAGGGGGGCGTGGAGGGAGGATGGGATGGAAAACTGACAAACCGATAAGCAATGTAAGCATCCTGAAAGTGGCACGGAGACAACTGCCCTCCTAAACTTTCATCTCTTATACCGTATTACTCTGATACCGGTTCAACTTGGAGAATTTTTATTATTTCCACAACTTGATGCTATTTCAACAACTTATATGCTATTTCAACAACTTTTATTATTATTTCAACAACTTGATGCTATTTCAACAACTTATGTGCTATTTCAACAACTTTTATGATTATTTCAACAACTTCAACTCCTTCAACAACTTTATGTTACTTCAACAACTTTTCTTTATACAGCACTGAACTTGTAAATGATTGGTGTTGCTGGTGTTATTGGTGATGGTGGTGTTGTAACAACTGGTGTTGTCCTTGGAAGTAGTGTTGATTGTGGTGACATTAATATGTGCTTTCTCTCTTTCATATAATTTTGACAGTCTCACCAAATTGGTCCAGGTCCTGAGTTTGAAAGGGTCCATTTCAATTTGCAAGGCCGTAGCCCATTGGTTGCCCACTATTTACATATGAAAGGACTCTCCAGCAATGAAATGAGGGGAAGAAATGTCAGACGAACAGAAGTATCGCGATTACAATATCCTTTTATAATTAATACCTTGCTTTCATATTTTTTTCATTTCTTCACTAATATGTGGTTAATTTGTCATACTGAGAGTCTCTGATCTTCGACATCACTAGTCCAGTTCCAAATATAAGGGCTTGATATCTAGTTAATCTGAAGTATTTTTTTTGACATACCATAAGTATGCACTTCTGGAGCCTGTCATCTCATTTTGTGAATGCCAAAAGGATCATTTACAATATTCTTTAAGTTGATCAACGTGTGTGTCTCATGATTGAAGAGAAATTCTCCTGGAACAAGGAGGGAGGGTGAGGGGGAGGAGGGGGAGAGGGTTAATACAAGAAGCACAGTGCCTAGTTAATTCTCTTGTCCCTATTGGGGTTTATAATAGCAAACCTCCTCCAACTTGAGGTACTGGAGATATTTCTTTAAGATCGTTTACTTTAATTGTGTAAGCTAGGTGTGTGACATGTGTGATATTTCTCCTGGAAGCTCTACTTGATTAAAAGTTAGAAATGTATTGTGCATACCCCCTCACTCAATATTACCTACCCCCCCCACCTCCCTTGTAGGCAATGCTGGTTTAAGTTGGTAGTGAACTTAAGTAGTTTGTAGTGAACTTAATCTAGCATGAATGATGTCACCATCATATTTAACTGGTCTGTGTTGTAGAGACAGGCACCCTTTAATTGTGGAGAAGTTTGGCAAATGAATTTATTCTTCATATATTTTCCTTGAATATATTAATTTCCACATCACCAGCTCCAACTTACCGTGAGGTCATCAGAGAAACAAAGAAGTTCTCCAAAGCAGTTCATGATGAATATCACAAGTAAGGCTTTTAACTCCTTTTCGTCCTCTTGTTAGAATGTTATATCAGAGGGTCTTTATACTTGATATTAGTGGGGTTTAAAGTGGGAAATACTTTATAGAGGTTGGTGTTACAGCAAAAATCAGAATATCTTTCTACATAGGATTATTGTAGTTTAGTACTGTATAGTGTAGGTCTGACTGTAGGGTGTTCAAAAATTGTTGCTTGGTGACCTCAATTTTTAACTTCATCATCTTGGTGACCCTCCAGTGGTTGAATGTTGTGGCCTGGGAACGACCTTTGAGAAAATTTTATTGTGATGCAAGGTGCTTTATTATTTTATTAGATTATGCAATTTTTGGGGTAATTACTGTTCAAGATTATTCTACCGTTTTTCCCAAAAAATGGTAGTAATTTCTTTATCATTCTGAGTTTTGTGGCGACCCTCCAAACAAATGGGGCCTCCATTGGAAAGCAGGGGTGTAGGATACATTATAAGTTAGTGTAATGTGTAGAGTAGTGTAATAGTCCAGGTTTACATGTATGTAC
This sequence comes from Apostichopus japonicus, assembly GCF_037975245.1. Taxonomy (NCBI): domain Eukaryota; kingdom Metazoa; phylum Echinodermata; class Holothuroidea; order Aspidochirotida; family Stichopodidae; genus Apostichopus; species Apostichopus japonicus. Next base: position 1,397,185 of record NC_092573.1, read on the forward strand.
AGGGTACGGTATAGTGTAGTCTAATAGTCCAGGTTTACATGTACGTACAGGGTACGGTATAGTGTAGTCTAATAGTCCAGGTTTACATGTACGTACAGGGTACGGTATAGTGTAGTCTAATAGTCCAGGTTTACATGTACGTACAGGGTACGGTATAGTGTAGTGTTATAGTCCAGGTTTACATGTACGTACAGGGTACGGTATAGTGTAGTCTAACAGTCCAGGTTTACATGTACGTACAGGGTACGGTATAGTGTAGTCTAACAGTCCAGGTTTACATGTACGTACAGGGTACGGTATAGTGTAGTCTAACAGTCCAGGTTTACATGTACGTACAGGGTACGGTATAGTGTAGTCTAACAGTCCAGGTTTACATGTACGTACAGGGTACGGTATAGTGTAGTCTAACAGTCCAGGTTTACATGTACGTACAGGGTACGGTATAGTGTAGTCTAATAGTCCAGGTTTACATGTACGTACAGGGTACGGTATAGTGTAGTGTAATAGTCCAGGTTTACATGTACGTACAGGGTACGGTATAGTGTAGTCTAATAGTCCAGGTTTACATGTACGTACAGGGTACGGTATAGTGTAGTCTAATAGTCCAGGTTTATATGTACGTACAGGGTACGGTATAGTGTAGTCTAATAGTCCAGGTTTACATGTACGTACAGGGTACGGTATAGTGTAGTCTAATAGTCCAGGTTTACATGTACGTACAGGGTACGGTATAGTGTAGTCTAATAGTCCAGGTTTACATGTATGTACAGGGTACGGTATAGTGTAGTGTAATAGTCCAGGTTTATATGTATGTACAGGGTACGGTATAGTGTAGTGTAATAGTCCAGGTTTACATGTATGTACAGGGTACGGTATAGTGTAGTGTAATAGTCCAGGTTTATATGTATGTACAGGGTACGGTATAGTGTAGTGTAATAGTCCAGGTTTATATGTATGTACAGGTTGAAGTGTAGTGTAGCATAATTTGTTATGTGACTTTACTAATTTATGCTTTGATCTTAATTTTGCAGGATTAGTGACTTATTGGCCAAGGAATTAGCTGCCATTGAAAGACAGAAAATCCAACAAACCAGAGAAATTGACAACTTAAAGACCCAGATTCTGCAGCACACTTCAGACATGAAAATAATGAGCGAAAAGATTCTGGACTACAGGGTAAGTTTGCTTGGGTTTTTATGCTTCTGACTCCTGAAATAGGACAAGATTTTAAACAAGCAGGATTCATGTAGGACTTAACTGTTGGTTGAAACTTGTTTTTTTTTTTTTTTTAATCCTTTGGATCCAAACAGTTGGAACTAGCCTACAGGAATCGTGTAAAACACAACCTTGATTTTAAGAATGTATTATGTTGCTAGACTGAAGCTAACAGAATTAAAAGTTTGTTACATTTGATTAACTTAGCAAATTTGAACTGTCTCAGTTGAAAAAAATGCAAGATAATATTTGCTCAGTATTTCAAGTAAAATCAATATTTAGAAAATGTAATTAAATTTATAACAAGAGCCCAAGGGCACTGTGGTTCCTTGCTTGGGGTATATGACAATACACATAATATTATCAAGCAAGATTGGGCTCAAATAGTCCAAGTAATTGTGGTCCTACATGTTCCCATAAAGTAACCAACACTATAGCCAACACTTTTGTGATCACAAAATGTGATCAGATTTTTGATCAAAAGACACTTTTGAGATCTAAATATGGCGTCGAAAATATAAGAAATATAAGAGACCTACAAGCGTGTCAACAGATATGATAACATTGGTGACCTCAGATGACATGACCTTTAAGTTTCAAAATGTTCCACCACCCCATTCAAAACTTGTCCCAAAATATCAACCATGTCACACCTTGGCATTGAGATTTAATTGCATTAAATGTCAAAAAATTAACTTTGAACTTGTATACATCACTTCACACACAAAGGTCACCCGGAGGTCAACCAATTGACATTTTTGATCGGTGAGACCTAAATAGAGCATGACTGTAAAAATTCAAACATTTTTTCTTTGCCCATTTTCTCCCCGCCCCAAAATACTACTTTTTTAACATTAGCTGACCTTTGGTGACGTTGGATCACATGACCATTAAGTTTGAAAATATTCCCCTATACCATTTGCAACTTGTCCAAAAATATCAAGCTTGTCACACCTTGGAACTGGGAGTTATTACACTAAATGTCTGAAAATTAACTTTGACCTCATATAACTTCGCACACGAAGGTCACACGGGGGTCAACCCATTGACATTTATGATCAGAAGGTACCTTTAACATCTGAAAATAGCATCGAAACTGTAAAATTCCACAAAACACGAAAAGGTCACCAGAGGTCAAATTGAGATCAAGGGTCACCCAGATGCGGGTCGACAAATGGATTACATTGAAGCAACTCCCAACCCTAACGTACAATTTGTTTTCAAGTTATCGCAAAAATACTAGTTTTTTATCATTAATTGACCTTTGGTGACCTCGGATCACATTACCGTTAAGTTTGAAAATATTCCCCTATACCATTTGCAACTTGTCTCAAAATATCAACTGTGTAACACCTTGGTACTGGGAGTTATTACACTAAATGTCTAAAAATTAACTTTGACCTCATATAACTTCACACACGAAGGTCACACGGGGGTCAACTTATTGACATTTATGATCAGAAGGTACCTTTAACATCTGAAAATAGCATCGAAACTGTAAAATTCCACAAAACACGAAAAGGTCACCAGAGGTCAAATTGAGGTCAAGGGTCACCCAGATGTGGGTCGACAAATGGATTACATTGAAGCAACTCCCAACCCTAACAGACAACTTGTTCTTAAGTTATCGCAAAAATACTAGTTTTTTATCATAAATTGACCTTTGGTGACCTTGTATCACATGACCGTTAAGTTTGAAAATATTCCTCTATACCATTTGCAACTACTCCAAAAATATCAACCTTGTCACACCTTGGAACTGGGAGTTATTGCATTAAATGTCTGAAAATTAACTTTGACCTCATATAACTTCGCACACGAAGGTCACACGGGTGTCAACTAATTGACATTTATGATCAGAAGGTACCTTTGACATCTGAAAATAGCATCGAAACTGTAAAAATTCACAAAACACGGAAAGGTCACCAGAGGTCAAATTGAGGTCAAGGGTCACCCAGATGCGGGTCGACAATTGGATTACATTGAAGCAACTCCCAACCCTAACGGACAATTTGTTCTCAAGATATCGCAAAAATACTAGTTTTTCATCATTAATTGACCTTTGTTGACCTCGGATCACATGACTGTTAAGTTTGAAAATATTCCCCTATACCATTTGCAACTTGTCTCAAAATATCAACTGTGTAACACCTAGGCGCTGGGAGTTATTACACTAAATGTCTGAAAATTAACTTTGACCTCATATAACTTAACATACAAAGGTCACCTTGGGTCAACTTATTGACATTTTTGATTGATGAGACCTAAATTAGAGCATCAAACTATACAAATTCAAACATTTTTTCTTTGTCCATTTGCTATCCCCAAAATACTAGTTTTTTAACATTAATTGACCTTTGGTGACCTCGTATCACATGACCGTTAAGTTTGAAAATATTCCCCTATACCATTTGCAACTTGTCCAAAAATATGAACCATGTCACACCTTGGAACTGGGAGTTATTGCATTAAATGTCTGAAAATTAACTTTGACCTCGTATAACTTCGCACACAAAGGTCACACGGGTGTCAACTAATTGACATTTTTGATCGGAAGGTACCTTTGAGATCCAAATCTAGCATCAAAACCAAACATTTTCTTTTTTGCTCGTTTCCTCCCAAAATAAGCACATTTTTTCTAATGTGACCTTTGACCTTTTGACCTTGGTTTCAGATGTAGTTTAATCTCCTGATTCCAAAAAACAAAACGACAAGTCTGTACAACCATCCTAACTCCGACCGAAAAACTTTGACCCCATATAACTTCTCACATAAAGGTCACACGGGGTCAACCTGATGACAATTATGATCAGAAGGTACCTTTGACATCTGAAAATAGCATCAAAACTGTAAAAATCCCCCAAAACATGTAAAGGTCACCAGAGGTCAAATTGAGGTCAAGGGTCACCCAGATGCGGGTCAACAATTGGATAACATTGAAGCAACTCCCAACCCTAACAGACATTTTGTTCTCAAGTTATCCCCAAAAAACTAGTTTTTTATCATTAATTGACCTTTGGTGACCTCGGATCACATGACTGTTAAGTTTGAAAATGCTCTGCTAACCAGTTCACAACTTGTCCCAAAATATCAATCTTGTCACACATTGGCACTGAGAGTTATTGCAGTTTTAATATTTTCGGTTTTTGGACCATAACTGACCTTTGGTGACCTTTGTGGCCACCAGAAACAATAGGGCACACCTTCTCCATATGGCGGATCTATAGTCCAAGTTTGGCCTCAATCCAACATTCCCTTATTGAGATAGAGCGTATCCAAGCAAGTGTCACAGACGCACACACACACACACACACACACACCCACACACACTCATACACACACACGCCAACCTGACTGCATAGGTTCCTTTTGCTAAAGCAAGGAACCAAAAACTCCTTACTTCCATTACCCTGAAGAAGTAATCACTTTATTGTGATACCCTACAGATGAATCAAAGTTATGTGATGACTTGCAATGTTAATGATAATGATGTAATACATTTTCATCTAATATTCAAAAGGGAAAAGAAGGATTCGTGGCATATCTGAAGCAGGTAAACATCACAAACATGTACATTTTCATTATCTTGTGCACCGACTCACCCAGCCTAGAATAACATTATAGTCACAGCACTATAGGTTCGCTGTACCATTCCCAGGTCTGAGCCTTCTCATTTGTCCAAATTTGTTTCTGTTATTGTGTAATATTTTTAGTAAGTAACTAGTTGTGTACATTATTTCCTCATATCATCAGAACTTGTTCACTTTCCACCAGATGCACTCGTTTTACCACTCAAGTAATATATATATTTCTATTTTATACCGTGTTGTACTGATTTTCAGTGAGGTGGGACTCATATTTGTACCCAAACCAGTGTACCAGCTGTACTTGTACTCAGTTTTGCAATGGCTTTGTACTCTACATGGTAGATTACATGTCTTTTCACTCTACCTTGCACTTTATACTAATTTTGGAAACATTAATATCAACACTGAGACAGCATACTGAAAGTGAACATTCTAAACTTTATTCACCTTTCTTATCACATACTAACAAACAATGTACATTCACTACACTGTCAATTGGAACTGCACCCAATTCAATTTCAAAGATGAGGTCTGTCACTGGTGACAATGCAGACACATCATCTTTTGAATGCAAATAATTTGTAATTTGGTAAATAATGTTATTTGAACTATAAAAGTTTAGAAATTGGAAGTGCAATTTTATGTCATGTCTAGAATAATTTGAGACAATACTGGTAGGTAAACCATAGGACTCAAAATTTGGGAAATTTATGAATAAAGCATTTTATATCATCTTCATATTTTGCATTTCTGCAAAGCATTTTATAATCTATTTCATTAACAGGATAGAGAGGGTATGAGGCCGAGGCGCAAGCCGAAGACGAAACATGAAGATAACATTAGTGCAGCTGCTTCTTCCTCTTCGGCATCAGATGATAACGACGAAGAGGTAGATGAGATGACTTCATCTGAAGATGATAATTTGTGAGGACTAGGGCACAAGAGGAATAAAAATCCTTCTCAAAGAGAACAATTTCCAAGTAATAGTTTTTCACAGGTTTGAACTCCAGAAATTATTGGCAGAGACTGAGGATGGTTTTCAAATAAAAAAAAAATTTGTGACCAATTCTGGTGTTAAGTGGCATCTTTGGCAGCATTAATTATTGACAGAAGTTATGTTAGGATAATACAAGGTGCTTATACAGTGTGTTCACAACATTCCGTCCATGCCAGAGTTATGCCCTCTATACACCAATGATTCAGCATTTATTTTTGTTTTTGTGGACTTTGTGAAGTTCATATATTTTGCACAAACAAAATATGAACAAATTGATAACTAGGTATATATATTTTCTCACCAAGTTTAGCCTTCGAGAAAGCTTTTCACACCGTATTTATTGAAACTTGGCCGAAAACTACCAAAATGTTCAGATATTTTGCAAGTCCACCCAGATTGCACATACGATATTAAAAGAAGCATATTCAGCCAAAATCTGTACGTCGCACAAATTTGGTGTATTTTCTGCTTATGTGATTCTGATGAGGTAGACATTCTACTTTGGACACAATCAACTGTGCCAACTTTGAACTTTCCAATAATTGAAGAGGAGTTTTACAAGACATAAGCAAAATACAAAAGAAAAACACAAACAATGGCTTCTAATATTATTTTTCTCAATAGACACTTTATTGATTCAATTTGGTTTTCTTGAAGCAAAACAGGCTCTTGCACATGTTATTAAACATCTTTTGTTTGATGCTCTAGAAAAATCTTGACTATCTAGCTTTCTACAACATTGATCAATTATTCTTCTTTTTTTTTCTAGTCCACATCTTCAAAAATACTTTTATGAGAACAATCATCCTTGATTATTTTTTTTGAACGAGTCAACTTCTTTTGCATAAAATTTAAATGCGGTAACAATGTGTAAATTGGCAAATTTCACATTGTCAAAGACAACCCTTCAAAAAATTGGAAATCTTTAGTTGAGTAAGATCTCAAAGTATGATATTGTGATCTAAATTACATCTTTTTCAAGATGCTGAAAAATGTCTAAACCTGAAAAAAAGATGTGGATGAGATGAATTTATCCAGTCGCTCAAAAAACAAAACAATTGTGAAGCAACACCAAGATAAACTTTTCTGGAGAATTTTTTGTCTTTTCTGAAAGAATACCACATTGCAGAATGTTTCAATATATTTACTTATCACATTGCTGTTAAAAATAGATAACCACATACGTTATTCATATTATCTGCAACATTTTCTGTACCCTGCACCTGTAACGTTTGTGCAAAACATAAACGGAAATATTTCATGGCTTACAGAGACGAGCTACATTCATCAAATTTTGATACTAGCAACAGTGTATGTAACTCGATTCTCATATACAACATATATGGCGCTGCCCTTCATTATCCATCTATTAGTAATTCACCAGATGGGTTAATATAAATAGCAATTTATATTTTTTTGTATAACTTTTGTATTTAACAGAAATAAATGCTTTCATACAACATTTAGGACCCAAACAGGAGAGATTTCACAGAAAAAAAATTGGGGAAAGATTGTAAAAATTAATTATAGAATGTTATAATGATCACAAAAACTCAATCAGTTAGTTACACAATATTCAAGACACATATTTTGATTTAAAAAAAATGAATGAGTTTTTTTCCTTCATAATTTAATGACCTATATACACTTTCACACATAAATAGTACATAACAACATAAATCTCTAAGTATTGTACATATGAGTTTTCATATCACATCTTCAACTGGAAAGCAAATCAGGGAATGCATACATTAAAATAATATGACATTATCACCAATGAAATAAATATGATCAACATAAGAATAAAACATTAATATAGTCTTTCTGCTATGAAACCAAAGAGAACCATTTATTGATGATGATAACATGAGTAGATGCATCCTTGATTTCAAAATTTGAAATGGTCTCTCTATCTCACTATTCTTTGACACCATTAAGCAGCTGTCATCGAGAAAGCACGTCCTTCCTTTGATTTGCTCCTATCTCACTATCTATTTTTTTTGTGCTTAATTTAAGGCTGTTTGCTATTTATCCACATGATCACCATAGAGATATCCTTCAAGATATCCTTAAAATAAATTAATTAACAATTTAGCTAAAAGACAAAAAAAAAACAAAGAAATGAGATAATATTGCTTTGGTATTAAACGAAAGGAAACAAATGATTAGTGCCGATGAAGATGGAGTGTGTTTTACGGGAATAATAATGTACTGGGATTCTTCTTCTTTTTGCTCCAATAATTTGCAAGGATGAGATGAGGGCAAGGATGGTACAACGTAATGCACATTTGCACTGAATATTTAACTCAATGGAAATCTAAAACTTATCCCTACATTGGAAAAGTAGTTATACAAGTAACCATTTACTGGTGATTCATCAGCTGTAGCCAACATCTTATCCATGATTCTCTTTTTCTTCTTGTTTAGTCATTAAACCTGGTCAGGTAATTCAAAGTATGGGGAGTTTTCTTAGAAGATGCTTCCTTTATGCAATCTGATCTTCATGTTGTTCGGGGAGCGTTCTCCATTTAAATGTTCCATCCGCACCACATGAGTAGAGGTAATTGGGCTGTAGTACTGCTAGTTGTAACACCCCTGTGGTCCCTGGTCGGAAAAAGCTACCCTTAGGGTGCTGGCCAGCAAAGCAGTGAAGTAGTCCATGGGCCTCCAGTGACCAGACCTAATGGAAGAGACGAATGAATAATTACTTTATTATAACCTTTATTTAAATAGAAATAGGATATTCCTACTTCACATTCTGTACTTACAAGGGAAGTGTGACATGAAAGTAACATACACAACAGATTGTCCAAAGGCAGATTCAGCTTGTAAACATGTAACATTCTCATCTTCAGGGGTGCAACCACTTATCCATCTGGGGGGTGTGGGGGGAGGGGTTATCCCCCTCCCACTAGCAGACAGAATATCCCAAAAATCCTAGTGTACAGACAACAAATATATGACATGTTCAATGAAACTGCAAGTGTCTTAGAATGCATCATCTCTCACATCTGATTCATTACATTACATAACCTTAGGCTTGCCTCTAGTTAATACACATTCTGTGTTAGGATAACAACATCTCTGACACTTTACCTTGATGTTACCCTCCGCTGAACCACTGACAAAGAAGCTCTCACAAGGACTGATGGCTAGGCTCCTTATGCCAGACTCGTGAGCTTGGAATGTTTGCCTGATCTTTCTCTGACGTAAGTCAAAGAGAGCAATCTCTCCTCTCTTGCTGCCAGAAATGATGGTCTGTTGCCGGGGGCAATAGATGAGACACGGGCAGCCTCCATCATGACATAAAGATGCTAGAAAGAGCAAAAACAGTCATTAGTTAGCTATTTAATGAAAGGAACTCCGGAAGAGAATCATGTTGGTAGAAGACTCTTTAAAGAGACATTTCATCATGTTAGTGTTATACTTACAATATGATGAGTTTTGTGTCTTTAGTTAATGGAAGGTAGTTGGATTATGAGCAATAAAAGCATAAACAGAATCAGCTTCACAGTGACCACTTGAGAAGTGAACAACCATAAAATATCATGGAATTGAAGTCACTGCTTTCGAACAATTAGCATGGGAGGCCTTCTATGCAAGACACAAGGTGACATTCATAACAGATTTTACCAGACTTTTCCATGTTTTTATGGGCTGTATTCTGCTTAAAAATTAAGCTATTGTATTCAATCTCTATCTGAGCTCTTCCATATATAATATTGTCTATAGATGTAAGAACCATAAAACAGGGCTTCTGTAATTATGAATTCTATCTAGCTACATTAAATTGCATTTGGGAATTACCAGAGACTATGGATGACAGTTTTAAACAAAAGGTCAGTCAGTGATTCCAGGAATGCAGTGTGATTTATAGATACAAATTTGTTCTCAGATTTTTCATTAACTGGTAGTTTTTATACTTACTGTGGACCATGCACTTCCTTTTCGGCATCAGCGTATCCCATAAACAAATGTTCTTGTTATCGTTAGAGAAGCCAGCAGTAGCCAGGAAGCTAGAGCTACCAAGAAACACAAAATCTGATGCCAGCTTGGAATGACACTGCATATTCTGTGCAAGAGAATGAGAAGAGGAGAGAAATCATAACATAGCACACAAAGGGGAGGGGGAAAGGGGGAGGAGGTGGAGAGTGTTCATTGGGAGTTGAGGTGAAGTTAGTCTTGGGACAAATAGTTGGATTCACTTTTACTGCAGTTCTCAGTTGTAGGCACAGAAATCACATTAGAATACTTTAGTATATAAAAAGTTTGGAGTAAGAAAACTATTTTAGGTGTGTTGACACTAACTCTATGACATTAGACTGCAGGTTGAATAGAGATCAAAGAGTAAAAGTTTTGTGCTATATAATTACTACTGTGTTGACACACCTGTTTCAAGGTGTGTCAGTGGGACACCAAGCAAGTGTGTTGAAACAAAGTTTCTGAAATTGCAACTTTCTTTTCTTACTAATTATAAAGTAAGATCAGTGTTTTCTTTGTAAGTTGTAACACTTAGGTTGATTTCAGTTGTGACAAACTAGTAAACAACGTTACTTTAAGCTATGCCATTATCTGATTGAGTAATGCTTTTTCTCTGTTATATAGAATGTAGGCCCAGACTACTTCACAGCTGAGTTAGTATAGATCTCCTAAAGTCTAAGGTAGAAAGACGATTGATCCTTTACCAACTTCCTTCCAATAGGGCAGAAGCCAAAACTTTTTCTTCATGAAATAGGTGAGAGCAGACTTATAACTATATAAATAGGTACAAAAACTAACTATAGTTGGTATACATTATGTGATCAGAGTAGTAAAAGCCTCCCATTAATTAATCGTTTAGTGCTGTACTCTTAGATTGGTGTATTAAAATGTTTGTGAGGGATTTGAAAGAGAGAGCAGATTTGAGTATGCCATAGAATAATTGTCACTGAGACATACTGTAGTATTAAACACAACAGCCCTTGGCAGGATTACTCCCAGAGCAAATGTATGTATGTATATTTGATCGATCAGATCCCTATCAATATATCCTCACCTACTATGATTTAGTAGACACTGGATCATTCATCCATATAGGCTTTATCAATCTAGGCTATCCTTAATGGTTTGGTAACGAATGGATGGTTTGTTACATCAATATATGGGTGTTTATTTTAATATGGGTGCCAACTTGTGACATAGGCTTCAAATTTTCAAATATGTGATATCACAATAATAATGGCATGCATGTGTACTACAACAAATGCAAAGCCAACTAAAAAAAAAATTTTGCTTATAGCTAGCTTGCAATGCAAATAGTATAGGTAAAGTCATAAGACAATATCCAAAATATCACGTGTAACAGGGACACCAAACATTATACATTCATCTAGGTCATTCACAGTAAAATCAGCATACACTGTTATATTATTTATTTTAACTTAGGTATTAAACATGGTCATAATCCAAGACATCAGTTATTGTCATGCACAACTATAATATTTTAGTAATTCTTGATTTATTTTTCACACGTTACAAATTTTGGATATTTCGCAACTGTGAAAGTGATTTTTTTTTTCTGTGATGTTGTCAATCCTTCATACTCACTTAAAATGTGTTTCCATATTATAAAATAATGATCTAATTCCCTCTGATATTGACATACAGCTAATTCAGAATACATCACCAAATATACCAGTGGCCAAATGAACAATGCCGAACGTGTAACGGGACACCAATATTTTGGTGTCCCTGTTACATCGACATAGGCTTACAGGTATCTCAGTTATATATGTAGTTTGTTGATTTTTTATATTGATAATGATGCTGCATATTATATTATCTTTCCTTTACTTCTAAAGGTACTGTATTGTCTGTGCATTTTCTGCAAGAAAGCAATGCTATCAAGCTGATTTACAATTAATTCTACTGTAATCCCATAATTTATGTTTCACAAAATGAATGATAAAAGAGAAGGACAAGGAATGAAACAAAGAGGCTGATCAGAGAACTGTGCTGTCATGTTAAACTTTATATATAGTACAGATTAACACAACAAAATAACAATGTATGTTCAACTCCAATCATATGTACAAACAAATGTGAATCGCTAATATTCAACCGCATAAATGGACGGTAAACAAAATTAGTGTACAATAAATGCGGTATAAAAAACTCCATATAATAATTTCCTCAATTGTTCCCATTCAATACCAGTACTGGATAGAGTCATTTAAATTTTCAAGATCCAAATTGAGTCATTTCATTACATTTAATGTCATTCATGTTCATCTGTTTCATTTAATAACATATATGAATTTTGCAAATAATTATTCACTAATCACTTTATCACTTTATTAATTAATTTCTTGTTGTTTTTTTCATTTGCATTGTTCAGCCAATTTCAAATTTGTTTGCATGCAATTGAGACAACAATGCTATGGTTAGCCTAGCTGATGAATGTAAATAATACATTTCTGCTTGGCATCATCAAGCAGGAGATCCTAAATTATAGCTGTCTCCATAACATACTAACCTTTATGGATCGAAACAGTTATGGCATCGTTAAGGTTGTTAGATCATTATAAACCACAAATAAACCAGTAACAAAATGTTCATAATGCATGAAGAAAAGCATTCAAATTGTAACATGGACATAAGGAAGGAAGGAACAATGTGTTAATAGATCCTAGAATGGTGAAACATGAAGAAAAGTATTAATAATGTTGATCACGATGCTATAGCTGTCCTAGGCATTGGATAAAATCCTGCAAGAAACTGCATAAATTTATTGTGTTAGAACCATTCTCATTTTGTTAGTGACATCCTTTGCTTGTATTGAGTTTAAAGCAAAGTGACGGCGACTTATCGGTACAGGAGGATCATCAAGACCTGTTAATATTGAATCTGAAGACACAAGGTCTGTTTCCTCCTTCTCCGGCCAAATAAATTTATTGTAGGAGCCAGTGGGTTTCATGAAAGTGATAGAACAGGATCCGTTATCAACATCCGTGATAATACCTGGCCACCACTCTTCATCATATATTACAGCCACCCACTGCCCACGAGTCCACGTATTTTCCAGAGGAACAGCTGAATGTTATGTCAAGGATATTTAAGATATGGTAATATGGTTTAAAAAAAATGTGTAGTGAATGCAGTCATCTGGGGTGGATGTAGTTAATTCACTGGGATTGTGGGAAGGAAAACTGCAACTTCACTGCACTACTGTAGTACGTATTACTTACTGATAGGTCTGAAACTGAAATGAATACTATAACAATAAAATATATTAAGGATACACTGCGGATGGCGTGGTTCGGCAGCTTCGGGCAATGGAGACATGTTTCCCTCAGGATGTGCCGTAGAAGTATCATCATCTACTGTAGTTATTAATTAAAGATTATGGATTGTTCGTGAACTTTAATACTTAATATAAAATCAAAATACAATTTAATGATCAAGTTATATGAACATCGGCATGAACCCTGGCCGTCTCCATGGACTCTAAATATTGTACACACTAATTTTTTGGAATGGTGGGCTATCTTCCCCCCCCCCCCCACACACACACACACTTCAAATCGGATATGATGCCAAGAATGAAAACAAATGTATAAAGGATACACTCCGGATGGCATGGTTGAGCAACATTAGGCAAGTTTCCCTCTGGGCTGGTGGATGAAGTAGCTGGAATACCATGCCCACTGTAGAGACTGACTTTCTTCCACATCTTAACATAAAGAGAGTTTTCGCACAGACTATCGTTGTTGTCAAGGCATGGTGTACAAAAACAGCTCAGATTTCTGGTGGCAATGATTCCATCACTGACAGTTTTCACAGAGTGAAGCTTCATTGTTCCAGGAACTGTTTTTACAAGACGGTGATTCCTGTCACGATTAATATCTGATGATGGTACATAAAATATGGTTCTACGAAAATGTGTGCACATGTCAGATGAGGCATCTTTTGTCAGGTGGTCACAGCAATACTTGTACAAATCCTTAGCACTTTTAATCACACATCTGCCAGTCTTTACAGCTGTAGATGCGTGACTTTTGATGACAGCACTCTCCCCATCACTGGCCCCCTTGCCATGCCTTGATCCGGTAAAATTATGCACAATGGGATAGCCAAAATCACTAGTAGCATAACTGATATCAGATAGAGGGCCCTTTGACTTATATTGTTGGCCACACCCATCTGAAAATCTATACAGTTTACTAAGTGTTAGGTGTCTGCTGTTAGTAAGATGATTGCATGCTACATTCTGAAATGCATTCACTGCATGAAAATCATGGACTAGATCATCACTAATAAAGACCAGGCTCTCTGTGATTACATCAGAACACCCAGCACATCTATAGTAGGTGACAATTGGATGCACAGTGGCTGAATCTTGCGTCCAATATGCCCCTTGTACCTCATCTTGGTAAGCACATCTATAATTTTCGGCGAAATCAAGAATGCATAAGCAAGAATCTTGTGGAAGATTTGAGCGGATCAATTGCAGTTGTTTATTTTGCCACCCCTTGTTAAAGAGATGTTCTGCAAAGGGTATACCTTCTTCCTTCAATTCTGTGATAAGCTCACCCATGTTGCCAGACTTTACAATAAGGGTTCGTTTGCGTACATCAACCAACTTGTCCACCCCTTTCTGCACTTTCTGTGTGATAAGTTCCCATCGCTTCCACTCAACATTCTGTGTTTCCGTATGTAATAGTGGTTCAATGTGTCTATCAAGTTGACTGATACCACAGTTGGTGCATTTTCGTAGAACACATTGTGGATGGTGGAAATCTGCATCCAATTTATCACACATTGTGATACTTGCAAAGTGATATATGTCTTTGATGGGTGGTACTTTTACAGCTGCCAAGTGTGCGTTGATAACTTTCAGCTTAAGTGTTATGTTTTCGCAATATTCGCAAAGGCACCCCCTGTATTTTGCCTCTTTTTGTGTCTTAATATGAAGAGGCCTAAGCAAGAAAAACTTTGAAAGACTGATCTTGATCTGTGGGTTCAACAGTTTAAACTGGTGATAAGCCTTGGTCACTGAACAATCCATAATACTGGTGGGCTTTCCTGATTTTTTGCTGACCAGTTTCTTATCCGGTAACTGGTTGGCCACAGTTTCATAGAAATCTTCCACTACCTTCACTATTGACCTCTGTAGCTTTTTTCTTCCCGCCTGGTGTTTAATGGCCTTGCTGATGAGCTTTCTGCTAACACCAAATTTTTTAGCAGTTGATCTCTGTAACTTGTATCGCTTCACTGAACTGAGTGTCGTTGCTAGAATCTTCCGTGCTTTTGAAAAACGAGATTTAGAAAGCCCTGCTGAAACTGCCTCCATCACAGCATCTTCCACTACTGTTGCTGGTGACTTAGCATTTTTGAAAGCTTCCATCTTTCTTGGTGAAGCTTTCTCCATTAAGTCCAGAGCAGTGGTAACATAGTGTGATGGACGTTGAGGCATGCCCCTTCTTGCCCTTTGCAGGCTTTTACGTCTTGCTGCCGGAGTTCTGACATCCAGGCCAATACTGTTCAAAGCTGATTTGGCTTGATGAATTTCCTCGGCCTGTTGCTTTAATGCCTGCTCCAATTCTTTCAATCTACATGCTTCTGTCACTAACTTTGCTTGCTCAGCTGCAAGTTTTGCTGTCTTTTTTTTTGCTTTTTCCATTGCATATTTATCTCTTCTTCTTTTGTTTATTTCAACTTTCTGTCTTTGTGTAAGCAGAGCACGCTGGTCTTTCTTTTTTTTTCGCCAGTAAGCCCTTTCCTCTTCCACTCTTTGTCTTGTTTTTGGCTTATTTCTTTCCCCTTTAGAATTGTTTAGTGCAGCCTCAGCTTCTTTTCTTTTAGCCCTAAGCTTTTGCATTCTGCGAGCACACCCTTTATTATAATTTGTCTTCCTTTCTCTCATTTTTTCTAGTTGTTCCCTCTCCTCATCAGTCAAGTTCCTTTTACTTTTTAATTCGTCTGCCATCGCCATTTCTAAACGATACAGTCTGCTGTTTATTTTGGCAGCATGCCGGCGCATATCTTGTCGTTCTTTTTTCCGGTCCGTTTTTCCCTTCCTTGGAGAAACCCTAATTCTTAACTTGAATGGGTTCATGCTGACAATTCCAAATCATGTATGCTGGAAGTAAACAGCAAAGGGAATTAGAACAGATAGGCACAGTATCCAACATTTTCTAGGGTGGGGGGGGGGGTGGGAAACAGTTAGCCCCCCCATGACTACTGCCCGGCCTGGTGCACTAAACACAATTCCTTGAGCAAATCAAGCACAATCAAAATTCCTTTCTTACTTCTAAACTTTATTTTTAAAACACTAAAATATAATATAATGGAAATAATCTTTTATACAGGTAGTAGCCTGCTGTAATTTTTTTGTATAATCTGTCCAAAATAAATTTTTGAGTCGATTACTTATCGAACATGGAGCGAATAAAACATTGAAATCAACTTCTTTTTGTTTGGTAATTTTTGTTGTCAACCTTTTACCACACCAACCCGAGGCGATAGGCGCCATACTGAATATGGAAAAAGAACCCAACGATAATGCGACAATGTAGTGTCGGACTAGGATAACATGTATACGATCGATGCAAGAAAAATTTGGACAGAGCCTTCGGCCACAATGTACCATTTTTTATATAACCGGGCACATTTTGTGGAAATGAAGGCCCAGGCCCCAGGGTCAGACTAAGAGTAATATAAGAACAGGCTGGTAACCTATAAGCCTAGCCTACTGTGATAGTTGATACTGTAGTGATGATGCAAAACAAAATTGGACAATATATAGGCCTAGCCTATGGCAACTATTTTAAATATCTTATCTAACTTATCTAACATACATGAAGCTAGGGCTAGGCTGGTTTGTTTATACTGCACGGTTGGCATTAGAATTAACGTTTCAGCATCAGCAGCGGGACTGACTATTTCCCCCCCCCCCCCAAAAAAAAAAATTTAAAGAATCTTAGTCTAACTAGCCTAGGCTATACCTACAACGTTGTGGGCATAGGCTAGGCTAGGCTAGGATCAAGTATGAATTCAGAGGATATCTCTTTTTTTATCGCATGTAATGGGGGACAATTCCCCCTCCAATAAAAGTTAGCATCAACCCTACATACCGTACAATGTGATAAAATGGTATGGCCATAGGCCTACGCTAATAATAATTAACGTGAAGCTAACGTAACTAACGCGGGCCTAACTAATGTAAATGCATGCCGAGACACCACATACTTTTGGGTCTCATGGTTACGTATTGAATGAAATTTTAATAAATCCATTTAGATTACTCGCAAATAAGTATCAAGTGCAACTTATTACAAAATAAACAAATAAATACGGTATAATAACGATATATCAAGCACTAAAGTACTCACGTAGGTAAAATATTTGTCTGTAAATGTAATTCAAGCCAACGTAATTCTGGACACAACCTTGCGTGGTTTCCAAATCAGATCTTGCCAACTTGTGATTCGTTTTGCCAGGTGTATTACGATGCGAACGACGTACTTTTATCCGATGTATGATAATATAGACAACAATTAATTGTTCGCTCTAACAATCATAAAATATATATATTATTCATATATATTACGTTATTGTTTCATGTCTAGAAACGTAACATTTATAAAAGCGTAACGAGATGGACACAAATCACAATATAGATTACCTTTCTTAAGTTTCCTAAACAGAGGCTCAATTTGTTGTCGCCACGTTCCCGCCTTGTATGGCCTTACTGTCGTATGTTTTTTCAATACGCTAATATGTTCATAGCGACTACCGTGTGAGTCTTACTAGTGAAAACGTAACTATCTGACTGGACACAACATGTTTCTTACGAAAATTAATCTGGCCATAAATTATGAACTGAACACTGCATGAAATTGATCGTTATTCTGAATTAGTTTTGTGTACCTGCAAATATATGTAGGGCATAGTAACTTGATCAACCATATTTAATATTTGGATTATTATAACACAAAATCGCGTCTGCATACGTAACTTCGTGGGACACTAAATGTTACGTTTTCAGTTTAAAGTGGCAGTGTGCCAAATATAAAGAGAACAAATCACACACCTGGAAGTTTAGTGTAGTATGGTTTATATGAGTTTTATTTATCATTTGAATAAAAATAATGGTTAATATGATGTTAAAGAATAGGTGCTACAAGCTTTATAATTTTTGTAGAATATTTGTCACACTTATTTGCTATAAATTGTGGAGACACCACAACATGTTTGTGGCTACCAGCCCGTCTAAAACATGTGAACTATTAATAATGTTAATATTTATGTTCACTTGAACCATATGAATAACTTATCATGGATCAACTTATCTGGATTAGTACTAGCAGCTAATTAATTAGGGAAATGTTAGGTAATCTCCAGATATTAGTACTGGCCCCTATAAAAAAAGAAACACCCATATATACAGGTATTGATCGATAAGATTCCTATCAAAACATTTTTACAAAGAACTAGACTGTGCATAACATCAAAACATTTTTACAAAGAACTAGACTGTGCATAACATCAACATATGTATGTTTTGATTGATACGATTTCTATCGATATTTCTTACCCAGAATGGTTTGGTAACCATTGGACTGTTCATACCCATCTGCCAAAGACACAGCTGACCATTCTCATCGCTGACACCAAACTTGTTACCTTGATCGTTGACTCTTATTTGAGATACTTTAGGGAACTGTCCAGACCCTCTATGAGTGTAAAGTTTCTGGTTATGACCCCACTCCCATAGATGAACACTGCCATCACCAGCACCACTCAAATCTGTAATGTAAACCACAGTCATTGAAAAAGTTAAACCACAGTCATTGAAAAAGTATCTTTAAAACTGATGCAACAAACCTGTTACAGAATCTATGTCAAGCTCAGACTATTAACCTGTCAAGTACCTTGTGGCTTAAGTAGCTGGCATCTAGTTACTTAAGTATTTAGTTACTTAAGTATCTAGTCACTTAAGTATCTAGTCGCTTAAGTATCTAGTCACTTAAGTATCTAGTCACTTAAGTATCTAGTCGCTAGTGCATAGCTTACATAACTGGCTCCTAGTCATTTTAATAAACCAGCGTCTAGTCACTTTAAGTATCTAGTCCACTGGTTTATATGAACTCCAACAATGTGGGGCAAACAACTTGTACATCAAGTTACACCCCCCCCCCCCACTTCACAACCATAACCATGTTATACCCATAGCTAATGATGAACATCAATCCAGCCCTAGATGAACATGCTATGACATAGTTGTATGAGGTACAGTACTTTTGAAAACGCTTTGAAAATGTTCTTACAAAATAATACAAGTACAGATTAGACCAGCCATCTGTTCAATGACTTCAGGAATACAAGTCCTTTTTCCTACTTAATCAGCTAAAAACAAAACATTCATTGGTTTGAGTTGCATTCTATCCAAAAGTTGCTATGCACTTTCTATTTTCTATTCCATTTTCTTGTTCGTTTTTATACTTTACCAGTCAGTTTAGAGTTGTTGGTTTGTTTTACACATGTACTGAATGTATAAACAGACCTGTTAGAGAGATATTTCATACATATGGTGAAGCTAACGAAGAGTATCAGTACATTTTGTGCTGCTGTTGGTGTATTTGACACAAATTTGTGATGTATTAAGTAAATGATAAAACTTACAGTAGGGAAGGCTGGGATGAGCAGCTAAACATCTAACATTAGCCAACTGTCTCTGGGTGATCTGTAAACATCAAATGATACCAATTAAAAATCATTCATTAATGACCTAATTCACCACAAGAAGAACAGGCATTTCTATGAACAAAGGAATGCATTTCTTTAGCCTATATCCTTCAAAAACAAGAACATTTCCTATGGATATTTGTAAGTGAAGATGTGAGTTATCGGGTGCATTCATTTACAAAAGTATCCAAACAATACTCCAAACAAGAAAAAAGAAGTTCTGTGCCTGACTTAGCAGAGAGAGTTAACAACACTGAGAGGGTGAATGACAGGTGTAATGGGCTTGGTGTGAAATTTGTGATGTAATTTGCATAATACATTTATAATTTACGATGATAATCTTCTTTGTGTCGTATACATGATATACTAGCACAACTGGCATGAGATAATTCCTGTGGCTGCGTTGCCAAGCAAACCAAAAGTTTACCTTTCCTCTCAAATTTCTTCCACCGGTATCTTTCTTATTAGTTCTTTCATATTAATTCTCCAATGAATTTTCATTGGGCTTTATAACCTAACAAGGACAACTTATCTCAATGCAGCGACATCGACACCACCTTTGTTTTTTTCCAGTATTAAGACATAATGAACATTATGTTTGTTAAAGGTTTATCTGCCAAACTCTCACCACATTTGTGCCTCTCCCAGTCTGTCCCCCCAGCAGATCTGAGGGCGATGTTGGGTCGTTATAGGCAGCCACGGGGATGTTGATGTAGGGAGCTGATGTCACCTTACTAATGCTTGTCCTACTGCTGGAATTCTCCATGGTGTGCATCAGCAGAAAATCATCATCTGTAGCCCTAGAAACACTGGAGGAAGAAAACAAAGATACCAACATCAATATTAATGATGATAATTGAGAGGATGTCCCTACAGTTGTTTATCTGTTTGCTTGTTTGCTTAATACTGTGCACTATCTTAAGAAAATGATGAAAAGTTGTGAAAACAAATATAATGTCTTAATTTTTGGAAAACTCACTCCTATCCCCCCCCCCCAAAAAAAATAGAAAACCAAAATCTTTTGTGGTTCCAATGCCTAAACATGTTCATAGTGTTGGTAAGCCATGCATTTTAATATTCATGAACTTGTGCACACCAAAATGAAGAGGGATTATCTATTGACTAATGCAGTAACATATAAAGGAAGGTACCAGGAATCAGTTATCATGTTGACAAAGTCTATTAAGTGACATATTATAAAAACAGATACATGCATGAATATTAATGGGGTCAGATTTCTAATGATATTCCTCATGACTAGAAATGAATACAAATGGTT
The DNA here is from genome assembly GCF_037975245.1 of Apostichopus japonicus. Taxonomy (NCBI): domain Eukaryota; kingdom Metazoa; phylum Echinodermata; class Holothuroidea; order Aspidochirotida; family Stichopodidae; genus Apostichopus; species Apostichopus japonicus. The sequence goes on from NC_092573.1 coordinate 1,417,991, forward strand.
TGTTCTGAAATAGTTCCATGATGCCCCCTGGATGCAAAAGATGAATCATAAATGAGGTATTCAGATAAGATGGATGATTATTAATGACCAACCTTCTAGACATGACAGCTGGATCTTCCTCCTCCTCCAACCAATACGGTACCTCCGGTTCTAAGAGCATAGCGATGTCAAGCTCCATCAGACCGTGGTGAGTCGAGACCACTACTGTAGTTGGTGTAGACTGTAAACAAGACAACAAAAAAACAATCAACTTTCATGACACTCTTGTCTCTTAAACTGATAACCAATTTGGGAGTATATGTCTCAGTATCGGCTTCTCGCTATCCCACCCGCCCCCCCCGCACCATTGTAAATATTAATTAATGATTTCTTCATAAAAGGAGAGGGAAGAGGTTGCTATTCTTCACTGCATAGATGGGATATGTTTAATATACAAATGATGCATGTCCTTGTACATTTTAACTATCACTAGCTGAAAGAATTGGATGATACAATTTAGATGCAATAAAAGAATGATGTCATAAATAAGGGTTGGATTTGTTATTATCTTCCAAGATTCTCCCACCCCCCCACATCCCGTCAACCTCTTGCACACCCTTGACAATCCCTCCCCCCTCCCCACGGATCATAAATGATGGAGTTGTAATTGCCTTTGCAGCTACTGCCACCACTCCCCCACCCCCTCCCAAAAGAAAATTGAAACCTGTTCTGTGGTTAATTATACTAGACACAGATGGTAATGTTTGTTACTGCACAAAATTACACAATAAATAATCCCTCTGTCGTTGCAACTCATGAATTTGAATGTGACAACGTATGCATTAAATTGCCTAGCATGTTGTTGTTGTTAGTGTGGATCATGCTAATGTGCAGCAGTTACAGACTGGAAGCAATGAACCAACATGCAGGTGTGACTTTTATAGAACAACTACAAAAGCTGTGCATACATAGTATTACTCATAGCAGGCATTAATCTACTCCAGAACATTCATGTCAAATATATGATCTCTGACAGAGATATATTTTAGTCATGAACTGGACTTTAATATCCTCCTTTCGTTAATTTTATTGCTATTGCGAGCAGCTAACAAGCAGCATTATTTCTTAAGTCTTAATTAGTTAGTAGAGTTCATTTGTTTTGCAGGCTAAGGCAATTAGGTCTCAACACTAAAAACCACTTGAAGAATCCAGGTTAGCTTAACTAGTCAAGTTTCACTTTAAATTATAAAATAAAAATCAGTTTTACATTTTCAAATTTGAATTCCCATGTGATTAATGAATGGTAATACAAAACTGTCTGGCCAATAAAAGGCTGAGGATTCAATCAAAGATATTACTTTAATTATGCATAAAAACTTCATTGAGTGACAAATACAAATCTGTGATGTTTTCTTAAGATTGATTAAGTGTTAAGTAGTTACACTCTGTAGGTTTGATAAAATTGCCAATAGCCAACGGTTTGTCGGTTTAATCTTCTGTTGACCTTTGACCAAAATTTGATGCACTAAATCAGCCTACACTAAAATGAGTTAATAAATGGGATATCTATTAATACATTCAGAATAAATTCATCCCGCCTCATTTTTCTTAATTCTAATTTGTGTAATTCCATGTTTTCTTAATGAATGTTACCACATTGACATGACATGGTGACGATGTTAGCGGGCTGGCCTAAGTATGGTACAGTACTGTTAAGAGATTAAGCCTAGACTACAGTCCTTAGAAATAGTGCCATTTAACTTTATTCATCCTGACAGCTTGTTGTCAACAGCCATACAATTCATCTTCTAAGTATAAAGATCTACTTAAAACTTTACAGAAAAGGGGGTAAGGGGTTGGATGGTGAAAAGAACAAGAAATATTGCACCTTGTATGTAAGCTTTACAGCACTTAGGTGAACTTCATGTGCAGAAATGTGCCTTTTAAATGCAGTAACATTGTTGAGTGGCAGTTATCAAACCCTCCTCCCTCTCCCTTCCCTACCCCCCCCCCCTTCTACTCCCCCTCCTCTCCCAGTTAATGAAGACTTGATGATGCTTTTCACCGAATATCTTGTAGCAGCTAATTAAGCATATAGCGTATTAGAGACCTAGAAATTTATTATGTTAAGTCTACCTTGCAGTAGGCATTGAGTAGGATGTTGCATAACGCAGACCCAATGCTTATCTTACACACAGAAACTGACATTCTACAAGTGTAATGTCATTAATGGAAGAAACCTTAAACAAAGACATTATTGTCAAAGTAATACAAAACAAAAAATACATATTATTCTGACAACACAATGGACTTTAACCCTTGCGTTGACTCCTCTTGCCCCCCACAAAATGTTCAATCATAATTAAAAAACCTGTTATCGTTAACTCTGCAGTCTAACGAAGATAATGGTTTTCTGGAACACTACACAGAAGAGATACAACACAAAGTGGATTATAAATGTCACAGTGAAATGGCTGACTCCCTGAATGATCATATTCATTAAGACTTGTGACACCCAAGGATGAAACATGACCAGATGAATTGTATGGTTAAAAGATATACTTCCCAATGAAATGATGAATGTTCTACTCATGAAATATGAAAATGAGTGAAAGAAAAGGTGATTCAACAAAAGATATGAACATTAATGTCAAATGAAAAGCAAAAAGCCAGGAAGGAAGGAAGGCAAAGCAAAGTATGAGATAAATGATGGTTCCAATTCAAGTCTGCCTTGTCTGTTGGTAATACCTACTCTGAATTCACCGTTCAAGGATATATTACGCCAATCAGCCTGTGGAAACCCGGGGGTCAAAGGTTTAATACAAAGAGAGATTGAGACTCTGGTTGTTGTTTTGACATCTATGAATATTCAACAGAATAGTTATGTAGCAGAAACTTTGTGAACAGAATAACCTTTCCGAGTGGCTTGAATACGGGTCACAGAAGAAGGTTCAATGTGGAGAGTGGGAGGAGTGGAGAGGGGTGAAGAGGGGGGAGAGGGGAGAGGGGAGAGGGGGAGAGGGGGAGAGAACACTTTGAGGCACAGAAGATCATGTGACTTTTTTTTGAGGGGGCAAACCATAAAATTACCTCAAAACATTCCAACTAAACTTATCCTCTGTGCCTTCCATGCAACAAATTCCAGTACTTGAATATTTTATTAAAAACAGGGTACATTTCAATTACAATTTCTTTAATCCTTCAACAAAAGGGAACTTTTCTATCAACAAAAAAATAGGGAACAATGGTACTAAAATGGGGAGCTCTTAATTTATGATAAGGAGGTGTTGAGGTTATGTGCAGAGGCCTCCCAGATCCGCCCATCCCTGGGAACAATCCTACGACGGTGGGAAACAAAAAGCAAAGTTTTGGAGGCGATTGGCAAACGATGGGAGTCATACTTCACGGCAGGGGTATCACATCACGACAGTCACAGGCAAAATTGAGAAATCAAAAAGTAAAATTCACTTCAATATAAAAAGGGTTGTGAAATGCAAAAAAAAACAAAGAAGAAAATAAACTTATGAAGAGTAAATTATAAAGGAAAATACATGAGCATAAAATAGAGTGGATGTTCTGAAGATAATATATGAAGTAAAAATGTTAGCCCAAAAATCTTTCTTGCAAGTTGTGCATCATAAGATAACATATGAAGCAGCTGAAGAGTTTGACCGTTGGATAATACAAAGCTTATCGTGATGACAAAACCACGGTGCAAAAAGCTGTAAGGTTACGTGGAATGGAATCTAGTAGAATGAAATTTTGGCATAATTTGTCGAATACAAAATCATAAATTTTTTGTTATTAAAGGAAAAACTCACCTGATTAAAACAGAAAGCTGGTATCCTATCCTGCTCCTTGTGAATAATTCTGACTTTTCCACTGCGTGGAGCTTTGGACCGGCTCTCCGATCCGCTATCGGTATAGATGGCAGAATCGGTCTGAGTGTAGGGAGGAAAATTAGGCTTGAAGTGAATACCTCATCAAATGATTTAAGAACAATATACATGATTTGAATAAAAACTTTAAGTGATAAAACAATGACTAATGCAACTAAAACTAATATTCCTGGTGTGATGGTAGCTGATGCCGAGTCCTAATTTTGTTTATTACATGAGCACTAATTGGGGAGAAAATTGAAGAGGCAAATATTGATATTTTGTAACCATCGCTGAATCCTGTTATAGTCCATACGGCAGACATCTTGTTGGGAGTAACTGAAGTTATGATGCTGATAACCTTTAAAGGATGACTGTTCTTTTTAAAACTCTCTACTTTGATAGATGGAAATAAAAAAAATAAACAAACAGGTTGAGGAAAAGAGGAAAAATACTATGATGTTACAATGCCATAAAATTTCCAGCCATTTCCATAGCAACGCAGAGTCACATCAGGTGGGTATTTTATCTCTTCTTCAAGACCATCATCTTCATCATTACAACATTTCCATTTAATAAAACCAGATGTATCAGAATCAGATGAATAAAATGGCCAAGTTACAACAAACTTGAAAGATATATAATTTTCTAAAGTATGGGATGATATCTCACCTCGTCTGTCTTATTCTTCTCAAAGATGTACTTAATGAAGACGTCCTGGATTGCCTCTTGTCTCACCAGGAAGTTCCAGTACCTCTGAACGGATCTGACGGCTTGACTGGTTCCGCTTAAGTGAGAAATATGATAAGGAAAGTTGTAAACAAAAATGAAGCACTCACAGAGAGAAATCTTGAAAGTTTAAGCAGTTCAAGACAACAATGTATTCTGACAGGCTCATATAGCCCAATAACCGGTTCATATTTTTATTAAAATTTAAGTTTCAACAATTCTAGTACCGTTCATTAGAAGAGGTCTTTGAAACATAAAAAAAAAGACGACTTCAAATGGACAATCTTTTGCCAACTATATGTTATTTCTAGGGAGCCTTTGACTAACTAACTTTTCAGCAAAACACATTCATTAAAACACAAACTTATCATACCACATTCTGTTTACGAACAAAACTTCAAAGACGCTGCCTGTGACAGAATTAAAGTTGTAACTTACTTTCTGCCGCAGGGGTTATTACTTACGTGAAAGGAGTATTTGATGGCTCGAGAAGACCTTTGTATCTCAAGATGGATGGGCCTGACATGGTTGGGTTTTGGTAACACTGTTGTAGGTACTCTGCCGGTGGACCAGCAAACAGGTCTAACCTACCCATTAGAGCCTTCTGCCACTGCTCTAACAACTTGAGAATGGAATGAAGTATCGGTGAGGCCACTGGAAGCTCTGTCAAGGAAAAGAGAATTGAGAGATCCGGGCAAATTGATTAAGAAACGTTACAATAACAGTATAAATGGGACCTGATTCAATTGTAATCAATATTTCTGGTTTGACTCCAGTCATTAGATCAAAGGTCAAACAAAATCTGGGTTCCTGATTGGGTTTTGAATCTGAATATGTGTGACGAGCAAACCCCATTAACCAATGTAGCTAGTAGTGATGAGACGTATGGGAAGGTTGAATGGGGGAGTGTTTATTATGTGGGGGTTGCTTCAGTGGGAGTGGGGGTTGTTTTAACTGTGGGAGGGTTGAATACCTGGGGAGGGGGGAGGAGAGGTTATTTCATAATCAACCTACCCCAGGATAACACTATCAACATATCTGTTCCTAGTCTCAGCATGCCTATCCCAGAGATAACATACATTTCATCCACGTACAACAGCCGGAATAAAGTTCAACCTCTTACCTGCTAATTCAATCCCGACCGAGGGTAAGAATACCTGGAGTTTCTGTAAGGCCAGCCGTACTGTTGTGTACCTCATGAGACACCAGCTGTAAGATGTAGGGTCAGAGTACTGGTCACACCCCTCTGTTTGATTGGTGCCTCCTCCTGCCAGAGAGTTCCCTTTGTAGGCACCCTCGTAATTATCGTTGTCATCGTCATCGTAGTAGTCATCTAGAGAACTGTCATCGCTGGCCTCTGAGTCAAAGTCGATGTTTCCCTGCATGGCCTCAATGTGCGGCTAGAACAAACACACGATCAAGAGTATTATTATTTAACATTATAAATGTAACTTTCCTTAAACATTACATTATTTACTACTGTTTTGTTGTTTTGAAGGTAACAGAATGAATCAGTTAACGAATTACATCAACACGTAAAGAATCGGAAATGTTTTTCTGAAGAATTAGTACAAAATAAAGGCTCCGTTGGTAACAGAAATGCTTTAAAAGTGAGCGAAACAGTGAACAAGTGAAAACATAGTAAGTCTAAGAGCAGCGTTACTTTATCATGAGACAGAACTGCTTCGTGAGGAAGTCAACAAATAATGAGGGTTTGCATCAAATCCCTACTTACCACCCATAGCAACATCTTACTCATCACCATAGCAACCAACCTACCATCTTCTTCAGACTCACCTTGACCATGAAGTAATCAATGATGCTGGTTTCGGGAGCGATGAAGACCTCCCTCTGTACTGGCTTCTCCTCGGACATTGAAGTTGGATTCCTTCCGCTGCTAGCCTTGCCCATCAACTTGAGTGTGTACTTGTTACGCTGCTGGCTGACCGACTTATTGACCGGGACCGTCTTTTGAGCTAGAGGAAAATTAAAAACAAAACGTAGTGTTACCGATCGATACAGTCACTCCTGCTATTCATCATGACAGTATCTCTGCTGTGATTGACACATCGATTCCTGTGACTTATTTACATTCAATCAGCATTAGATTCACCATTAACACACTTCAGACTCTAAAAGGCTTGTCACATCATCTTGGACAGATACCAAGGACACTGAGAGAACTTTGCCTGTAGACCATCACATAACTATCCAAAACTCTGACAAGAATTAAAGAGGCTAGCTGAACCCTTTTTGTCCAAGATGTCTTTCAAAGCATGAATAAGGGAAAAGAGGGAAACTGTCAATTTCCAGATCCAACAGAGGAAAAGTACTTTTTCTCTTTAGGACAATTCTAAGGGTAAATGTAACAGCTGTGAAATAATCCTTATCTAGCATAATACAGACAGCCGATAATTTACAGAGCTTATCTGCCAGACTGCACTGTACAGCAATATTAAACTATGCACCCAGAGTTCAAAAGGAATGACCAACCTGTTTAGATCCAAGGTCTATATTATACATTAGAAGTGTTAGCAGGTAGCACAACATAACCAACTTTTAACCTGAAACTTGTAAGTAGCATGAACATATATTTGCTGTTGCTAAGAGCTTGAGTTCTAAGATGTTGAAGACCTTGCTCAGAATACTGTCTTATTTTCTCTTTTTTTTAATGGAAAAACACCAAAATTCATGTTAAGTATCAGAATATCTCACAGATCCTAAAGCATATCCTTTGCAGATCGACCATATTAGCTAAATAACTTTTAGGGATACAAGCATAGTCCTAACAATGACAACTAATTTTCATTTACATCATATCATCTTACTTTCCATCGATCGAGTTAACTATGTATCGATCATATTTTAACCTACCCATTGCTTGCTTCCTCTCTCTGACCTTTGCCCCTCCTCCAAAGACTGATGCCCAGAGTCTTTCGTTCAGCCTGTGGCCCATCAGCCTGTACAGCTCGTTTGTATTGTGCGTGGACAAGGCACGGACAAAGAGACTCATGTAGATGGATAACAGGCCCTCGCATAGTTGAATATTCATAGGGGGGAGGTCACTGTCTTTCTCACTGGATAACAATGCTTGTAGAGTAGCCACCCCTAAAATGAGGAAACATTTTGTAAGATACTACTTATCTAAAACAGAAAGTATGCAAAATATGTAAATTAATTTTACATAAGTAAACCTCCTTTAATCACCCAAACAGTTATTTCCATATGAAGGCAAGATACACATATAAATGAAAAGGACAGAGGAATCTGTACGTATGGTAATAGATACTCACAACATGGGAGTGTGTAATATGTGGAAAAACAATGTTCAACGCCCAATGACCACTCCTACCCCCCCTCCTCCACCCCTTTACTTCTTGTTATAACATACATTCATTTGAACTATTTTGTGACTATATGAAATCTATACATCAAAAATTACATAGAAGCCAATGCAACTAACAAGAACCCCAACTATTGTCAAGAACTGAAATTAACATCTATGCTGCTACAGGTCATATCATTACTCCACTGGTGACTAATGCCTTCGCACTCTGCAGCGGAGAAACTTTCAGACTTAACATTCAGTTACATCTCAACTTACAAACGTAAATGAGAAAGTATCCACTGATGCTTTGGATGTCATTGACATTTTGCGATACTATTCTCCCCAACCGTACCCACCCATGCATACCTGCCAGACTGATGCATTCCATCAACTCTGGTTGACAATTCTCAGCAAAACATATTTCCTCCCTTTCTCATAAACTACATTAGCTATCAACTCAACAACTCACCAGGCCATTTACTCGGCTGGGAAGAAACAGTTAATGGAACGTCACCGCTGGGCACCCTCCTTTTGCGATTCACACTCACAAGATTACCGACTCTGTAGAGGACGTTAGCACTGCCACCGGTGTATACGTCCATTCCAGCAGCTTTGGATTTGCTGACAGTAGAGCTGTAGGTATCGCTGTCACACAGACTTTGGTATATACAGGCAGAGAGTGCCGCACTCAGAGATGACAAAACTGGCAATGTGGACGCCTTCCTCTGTGGACTGGGAGGAGCGGTAAAATCCAAGACTGTTAGAAGGATGCTATGGATGAGGTGCCTCAAATGAAGCACTGGGTCGGCCACGACTGTCTTAGAGCTAGCCACACTGGCTGAAAGAAGAGGCAGAGTGGTTGGTAGAGGGAGAGGAGAGGATAACTGCTGGGCAACTTTAGTCTCTTGTTGCACCTCCTGCATCAGAAGCACCAACTCCATGCAGACTGATGCAAGCCCTCCCCCGTTCTGGCCATACAGTAGACTGTAATTGACAATGGTTCTAATTAAATGATGGTTGTCATGGAGCCATCTTTTCCTTCTGACAGCTCTCTGCCTCTTGTCCTCAAAGTCTGTCCTCCTTGCTTGAATGATTTCATGGAGAGATGCTGGATCGTTCTCCAGGTCTCCGTCGTAGTCGTCCTCTTCCTCCATCCTCTCGTCGGGTGCTTGGACGAGAGGGCCGTAATTGCACAGAAGTTTCAAGGTTTCTACTTGTCTCTCTAACCAGACATAGAGCTGGTACCTCAACTGACCACCATGGACTTCAAAACCAGTGGCTAACGTTCTTAGCTCTTCCATCATTACCTTCAGACAACATGTGAATTTTAATTGCTGGGCCATGATGTCAGACAATTCTCCCTCAACCTCACCACCTAATCTCTCCTGATCTACTTTGGCAGCCTCATCTTTGTCTTTGCCTCCCACTGCCGTTTTATCTTCGTCACCATTACCATCATCATCACTACCGTTATCCCCCGACTCATCCCCCCAATCTAGCTCCAGTTTTTCATCAAATCTACCACCAACAGGCTGACTCCAATCTAGGTCCATTACAGAACCACCACCACTGCCCCCGCTCCCATTGGTCAACCCGACAGGTTTACTCCAATCCAAATCGGCCGTAGTTTCTTTGAAAGACGATCCTGTGGTGCTTTTACTTATAAAGCCTTCATCGATAGTACCCGATGAGATCAACTGTCCGTTAGTCTTTTTCGAGGTTAACTCGGAATTTCCTTGACGTACCTTTGGAAGATGAGAGAGTACCTCTAGTGCCAGCAAGGGACAACCAGCTGATGCATGCATGTGGGCCGTGGCAAAGAAAAGCCTTCTCTCTTCGGGTGTTATCTCATCATCGGCTGTCCCTCCGTCAAGCACCGATGCCTTTGCTAACACTTTTGACACGGTAGGAGCGTCCTCAGAACCGACCGTTTGCCTCAGGACGATCAGAGGATGAGTCCTCAAGTAATTGTAAAAGTTGAAGACGTCTGGTCTATTTCTTGCTTGTCCATTCAGCTCACAATCCTTGGTGAGTTGTGATGGTGGTACCAGGAGGGTATCCAACGCTTTGATGTAATCCTTTAGTAACCAGTGGGCCATGCTCCTCATGAATGGGTCCTTATGAGGAAATTGATTCTCTATCTGTTTTCCAGAAAGATCACATCCCAGAACCTCCTCGTATATGATTTTCTTTTGCGCTTTGGGCATCTCCAGGTCCTCCTCGTACAGTCTGGAAATGACCATTGCCAATTGGATGTCTCCTAAATTATTCAGACACACCTCCACGGCATCCTTTAAGGACCCGGCTAAGAGGAAGAAGGCGGCTGCATGCTCGAACCGCTGTCTCCCGAGAAGAGCAAACGCATTCTTCAGGGCCGCCTTTCGCCAACGTTCCTTCTTGAAATCGTTTCTGAAGAACTGGGTCATCTTCTCGTCTCGGATGGATCTGTGGATTTATCAAGATCAAGAACCAGACTTTGTTTATGAAGAACATACAGACCACAAACCAAACTACAGACCACAAACTAATCACAAGTCTAAGAAATTTCAGAAACAGACTGTCAGATGCTGACTAAACTGTTATAATAAAAAATAATCAAAAGATTGAAAAGACCATATGAAACTGTTGGCTAGATAGGCTTTTCAAACCAGTAACCATTGGACAGAAAGGACTTTTGATACTACCAATCATTTTCTTTGCCAGGTAGAAACTTGCAAGACAAAGATATGTGCAAAAACACAGATTGAAGTCCTTCCTTGAAAATCTTACTTTTTGAACCTACAAGATTTCCTTCTACAATCAGAAATGTTATCTGATGATTATTAAATATTCTAAATTAATACTGAACATCAAATAGCTTAAACTCTATCTCTGTAAACAATCATTCAAATGTTTTCTCCTTGAATAAAGAGACAAAGGTCACAACATTCCCATTCCTTCCTCTGCTTCTTATTCTAACTTGGAAGGGGGGGGGTATTGGCGGGGGAGCATGAGGGGTAAAGTGTTTCTACCTGAAGAGACCCCAGAGTAGAGTTTTCTTCTTCATCGCCAAATAGAACAGAGCTGCATCCAGAGGGTTCTTCTTGGCCTGAAACTGAGACTTGGCGACCTAACCGAGAAGAAACATTGGCTACGTGAGTGATGAATTGTTAACGGATTCAACATGTTGACCTATATGTTGAACTACATGTTGACCTTTGAATGGAATGTCATCCCTAGTGGTCAGAGCTTCTCTCTGTATCTTCTGTCAGTGTGACCAACCTTCCAAACATAAACTAAGAGTTATAAATCTAACGGTTAACACAAGACAGTAACTTTAATCCAGTGACTATTCCCCAGTACTGATCCACGAAGAAAAAGAACTGTTTGTTAGTGATAATGATCAGTCCAACTGCTACATTGTACAATATTCAAACACATAATACTACCTTAATGTACATCTTAACTAACAATTAATGAAGTTACTCATCAAAGACATTAACAGATACCAGTAGGCCTTCATATAAGCATACACCCTCAGCGATTTCCTTGTCTCTTCCAAATGTCCTTCTGGTTGTACGATTTCGGAATTGATGATAATCAAATAACTTTCCCTAATTTTCATGGGATCCCCCCCCCCCCAATGCCACCATTGACAAATCAACATGATCTAACCTTCTCAATGCATCTCCTGAGGGTGGTGTTGTTACGAACCCACCATCCTACCCCCATGGCCCTGAGTTCATCCCAGACGGGTTCTCCTTTCTGCATGCTGGGTAAGAGTGAGAGCAGTTCTTCTTCCGCTTCAGAGTGAAATGCCCAGATGAAATGAGATGAAACTAAGCCCTGTCTCTTCAAGTTTTGCTGCAAAGTAACAAATATATGAAACCAAACGTTTTAATTACAAAATGTAAACCCAGAGTGATGGCAATCTAGGTGGTGGCTACTTGTCATATAAGGGAAAATTAAGACCAGCATAAAAGTAGACAATTTCTGAATGGGATACATTATACATCATATGATCTGTTCTATAGCTATTATGCACTTATGACATAAATAATCATTGTGTGGAACGAGTCTTTTCTCAATAAGCTCTGTTATCCAATCACAGCCATCTTCCATGCATCATTGCGGGGTCCTTTGTCTGTCTCTCTTCAGTGTGAGCAAGCCATGACATTTCTTTCATGTTCATTCTGTATGTTTTGTCTGCACTGAGATCCTGTCAGTATGACAAACCACATATTATAAAATATATCACTACATGAGGTCTAAGTACAACTCTACTTTTGTACACTGCTTTGACATCAAACACTTAAATGACTAAATGAGAGATTAAGCACCTGTTGGGGTAATGGCAATGATTTGAGTAATCCCATGTAGAACTTCATAGCTAAAAGGAATCGAAGACCACACTCATCCAAAGTCTCCCCTGCGGAAGAAAATAAAAAAGACAAAAAGAGAGAGATATTCAAAGCGGATCAGATGTATAGAAGGGATCACATACTCCTGCTTCAGATGTTTAGTTCAGTACAACCACAAGTATAAAGATGTAGTGAAATACAATCAAATGTAATAGAAGTTTACACAAGAAGAAAAAGCATTTCATGAAAATGTTGAACTCTTATTGTAACAATAAATTTACATGAACTAACCTGCATGTGAATTGTCCATATTGTCTAGATCAGCATAACCAGCTCCTTCCCTGCCGATAGCTGTGACAGACGTCCCTGTGCCTCGGGCGGTGATCTCAGTCTTTGTTGTAGCCAGTGTATCTGCCAGGGCTAACAGATGCATCTGGTCTTGACCAGACAGACCGGGTAGATGCATACGGGTCAGATAGTTGGCCAGTAGCTTAGCTTGTCCGGATCCAAAATACGACGGGTCGTTCATCTTTCTTCGGATCGTGTCGCTGTTGTGGTTCTCCTTGTTGGGTGTATCAAACATATCTGGGGATAAGTGTGGCGAATCCAACCCAGAGGCAAACAGCTTGGAGTAATCTTGAGCGTTGACCATGGAGGGTTGGTCATAGTCGGCCGAGATGCTACTGGTGCGGTCTCTACTGGCTTCTTCCAGCATTGGCGATGAAGAGCTATCGGCTGCGAGGAGGGCATAGAGGGGAAGGGGCGGTACGGATACCAGCTCGATGTAATCCACGCTGTGCATCTCTTTGGGTTGTGACTCGACCGGACTAGTAGATAACGTCAGAGACCGAGAGAATGCCTTGAGGTCGTCCTCCTCAAGATCTAGGGAACTCTGCTGGCTGGCGGTGTCTCCGTGAGAGATTGCACGCTGGACAGTGTCGTCTCCTGCGATACATCGGACCAGATGAGAAAGGATTGCATTGACCCTGTTGATTTTGCCACAGTTCATTAGCCCCATCAGCTGTACTGGGTGGTACTGGGGTAAGACTGGGCAGGATTTGTATGAGTTTTCAAAAAGCCCATCATCTACCTCTTCCTCATCCATGCCGGGGTCTGTCTTGCCTAAATCTGGAGCATCTTTTGCAAGTTGCGTCACATCGTTGTAGGACTGTTCTCTCTCGGACCTTGACATTGGAAGCGACTGGAGGTTCACTGAGATGAAGGACTCGTTCCGAGATAATCCCAGAGTAGAACCTGCTGCTTCATCCTTCTTAGCTTTCCTCTTCGATGAGATGGCTTGTTTCCTCTGTTCTGGGTTACCCCATTGAGAGTACACATGCATTTCATTTTCCAGACCCACTACGAGAATACCAGCTCTGACCCAGGAGAGCATCTTACTGAAAGGGGTGACCCCGTCTACGCAAGTGAGTTTCACCCTTGCCAAAGGTACCCACTTGGATTTGCAATCTTCATCCTCATGTAAATTAGGTGTAAAAATGGTGATCTTTGACCCTAAACCAACAGTCAAGAGATGGGAGCCATCTTCCTTGGAGGCCCAAGCTAATTGTACAGGAAGCTTACTGGCATTCATCCCTCCACCACTACCGAGGGAATCTAGCCCCCTCTGATGACCTCCCCTGTCGTCCTGATCGTCTGAAAGGCTAAGGAAATCCTCTACCTTTGAACTTCTTTTCATGGTCTTGTATCCCATTTCAGTTGCAGGAGTTGGGGTATGGTTGTCGGGGCTGACGTCCATCTTGTCGAGGTTCAGTCTTCCAAGAGTGATGGTATCCTCGTGAATCCATTCAGACCCACCGGTCGATTCACATTCATGGATTGAGACTTCCAGGGGGATTCTGCCGTCTCCAGTGGAAGAATCTGTCCTGTATGCACAGGCTATCCTGCCATTGTATGCACAGCTGACAGCTATCGGTTTGCCCTTGACTTTCAAATCGCTCCTGGTATCCTCTCTGACTATTAACTCCCACTGCTCCCACTTGTAACACGCTCTCGCCAAGTTATCATCCACGGCCTGCGGCCCAGAGGAGCCATCCGATTCCAGAGAGGAGGGCCCTCTCTCGTTAGTCGGGGACTCGGTATTACTGCCCTCCTCCATGTGACACGTCCAAAAGCGAAGTTTACCGTCAGAGCAGGCCGTGCTCAACAGGTAAGGAGCAGAGCAGGCTGGATAAATACATGATGAGCTGAGATGACCGGCGGCAGGACTAGCTTTAATGATTTCGACACCATCTGGTAACTCCAACACCTGGGAGCATACCCTGCGAGAGTACGTTCTCAGTCTGGTCCTGATCTGGGACACGCTGACGGAAGGATTGGCTCTAATCGAGTCAGCCACGTCCGTAGAATCCGAGGAGTCTCCATCCATTGCATCCATGGAACTGTCATCTTCATCATCGCTACTGTCTGCAGCATCATCGAGAACTGAAAGTTAAATGAACAGAAAAAATATCTCTGTATAGGTACATATTTACCTCTAGGAAGGTCTACTAACAGCAAGTTTAGATTGAACATGTTAGTTTATCACTATTAATTGAAGAACCTTTACTATGGTCAAATTCACAGATTCACAGTTATTTTGTCATGTGAAATTTAATAGCCATTGCAAAGGAGTAGATTATCAAAATCAGAGGAACAACTGAAGTGACATCTCTTCAATGTATTGTCTCATTTTAAAATTGTAGAAGTCAGTTACAGTCAGAAGGAAAAGAAAGAGAGAATCAAACAAAAAGTGTAACTGCAGAGAATTAATTATTGCTTTGGCATTGCGTACCCTTCGATTTTGTAATTTCAGTCTTGAGTCTGATGTACCACATGTGAATAATGGACTGGCCTTTGGCTTTGCGATCAATCACCACCAGGTAGAAACACTCGTCGAATTGATTGGAATGGAGGGACGGAAATGAAGCAATGTCTGGATCACTGTGACTTGAAGGTCCTCTCTGAGTAGCACTCTTAGACTGACCTGAGATGAACTGCTGATGGAAAATGTGCATCAGTTGCACATTTTGCCAATTCTGTGAGAGGAATTCAGATGAAAATGCCAACTGAAACGCTTGTACAATAAAATCCTATATGTCTTTGCATTCTTAAGCTTCGATGAAAGCACATCAAATGCCCTTGTTCTGACTCATGGCTTCTCTTTTCCTTCCTCCCTCCCCGTTTATCCTCTGTTCTCTCTTCCCATTTCGGTTCCCTCTTCCTCCCCTTTTCACTTCTATTATCTTCTCCCATTTCCATTCCCTTCTCCCCTCTGGTATCCCTTCTCTTCTCTCATCCCAATTTGATTCCATCCTCCCCTAAATCCAGGGTTGGCATTTTCCCGGGAAAAAACCTGTTTTTCCCACTAAGCGGTAAAAACCAGGTAAAAACCGGGAAAAACTGGTAAATACCGGTAAAAACCGCCTCCGTCTCGAAAACTAGTATTAATTGTCCGTAAAATGCAGTTGTTTCATGACAGGCATATTTTATTGAATATGGGAGTTTCTTAGCTTCATTTTGAGCTATTCTATCACATTCTTATTCTACTTTTTGTGGAAAAAAGAGTATTTTTCGTATTGCACATGTATAGTTATTCTGTCACGATCTCTTTAGCAGTATGCATTGCCTATTGCCCAAACCATTATAGGTCTACACTGGGACATTCACCCCTCCTAAATTCTTCAGGCCTATTATGTGGCATGAACAGCGGAGGATAGAACGAAGTGGCGAACCATGGCATCCAAAGCCTCAAAGGGACAAGGAACCATATAATAATATAATATAATGTGCTCAGACAGTTCATTCCATTAATACAGTAGGCAACAGTCTATTGAGGTGAACTTCAATCCAGGGGGCTCAATAGAAACTGCTTTGAAACTTTGTAAGGCACATGGGCCCAATTAAAGTATTAAATGCACAATGGCCCTATGGAGCCATTCACACAACCAAACTGTTTACCTTGATGCAAACATGGTCCAATTATTATACAACTTCATGCAATAAAACACTTTGAGGTGGACAGGTGAGGTGATACTGGGCACTTCCTGTGTATAGGCTAACTGAAGAGGTAGGAGTATCAACAACACAAGTAACTGTTCCAATTGTTACTTATTCTCAAATTAGTTGATGTCACAACAGTCACTTAGTACAGTGCCTATAAGCAATATAAGCATAGTACAGTGCGAAGTGTGAACAGAGTACAATTTATCGCAGACATGAAGTGATCGTTCTTGGATGTGAATCATCATTTGGATCTGAGCGGACTAATGTGGCATGTATAATATGACGAACCATAGCCCTAGGAGGCACCAACAGTTTGATACGAGTCCATTCTCTAGATAATGGAATTATGCATCTCGATAGGAAAATAAAGTTGGTTGATTTGAGCATCCAATATATTATTTATTTGAATTATTTATAATAGTCTAATCGGTAAACTCACAAGTTATAGATCATAGCTGTTCTTTGGATGTAACCCAACCCCCTACCATAAGATGCCATATTCTTGTAGATTCTATGCTCCTCCACAAGTTCCACATGAGTTTTTAGGAATTCTATATAATTTGAGGTTTTTCCCAGTTTTTCCCACTTATAGGTGGGAAAAACCTCCCGGTAAAAACCGGTAAAAAACTTGTTTTTACCGGGGCGGTAAAAACCGCCCGGTAAAAACCGGCCAACCCTGCCTAAATCTAACACTGTTTGAGCAACTTCATTATTACACAATACCATCACATGTAATACAGAAACCATATTAACATACTGACAGTCAAATGAAATTTGAACATCTGATATAAAGCATACAGTTAAAATACAACAGACATTATGAATTACAGAATAGTAACTTGCAAACATCCTCGAGGATATCTACCATCATCTCTGCCATATTCCTTACTAATTAATTCAAACACAATTATTGACATATGAAGCATAAAAAAAATTTGCCAAGTCATGCAAGCCATTCTCAAAGATAAAGGACACAATTTCCATTCAACATGAGAAGCATTGTTCCACAATGGCATGACGATTCACTGAATGGATGCAGATTGGAAAAACTATCAAATCTAAACTCCAAACAGTCTGAACAACTCCACAGAATCAGAAACAATTTAATAATGTTAATAGGTGGCATAGTTATGACAACTGACACATCACTGTCAGTTTCATCTAACAGTTCACATAATTTTAGTAGCAATCATGTCAAAACATCCATCATCAACCTATCAATTAATAAACAATTTTAGTATTAAGAGTTAATCATATACAGACAACTGACTAGGATCTTTACAACATCTTCTGAAAGAGCAAAACACATTACTGGCTAGAACTTCATTCAAACCAGGGAAACGGGTACTGTGGTCTAAGAACTGTTATTCAGCCCTTGATAGACCTGTGGAGATCCCGATTTAACAACTTCCTTCTGGGAGGGGGGGGGGGGTTCCAGTACCTTACAAACTAATTAGCTAGGGTTCACAATGCAGCTTCATTTATGCAACCTCAAAATAAATGGGATTTTATGACAAATTCAGCTCATTTTGAAACAAAATTTTTTATCTGTAAATGTGACTTTCTTCACCATATAAAGAGCCCTTTATTCAACACTGGAAAATTGAATGGAAAATTGCATATAATTAGCATATTTTTATCAACTTACAAATATGTATTTTTTTCTTTGCGGTATAATTGTTGTATCTATTCTACATAAGTTCTAAAAATATCTCTAGAATTGAGACGGTGGTAAATAGCCAGAAGTCTTACCTGTTTAGCCTCGCACAGCTTGTCCAATTCGATTATGCAACCTGGTCGAGATGTCGACTGTAAACTGACGACCCTGGGTAAGTTGTCTGCAAGCGGAGTTTCATCTTCATCTGAAGTATCCTTCAATAAATATGGGGTGATCGGGGAACTACTACTCAGATAACCCTGGAAAAATTAAACAAAATCAATCAAATAATCTACTTTCCAAACCAGTTGATAAGAAAATAAAAGAAATCTCTTAATAAAAATCTGAAATCTCACCTCAAACTGATTGCCTGTGGGAGAAATCTCATTCAGAAGAGAACGGGCATCGATGACAGCCTGGAATAGCCTCAGACTGTATCCGTCGGATGCGATGAAGCAAGCACTGGGCGAGTTGGACTGTAGAGGGAGACAACTACTTGGAAGTAAGCTCGGAAGCCAGGACACGTGCGAAAATGATGAAATGAATGGAGAGTTGATCCTGGCTAATTCTACCACACCGCCGAGTTTGCACAGCGGCCCCACATGAAAGACTTTCCATAATATGAGTTCACTGCAGAGACCTGTGGGAGCACTCATGTCTGGCCAGTTCATCTCGGAGTTTAATTTATCCATGATCTCGTCCGGGACCACAATCTCGTCTTTCTCCGGTAAATCTTTGGCCGTGCTCTCTAGATTGGTCTCGTAGAGTTTTGTCAACCTAGCATGCTCGCTCCGAGAGAGGAAGTTCTTTCCAAATAGGCTGAAAGAACCCGTGGGCTCTCTGACGCTGCCCCTCTTGGCAGCCAGGGAGGCCCTCCTCGCTGCGACGGAGGACTTCCGAGTTCTACTGGTAGCTATGTCGGGGTCTACCTCCACTCTTGGTACGTTGTGATGAGATGATGTCAGAAGCAAGGGCAAGATTGGATGACACGCCAAGTCATTCACCTGAAATCGATGACCTGCACTCCGGTTCACGTGACTCACGTTCAAGACAGCTTGAAACTTTGAACCCTCTGCGAAACTGATCTCCCACTGGTTGAGGGTCCCATTGGAATGTTTTGAGAGCATAGAGACTTTAGGAGTGTATGCAAATATATCGACGCCTTCTGGAACTTGGCTGAGTTTCTGAACAAAGCTGTAACTGGGCGTCATAGCTTTCAAATCGGTCGGTGACTCCACTCCCCGCCCTCTCTCCAGAACCCTGTGATCTAATGTCAAATTACTTCGATAGAGGATCAGGTCGCTGCAGAGACTGGTGGCATCGAACTGTGGGAATGCCTGAGGGATTCGGCACGAGAAGCTCACCAGGGGTTGTCGATGGACCCCGGGGATGTTCTCATCCACCCATTCTACCAACCAGAGCAAGAAGGAGCCATCGATAGGATGAATACTGTACAACATATCGGCAGAGGATTGCCACTCGCGTAGGAGGGCATCAAAACCGGATCTCATTGCTGCGCTGAAAGCTTCCTTGCCCCCCTCTAAGAGGGCCCTCTGAGAGAATGGTGAGGACTCTAGACTGACTGGTCTTTGGATTGATTTTGGGGATTGTGTTGGAACACTGATGATGATTCCACCTCCTGAAACAAACAAGAAGAATAAAACAGAAGGCTGATAACAACAGCAGCTGCCAGAAGTGACGCTACTTACCGTAATTTTGTGACTTTTAATATAATAATTATTACTACTAATTGTCATAGGATGTCAGGTCAAATCACCCCCCCCCCCCTCCCATCTCCTCAAACAAGATGAATTAGTCAGAAGGCTGAACAACAGCAGCTGCCAGAAGTGATGCTTCTTACCGTAATTTTGTGACTTTTTCAATATAATTATTATTACTACTAATTGTCATAGGATGTCAGGTCAAATCACCCCCCCCCCCCCCTCCTCCCATCTCCTCAAAAGAAAACCTGTTAACATATATGACTTAAGCTTTCCAACAAAACCACAGAAATACTACTGAACATCAGCAACTTTGACACTTCATTCAAACATTGACTACATCTTTTATAGAAGCCCTTTCAGAATCATCAAAGATTTACATATAATGCTGAGACGTCTGGCAACGACAGTAATTTATAGCTTACGTTATCCAAAGTCATAAATATACTAAAGAATACGGGCATGTTGTTTACAATTAAACCTTGTTCAATTAAGCCTTCAATGTGAACTAAGTGTTTTGGTTATATTGACTGTCATGCATGGAAGCTAACATCTCATCATAAAACAGTTTCTTAGCTGACAAGTTTCATATCAACTGATAAAGAAATAGCAGACAGTTTGGAAGAAAATATAGAAAAGTTTGTTAATTTCTGAGAAATTCTGTGCCTTTATTGTAAAATGAAAATCAATTTAAGTGATAACCAAAATTAAATGAAACATTATTTACTTGTTACTTTACACTCATATTTTGTAGAATTACTGTGTGGGGAATCTTAGCTTGATAGGTTGCATTCCTACTTTGTATATTTATATACGTACAAGGATGTTAAAAGAGTAATTTGATATCAACTCACCATCTATGCTTGCACCATCTGTCGATTCCCTGCCAGATGGATCTGTTTCATCTGGTTAAAAGAAAATCAAGATATATATTAAAGCAATAGTTTTCTTGTTTTGCTGTAAATTTCTTAATTTTGTAATGAAGGCATCAAATTGACAAATCCACTAATGGGATTTTACATATTAGGATTTAATTGGGAAACTTCAAATACACATGTGGGTTATTACCTTTGCTCAGTTTAAACTGGTAAGTTGCATGATTTGGGACCAATAAATGACATTACATGAAGTATGATGAGAAACAAGAGGCCAAAATTATTACTGCTATTTTTTGTATAATTGAACATATAAAAATGATTTATTTCTAGACAAATGTGAGTTTTGTGTTTCTTTCAATATTTCTTTCATTTTGTGGTGTCTCTAGGCAATCTAGTAAATTTGGAAAGTAACTATATGACAATACCTCTGTTCATTTTTTCCTTTTTAATCTAATTCCTTTTTATTTCCTTACTTTATCCTTAACTGAGTATACTGGCTCTCCTATCTCCTTGGACAAACAAAAACATGTTATCTTAAAATAATTTAAGGGTTTCATCTCTACTTTAAACATTGATGCAATTATGAAATGAACTCAAAACCAGTCATGAACCCCACTCCCCCTCCATTCCCTCAGTAGATCCCATTGAATGTTCCCAGCAAAAGCCTAGACAGAAGATGTACTACGGCATATGTGGCAATGTAAATGCATTATTAATACTTGACAGAGGTACCCCAATACATAACCCTGCAGGCCATGCAGCTGTCCTCTCCCTTCCCATCCTCCTTCTTCCTCTACCCACTCACACATCTGCTTTTACACCATCAGAGGTAACTGATATCTGTGACGAATCTCTCTTTTATGATCCCATATTCCTTACCATCATATTCTGATTGAGATTCCTGTGACCCAATCTCCTGGCTGGTGGTGTCAGTTCCGCTGGTTCGGGTGTCGACTAGGGCCGACTCCTTGCTGGGCTGAAGGAGCATCTCTGACGCTAGTGTGTACTGGAGTTCTTTATTATTTAGCCAGTTAACCACAAAGTTTGGCGCAGCACCTTTAGACATTGTCCCAATGGCAGGAAGAAGTGGAATATCTAGAAATGTACAAACAACAAACATATATAGAAAACATATATACATTATGAATCTCTCTTGTAATCCTATCAGCAAGCTTCACCACTTTCATTCACTACCAAAGGCGGTCAGAGGCGCCATAAATTGTTACTGGCCGGTGATCCAACGGGCAGCACTCAGGCATTGAAACCAGAGGCAGACAGGGTGCCTCAAGCGATACAAGAGTCTTTCATCATC
Source organism: Apostichopus japonicus (assembly GCF_037975245.1). NCBI lineage: Eukaryota > Metazoa > Echinodermata > Holothuroidea > Aspidochirotida > Stichopodidae > Apostichopus > Apostichopus japonicus. The sequence continues at coordinate 1,439,815 of NC_092573.1, forward strand.
GAGGGAAATGAAGACCCTTTGCACTTTGGTTTTCATCCGGTTTCCCGGTAGGCAAATCCATTCCTACTCACAACCAAAATAACCGGAACTATCGATGGCATATCGAAACAGTCTCTAGGTTTTCAGAATCATACACTACATGAAATTGAGCTACAAACAATTCCTGTAACAACTGCAATAAACTAAGAGGAATTCTGTTTGATATTCCTGTTCTACTGCTTACTTCCACCTTTCTTGCAGTTCTTATTTCCTAAATTTCAAACCATGGCAGAGAGCCTTCACTAACTCTTATGGCAGTTATCAGAAAACAAAACATGGAAAGAGGCCTTCAAGGGCAAGGTGCCCATGGCATCCATCCTGTCTATACTGCATCTGTTCTTTTCTATACATCCTCCATTCTTACCTATTCATGGTCTATATTATTGTGTTTAGATGTCCACCAATCACCTCTATTAGGACCTCCATTGTTTCAGTCTTTTGTTTATTTACATTATCGCCTCGGTTAATTTCCACACGGACATTGTTCTTTTCCCCATTCTCTCCATTATTTCTATACAGTCCTCTGTCATTTTTACAAACCTATTAGTCAACTTCATGTCTTTAACCTCGGTGAGATACACACTTAAGCCAGGGTCTAATTTTTACCACATCATGAACAAAACAAATTATTCCAGGTTTCTTTATCATAAAAGCCACCAGTCTACAAAGCAGTACCACACCCAAATGTCAATAATATTGTCATCAAATGACCCCCAAGGATAAAACTTTCTATAAGCAATGAAGGAAATTTAAATCTTTTCTCATACTTTTGTTTGTTTTTTCAGTTTTTCAGCTGGTAGGGAAGAACATGTTAAGCCAGCTCACTCTACCATACCATACACTGAATGGAATAAATATAATTTTTACAACTGATGGTTCTTACCAGTATTTGGATTAATGGTAGCAGCAATATGGAAATGAACCTGGATCGGGATTCCCATATAGCCATTAGGATGACTTTTGTTGCCATGGTAATATTTATGTAGATCATGTTCCTGTTTGACACTGCTTAATGGAACATTAACTCCTGCAGTTCTCCTCTTTTTCCTGTTGGGATCAAAAAAAGTATGAAAAACAATCGTTGAAATTTAACTTCATTTGAAATACTAGCAACCGTGTGTCTGTGTGTGAAGTATAAAACAATCTATTATTATGAAGTATTAAACAATCTATTATCATTGATGATAACCTGGTGGAAATAATTCTGTGCTCAGTCATCAAACACAGTGGCAAAGGGTCAAAAAGAGTCCATTGTCAATGAAGACCTTGCCAGGAAATGATGACAAATGAAAGTGATCCTTGAGAAAAAAAAGGAATTTGTTTATACATAAAACTATTCCTGATGCACAACTTGGAACAACCTGGATAAAGACCTTCACATAGAGCTCTATAAACTCTGCTGCTGGTTTTACAATAATCAAGGACATGCCTTCACACCTTCCGTAGAGACGGATATTGATTTTTTCTTTATTTTAACAAGTACACCTGGCAGCTTTGTCCAGGGCAGTCTGACAACCAATAACACATGATGATAGAGAGGACAAAATAACAAAATATTCTCAAACAGTTTGTTGCCCTCTGTTACCTGCATCTTCACAACAATACTTTCATGGAATAAAGTCTGTGAGAACAGGATCCATCACGTCTGACAGTGACTATTATTGTAACAATTTAGGTCACTTAGCTTTTCCATGTATAATGCTCAAATGATGAATAGTGCCCAGGGTATAACACCAAACTTGAACTCAAAGACTTCTAAAATTTCTAACTTATCATCTGAATAATTTATTTATTTATATCTTTGCGACTGAGAGTAAGAGCTAATGTACTATCATCAACATTACATCATGTACAATAAATCATTACATTGAGAAATGCATTCTCTTACAATGCTTGACGAGTAAATATTTCTGACAAACACAGCACTACGTTAGGATCCTAAGTAAGATTTCACATTTTGCAGGAAAATTTTTGAGTTTATGAATTTTATTTTGTTAAAATATTTTTTGGCAAATTTGTAAATCATTTTCCTTGCTAGATGTCAAACCCTGAGATACCCAAAATATACACACACCAAACAAAAATGAGACAAAATTACCTTGGCTTCAGACCTAGACTGAAATTTTGCCTCTTGTACAAATTCTGAGCTTCTGCTTTCTCCTCATTGGTTGGTAGCCTGGATGATGTGGAGATAACATTGATGTCTGGAAGCAAGGTCTCCCTCCACACACGACATATGTTGTCTCTGCAGGATGTCACCAGACAGTTTGCAACAGTATTCCTGAAAAGCACAGTAAATAAATGAAAGACTTAAACAGTTATAGATTACAAATGCCAAAAAAGAGTGACGAAATAAATCCCAAAATGATGAGACATGTGCCTCGACTGTTTCAAGATTAATACCAATAAATTAGAAACGGGAAATGAAACCAACCGATCATGTTGTTGTATGGACAGACCCAAAGTTTTACTACATGCTGAATTATAATAATGAAACTTCAGGTCAGAGTTAAATTTTACAGCATTCGCAGTGAGTGGCGCAAATGAAAACCGTTCATTTGCTATCTATCTCGACTAGTTTCAAAATCGATTGATAATAACAATGATATGGAAACTAGGAGAGGACAAAACAATGTGACAGGAGAGCACGATATCATATATCTGCTTCAATAACAGTAAAACCCAGCCTTGTTTTGCTATCATTTTCAGAAATTTGCTTCCAGTGTCTGACTCTGCCAAGTGCAAACTGTTGGGATACATGAGTACTAGGAAATAAAACTAATAAACATTGTACCAACAGCAATCAGATTTTTCCACAAGCTGCACACGCATGCAATTAAAATAATATGTGCGTGTTAACTTGTACAACTTGTCGCAGTGATGTCCCAACTAAAACACAATTCTTTTTTTTATACTACCACATGCTATACAGGCATGGAGATTGGTATTATGCACATAACAATCCCAAATTGATTTCCATCCAACATTTCGATCCCCTTCGACTCTCGTTCTTCTCTCCTCTAAAAACCCACACAAATCAGAAATAAAAACTTTGCCCTGCACCTTAATTTTTAAATTGGACTGTAGGAATAGGAGGCAACCAGAGGTATGTAAAAACTCAAACCATCTGAAGATTTTTTTTAACCATTGAGCCCATCCTCTTGGCAGGATTATTCCAGCTCTCAGTGACACCTTTATCAGTACAAGTAGGTCAGACAGATGACCCATTTAAAGTTTACTCTTAACCTCACTCTAAGAGCTTCAAAAGTGAGTGACAATCAAATTTTCCAGTAGGATTACACCATCGAATTGATCATTAACGACCGACGGGCCTAACAAATTTTTCTGATTGTCTCATAATAACATTCTGATTACAAAATAGTCGACTGGCATGACAGAATCCATTAAAGCAAGTCTCACAAACTGAATACACATCCTACTCCTATGAAAAATAGATTTATGTGTATAGAGGTACCCTAACCCACAGTAATCATTGATCGGCAGTTATACAGACTATATGTATTTTTTTTTTAGCTATTTACTTTCTATGTTATATCCTAAAGCTAAGCTGTACCCTTTTCTTCTTCTTTTTACTCCTGTTTATAAGTTGTTGTTTTTTGTTTTGTTATTTATATTTATACTAGTGAATACATAAATGAAAACAAATGGGGCTAACAAAATTCAAATAGTAACTATTAAGATGCTAGATGGATAGCATCCTAACTCAAGTAAATTTCCTGTTCAAAGACTAGTGGATCTTACACAGAGGTCCATAAACACAAGGTCCATACCCTACAATATACAAAGTTTATAAGCAAGTGGATAACAGGTTCAGAGCCCACTTGTAACCACAGAGGATTAATAGTGGCTAAAAGGTTCAAAATCCAATGCAAAATCACTAAATCAGAGAGATGCTTGATGGATAGACATAACCCACTTTGCTCACTGACTAACTGTGGATGGGTAACTCACAACCCACTTTTGGCAATCTTAGTCTAAATGAAATCGGTTCATAATTTGTCAATACTAGTATACTGAAAATTTTCTTCAAATATTAGATGAAAGAGGAGAGTAATATATCAAAGTCTCATGAAGCCTCAAGTAAAGTCTCATGAAAGAAATTTTTTTTTTTTGCAGGAATGTGCTCCAAGCAATAAAATATTTTAAGGATAAAAAAGAAAAGAGCTATTTTTTTCCAATATCAAAGTACCGGTTTTATATTTATAATCATCAAATATGCCAGAATATTCCAAGGCTTGTAAGCTAAACGCTGCAATCTAGACTAAACTCACTCAACCAACGGCAAACAGCGTGAATTTTATGTCCTCTAAGACCTTCTCTAAGAATTGATTATATCATTCACAGAGCATCGCATCCATCACAACCTAATTGAAAATTCTACCAAAACCGAGCTTCAGACATAAATAATTCACAGTTCGATTAATGGCCTGGACTGTGTCAACCTTATTTTTGCTTTTTCATCTGAGAACAACAGTAATAACAAAATTTAAACTGTAATGCCAGGGAGGGGGGGGGGGGGGGGGAATCCTCATATTCACCATAAAAACTGAATATCTCCTGGAATATAAATGGAAAAAGGTGATTAACTCTTCAATAATAGTGAATATCTTTTACTCTTGACCTTTTTCAAAAAGGGTCATAGAGTAGCCAGAACACATGTTATCAATGTTTGAAATATCAACCTCACAAACACAGTCTCTCAAAACTATCAGAACCAAATTGTTCGGAAGCTGATACCTCCTAGCTTGAGAGCTGTGCATTTTGGGTTGATTTTGGTCAATCCTGGTTCATTTCAATAAATACAAAATCCTGTATATAATGCAGACTACTAACTTGACCAATCAACTTCCATGCCAAATATTGAAGAGAAAGTTCAACATCCTTGAACACTTTCACATGTCTTCGATCAACAGCTAATTGTGCAAACAAATTGTGTTAAAACTGCATGGAAATTTGAGCAATTAAACAAGAGCCCTGCAAATTCTGTTCAAGCAAATATAAATTAAATAAATATTTTATATTTCACATTTTGGGCAGTGATACATGATCATTGTGTAATACAATGATAGGCTGCAGAATTTTTTCAGCCTACATACAGCTCTTTTCATGAACATGTACTGCTAGATAACAACAGATCCATCACTCAGCAAGAAGGCGATACACAACACCATGTTTGAAGTTTCATTATTAAAATTAGAAACATGGAATTTTTGTTAGTTTATTCTTAAACCAACCAAGGCATGACATATGGAAAATTTACCTTTTAACCATGTGACAGGAAATTGTTCAGAACAAAAACATTTTCTAACAGCGGCAGGAATTATTTGTTTGTACTGGTTTTATATATGACTTTTCCTTTTGGTTTTGTTTATGGTGATGACATGGGGAAGCAGCAAAACATTACTGCAAAAATATCTGTAACATGTAACCCACTTAAGGGCCTATTTATTAAAATATGTAACATAACAAATTGTCAGAGACCCTGTCAGTTAAGTTCATGGAAAATGCTTCAATTCTTTCCTTTTTTCAATAATATTGTCAGCTGTAATCTTCAGCAGGGTAGAGGCTTTCTGAAAATCTTAAGAGACCTAGATTTTAGAAGCGAAAAAACAATACATATATATATGTGAAAGTAATTACTTAATACAGTTAAACACACAGAAACATAGTTTGGCAGTTTCTAAAGTTCATTGAAAGTACTGTTCAGTAATTGCCACTATGACACAAACTTGTGAACGCTTTGGATCATATGTAAGTTCTGAGAGAGCATGAAACAAACATCTCAATACTGACAAACAATTGTTAAGCATAATTGTGGGCATACATTTCTGTCAATGTCAGCATGTCTAACAGTTCTGTACATGTTGTACATATATGTAGTCCCAGCCAAGAGAAAGTCAAACAACACTCACACCCCCCCTCCATCTCCCTTTGTCCCCACCCCCCTATTGTCACTCCTTTTCTCGTAGCTCTCTTCCACCTTTTTTTTCTCCAAACCTTTCTGTCTTTGTCCTTCTCAAGTTTATTCCCTACCCCTCTTCCCTTAAACCTCTCTGTCCCTCTACAATTTATCTCCTACAGTACCTCTCCTCTTCCCCTGTTGGTCGATCTTCTCTCCATCTCTTCTCTACAAATCCCCTTACATCTATCTCTTTGTGTTCACCATGCTCATTAACCTGTCTGTATTCTGTGCATGTTTTTGTCCCTTCTGATACTGTTACTTGTCATTCAGCCCATCTAAAGAAGATCCTGCTAGGATCAAAACATCAGGCCAACTTATTTATACACAAAACACTCACATATATCAGTCTTCAGTAAAAGCAAAACAAAAGAGAGAGAGAAATTTGGTAAAATTTCTGCTAAAAAAACTAGCATTAACCAGCTGAAGAAATTAAACAAAGGTTGACATGAAGAATAGTCACATATTGTACTTATATTGTACTTAAAACAGAAATGTTGAGAAGAGGACTCACCTGGGCAAGTATTTGCTGGTCTTCCTCCAAGAGAAACCAGTTACTGCTCTGGGGTGTGCTAAATAGATGAAACTGTAGCTCTCACCCTTGGGGTCTATGACACCATTGACTTTACCCACTTTAGTCTGAGGAGACTGGACCCTATACCAGATCTTAACCAGTCTATCACTCTGAAATAAAAAAAATATTATACTTATGAAAGCCCAGACACCATTCACCAATGAACATTTTCCAAAGATTGACTTGACACTCCTCAAGCTAGATCTGGTTATTTTGCAAGAACACATTTCAAGGTTTGGGTTCTATCGTTAAAGTGTGCCATGGTACCATCACATCTCTTTGCATTTTTATATGAGTTTTAGGATACATGAGACAAAGAGAAAGCTATGGTTAGAGATCTTGGAATGAAACAATCTTCAAATGTCCTCATTTGGTGTTGAAGGCACTTACATGTATCTCACTTCACTATGCGCCAGTCCCAAAATAGCCGATAAATATTCGTAAGCTCATACTGGACAGGGAGACACCAACAGAAGACAGAAAGATGCTTAATGTTGTGAAACTTTCTACAGCAGGTTTTAATTAGGACTTGTGATACACTGAAGTGCACAGTTGACGCATTAAATGACATTAATTTATTAATTAAAAGGAATTTTAAACAAAAGAAGTGGTCATCAAAGGTTTAGTCCATTGGTTGGCAATTAAAGACATAAAGCTGCATTTGTGTTGAATTCAGTGCAATCTGGTGATACCATACAAAAATATTTGAAGACTAGTTACTTGAAAAAAAATATATATTTTACTTAATTCTAACAAATTCCCAGAAGGAACTATGAAAGATATTTTAAGATTTTGTGGGGCACAAATTTTCTATGTTGAATTAAAAACAAGTTATGTCCCTCTACTTAGGAGCAATCAAATTTTTGAAACCAGAAGGATTTCTTTAATAGATCTATAGATTGAAGGGAATTCAATTATGTGTGGATAAACTAACATGCCTAAAATCAAAGTCAATCAAACTTGCATCCCACCCACAATGTTGCATAAATTACCTCATAAACTTCATCACAAGAATCACATTTTTTTCTTTTTTTTCCTTTTTTTGGATACCTTCAGTTCACCTTGATATCAAAATTGCAAAACTTATTTCACGTCAACATACAGGAAGCACATTTAATCACGATATACAGGTCTTCAGTACACAATACAATTTATTACAATCTAACAACAACCTGTCGATTATGAGTCATCACTTTTGCTTTGTCTGTGAATGTCTACTGCTCATGAATGTGAGTGAATGGAGACGTTCGTGGAATAATTGTTTACGGTGAGATAAAAAAATATAAAAACTAATTAAAAAAGCGGTTAATAAACATCATACTAAGATGATTCCTACATCATTCCGGATGTCGTTAATGTACAAACTCATCAATCATTTGTTGATAACACAAGAGAAATATGTAAACACAATAAGAACTGTATTATAAAGTCCACATTAATAACAATGCTCTGCTGTCTGAAAGAGAAAGTATTTCAGCACTCAAGATTAAGTGAAATTGATACACAGAGTTTATACCTACAATAATATTAGATAGATGCTGTGATGTTATGAAAGGCTAAAGCCATGTTACTCAATGGACTGATATATTGACATAGTGAACATAATGTGTCTCAAAGCTAATCATTTCTTCCACTAGGTAATCTTGAGTGGATACGACACAGTTGATATCAAAACTGATGGAGTGAGCGAGGAAAAAAGTAGAAGGGTTGGGTTGGAGTGAGGAAGGGATCATGTATGCAAATAATCATACATTCCATTGTTTCTTTCTCAACAATGTATGAAATTTTTGACATAAAGCACGATTCAAAGTCGTAACTTGAGCTTTGAACAAACAAAGTTTTACAAAAATGTTGAACAGGTTCACTATTAACATGGGCACATATTACGACTAGTTAAAACTTTGAGTCAATGTTGTACCTTTATTAAACCTACTGCAAATAAATACCCCAAGATGTGCATAGATACCAGTGGCAAAATTGGAAGGGATTAAATCCCACAGCGAATCATGTGCATAGATATGCTAATATTATTGAAATCTCTGTGAAAGGCCTTCCCGCCTCCAAAGTCCATCGACACCAAACCACTAAATATATCTGAGGACTTGTTATAAATCTGCCTAAGACTGATTACGTGCAGCCACCATGCATCAAACCAAAAGATCAATATTGAAACAAAAATAACCCCACAAATTCAGGACAGTGCCATCCGACAAACAGAAAACTCAAATACTGTTGAGACAGATTTGGTCTTGCAAGTAATTTTAGTGCCGTGCACAATGACTCTTTAAAGGAAAAAAATTGATAGAAAAAAATGATTTGACTAACAGAAAAACTCCAGATGTCTATAATCAGAGTTTGCCTAATAACAAATTGGTTCTTATTTGTAGATTTGACAAGATAGACCACAAAAAAAAATGATTCAGTAGTACTACTTCTAAAGTTCCTTCCTCTTTCATTCATTTCACAATTCATTTATGCAAAGCGTTGACAGATATGTTAATTTTTTCGTTATTTCTTTGCTTTATTTCCCAGCAGAATGTTCCACCACTTAATTAGGTAATTATGCCGAGAGACCCTGCTCTATTTCACCGCACGTATCATCACCTTATTGCAATAGAGAGTGGTTAAGATGCCAACTATTTATTGAAAACTAAATGAAAGCCAGAGAGGAGAGAGAGAAGAGGCATCGAACCAGTGATTAATTATGAAACAATGAAACCTGACTACCGGGCTGAATCTATTGACAAACTGATTAGTAATTCAGTGCAATATTTCCCCAATGGCTTATCTGTTCAAATAAGAGAGGTAATGCACGGGCAGGGTATTCAGGTTCATAGATTCATACAGTGTATTCACAAAATGGCTGATTATACGACATGACAAAGCAACAAGTGACAAGTTCTGAGGATGACAATTCAACACTTTCAAGCTTTTTGAACTAATAATTTTTGCCCACAGATTTTGTGTTCAAGAAAGGTTTGCAGTGTTATAGATTGTATCTCCTGAACAACTACTTATAGTTGCAAACCAGACATTCTGTGCACATTAAAATGTTTGTGTACATATATAAATGTGATTATAGACAGGACTCTGACCAGTGTTTCTTCATTTACTCATCTTCCATTTCCTCTATAAATATTAAACACGAATGACGTTAGCCTTTGAAGTATTATGAGACACTTGCTGGTATGAGATATGTCAAAGCCATACAATTCGGCTGGTGTCTCCTTTCCTTGGCTAAAATTAAGAATGCAAACAGTACAGTAACAAACTCATCTAAACTCAACAAACCTCATAAAAAAATAATAATAATAAAAACAACCTCATCAACACTCAACAAAACTGACTATTGATACAAACTCACCAATATTCTATGGGAAAGATTAACTAATTAATTACGTATGTATGCAAGCAACCAAAAAATATGCAAGTTGTATGACAGTGTACACTATTATTATATCCACTACTTTTATCATTAAAGATGGAAATTGAGGTAACCAATAATCAGCACAGATGATGCATATCCATATATTTTGTGCCGTAAACTGTTAGTCAAGTAGACATGAAACATTTTGCATGGTTTAGATCCTGGAGTGACTAATACATTCATAGATCCGATACAAGCCAGATTTTCAATTACCAAAACTGCTTGACAGCTTAAGGGAATTTCTTAATATGAAGCTGGGTGCTGGACTACATTCAAATGTTAAAGGTATATTTGAGTATCCGTAAACATACTGCACATTTTGAGAAATGAACTTTGAAAGATGCAAGACAATCTTAAATGTCAACTGTAGGAGGCTTGAAATATTTTACTACCTATCACCAAAAATAGTCATATTAGTAAGCAAACAGTAAACAATGTTATATTACATAACCTTCTAATATCACAGAGTAAGACAGTTCCACATCAGACTTGAATCAAATCTAATATACTGCCTCTAACAAAAATAGTGTTATTAATAATGTAACAGTAAACAATCAGGGAATAATAAATTCAGTATCACATAACAAAATGCTGTACAATATTATCAAGTTGCTATACAAGTGTAAAGATGTACAGCAGTTTTCTACACAGGTACTTAGTAGTATTCTTGGTAAGAAAAAAATCACGGCTTTTGGAAATGCTACACAAAATCTGAACACATTAAATAATTCCCTGACAATGTTTAATTACATGACCCTACTAGCATCACAAAGTAAAACTGTTCCAATCAAAAACAAGTTGGCATGAGCATCCAGCCTCATCAGTGAGTCTATTCATATAAACCAAACTACTTCACAACCAGCTCATCAATATCTGAAAATATTACATAATTTTAGGTAATACTGACCAGATGAGAGTCCTTTGAAAAATATTGACAGTAGTTTCAGCTGAGAAGAACACAAATAACTTGAGAGCTTGTAGTTGCATGTTGGATTAATGAAAACTATCCACGACAGATTGACTGAACTTCATGCAAAAAACATCATGGAAAAAGCAATTGAGTCACATGACAACAGAAATAAGGAAATTTATCAATACATACCTTTCCAGCAGAAGCAAAGAACTGTCCATCCGAAGAATACTTGAGATTATATACTGGAGTTGCTGTCCTGTTAATGAATACAAGTAAACAAAGTTATGGTTGTATATAACAAGAAACAATGTCCTACAGAGGACAAATTGTAACCAAGACCACCACCTATCTCCTCCCTGCCCCCCTCCTCCCTCTTCCTTTCCTAGCCACATTTCCTCTTTCATATTCTCCTTACATAACATTGAAACAATGTAATTAGTTGACAGTTCTTGTGCAATTATCCTCTGAAATATTCTTTCACTTTTGAAGAGCTACAAGTGTCAGTTTCACCAGTTTTCCTTACTTTGTTTGCCATATGCTCTCCCAGATGTGGCCGTCTTTCAGTGGAGCTGTCTCTGTTTGGTCTGATTCTTCTGCGTCTGAATCGGGAGTGGGAGATGACCAGATCTGGATGGAGTCACTTCCAGTCAGAATTCTTGACCCTGCGAGATGAAAGCAAACACCGTGACACAAATAAACTGGACTGTACTTTGCATGAGGTAACTACATCAAACAATCACTTGTCAGTCAGTCGAAACAGATCGGTAAAGTTCATTTATTATCGTGGCCAATACTTGCAGCAAATTTAGTCAAGGTTCAACACGCAAAGTAATGTGAATTCCAAACGTACTGGTTTGGATATTTAAGAGTGACAAGCCTACCTGTCTCCCCACAACCTTAGCAACTCCTTCTACCATGCCTAGAATAAACTGGTAACCTTTTAACATTTCTCATTCTAACATCCAAAGTGCCAACATTGTGCATTTTGTTGGCACTTTATGTAAGGAGATTATAAAAGAGGACATGAGGCAAGGAAAGAGAGGGAGGGGGGGGGGTAGGTGGTGATGGTTAGAAACAGAACCATTTATGTGAAAAATCTCAAACAGATGTTTGTAACTTTGTACTGTCCTGTGCATGTTGTAGAAATCTGACACTAGAAGGAAAGATCCAAAGTCCAAGGTCACTTCTATGGATCGTCTATGTGGAATGAAACTTGAACATCTTCAAGTACCATCTGTCAGGTGTTCAACAAATTCAACAAGCTATAAGCCTCCAATCAATCATGAGTCAAGTTTTAATTTCACTTTAATACTGTACTGGAACTTTCTACAGATGGTAGAGCAACAGGTTTAGACCAATTTAAATAACCTATGATCTTTAGTTACAATAGACCATGTAATATTTTATATTTTAAATTCACTTTAAAAATATAGCAGATAGTATGTAGAAGAAACATTGGTAATATGAATTAATTCTAGATTAATTTTCAGTATATGAAATTAACATACAAGGTCAATCATCTCTATGCAATTACTCATTGTGTGGATGCAGGGATAGGTTACAGTATCTAGACTGCAATGTTAGTATCACCGTGTTGCATAGTTAACAGGGACACATCTGTCTACAGCAAAACATATGATCAAAAATATATAATTATTTAAATGTTGATCTGTAGAAAGCACCCAAATTGGTAAATGAGCAGTGGTATGAAACTTATCTGTCATCTTTGGAATTTCTGCAGATTTAGCTAGAATTACGATATTGCTGATACAATACCTGAATGCTTTGTGTCACGAACCATACCACAGACACAAAGCCAAAGATATTTATCTCAGCAATAACCTCTGTATGCATCATAAACGGCTATAGATTGCATTGGATTGTAAAGTTGTGCCGTTCTTATCATGGCATTATTCATGAATAATTGATTACCCACCCCCTCGGTCTAACTCTCCAAAAATTGACTGGTTTGGGTATTGAGAGTGACAATTGGTATTGGTATAATCATGGTACAGTACTTAGTTGACTTCAATCTCCACAAACACACTTCCACCCATCTAATCTTCACTATTGGTGACAATTAAGCATTACGCCCTACCATATCCCACCTCCCACCTTTGGGACACCTCCCACTTTCTTTTTCCAAATCTGCCATTTAGGAGTCTACCTACATTTTCATCATGAACTTTCAAACAGGGTGGGAATTTTACGGTACGCCGGTACGCTAGCGTACTGGAATGAAAATATGGCTTACCAAAATAAGAAAATCAAATGGGCCTAGTACTACACACCCTTGTAATGAGCGTACCAAAAATTCTGACCGTAAGTGACTGCATCGGACTGTAGTAGGCTTATCTGCAATCTGCTTCTAAGTTACGGAGGATTAATTTGTCGCGCAGCTAGCAAAAAGCTAGCACCAACGAGCAGGCCGCACACAGCTGGCTGCTAGCTCAGCGATCGTGCCTGGACTTTCACATACCTACGACTAACTGTGTATGCATCGCAAATTATTCCAACTTCACACATGAACTAGGCAATTGCCGAATTTGCCGTAGCAACAATGTGCATCTGCATCACCCTCTATGTGGCTCTGACTGGATACTAGATCACAGGATGTGCTGGTATGGTTGTACTTGCCTTCATTTGATTGGTCGCATATTGTATTATAAACAACACGACTTGATATTTGTTCATTTTTCAGGTCATTGTGCTGTGCTTACCGATTCATGAATTGTGCTTACCAACTGAGAACTCTTGGCTCATGTTGGTAAGCACATTTCATCAAGAAATGAGAAAATGCTTACCAACTTTTTTTGCCAAATTCCCACCCTGCTTTCAAATGTGAGACTATAATCTAGCTATAATTTTTTGGGGCTGGTGGTTTTCTTTTTGACTGACAGATATATATACAATGAAACTGACATTTGGCTACTCTTTAACTAGAGAGTTCTGAACAGTTTAAGCCAACACAGAAAACATTTAGTGTAATGCTGATCATATTTGAATTAGCAACCCTTTGAAGTTTTGCCTACTGCAATTTTACCGCTCCCAGAGCAATGTTGGTGAAGCATGGTGGCAGATAGTTTCCGGGTACATTATCTTTACATTATACCGCATTGCATGTTACCACAATACTGTGGCAAGTTAATGTTGTTCCTAACAACTTCCCACTATAAACACTACATGCTGTACATGACAGGTGAGGCTCAAACATGTCGAACAGGAAATACATGTGAATTACCACTGTGCAAGGGCGTACAGTACTGTAGCTAGACTTCTTTTCTTAGGGGGGTCCCTAAGATATTCCAGGGGGAGGGACAGGAAGAACCTTGCTAAAAACATTTTTTTGACCATTTTTAAGGGGCCAGACAAACAGCAAATCATCCATGCCAATAGCTGCAGAGAAATACAGAAAATGTTCTATCCAATGATTTCTGTATCATGGTATAAATCTGCTTGCAACTTGCAAAGTTTGAAGTTTCTAAAATATTCTCCTGTACTTAGCAACCAACTTAGTCACACCAGCTGTAGGGCACCTAGGGGTGTGAGGTGACCCATGTTGGTCAGATGACCCAGTGTAGTGACATGACCTTTTCTATTGAGATGGCCCATTTGGAGGGAGGAGGAAAAATCTCTGGGTACTGAGATGAAACATCACGATTAAAATGTGACACAATGTGAAATGATGTGGTCAATTTTGATATTAATAACAACAAAATATGCAACACATGAAGGAATTCATGTGATCCACAAAATATTGCACTTTAAATATAACTGGTGCAAACTAAACCTGAGCAAGTGGTAATTCATGTTAAATATAACAAAGGATCTGTTCCTGGCCACAGTCTTTTATAACCAAAGGGAACAGAAAGCAAACATCTCTAGTTCTTCAGAAATGAAATCACTCCATGGAAGTACACAGTACAAAAAACCTGTCAGAAAATGTCATAGCCCGCCAATGTCAGCACTCAAAATGCCAATAAACCTTGCGAATATGAATATGGACTAGACTTGATGCCCATAAACCAATCACAGTTACATGTTCCTAACATGACGTCTAATGTGGGTTTCAGCTCCTAGCACTGTGAACACATTTTGACTACACATAATTAATAAATAGTGTGATGAATATTTAGATAACTGTAGCTTGTGGTTGACTTTGTCTTTCTACTACAGTACCCACTCAATGAAACAAAATTATGCTACAGAGATATCCATTGGAGACCAAAATGCAGCAAAACAGCAACGTCTATATATATGTGTGGCCTTAGACCAGTATATTTCTCAACACAGCTCTTGCGTGTTACTTCCTATGGATTTATCATTCACCACAAAACTACTTCTCCTTGGTACTTGCTATTCTAATAATCTGTACCAGCACATAATAACACATGGTAACAGGTAAAATGGGTCATACAACCCACATGTAATATCTCTGCAGCTTACTTAATGAGTTAAAACCAAAACAAGCTATGTGAAATTTAACAATGGAATGAACTGTAACCCATTGAGGCATTTCTGATTCATAAAAAAAAAAAAAAATTGCTTCAATATTTCACGTGCTGGCGTTTACTATCCCATTTTTTTTCTTGTATTAAATTTTCTTATTTTCCTGATATTTATCAATCACTGTAATATTTTTCAATATCATGCCGATTTGCTACTGGGTTGTGTAAATGCACCCTATTGCCGATACATTTTCTCTCTTAAATCATGCATACAAGACTAACCATACTTGTAAAGCTTCAGGGTAAGAATCCTAATGCTTTCACATATCATATGTATCTAAGCCACTTCACACACAAGAATATACACATATTCATGAAGAATATACAATATCCACATGTAAAGAAATGAAAAATAAAACAGGAAAACATGTTCTCACACATGGGTGTAATAGTACAATCTCACTAAGGTACCATTAAGAACATAATTTATGAGTTGAAATCGTACCTTCCCATGTCCTTAACACAGACTTTCTAAAGGCTATATATACTGTATGCCCGCTGATGCAGAAGCAATTATTACCAAACATTTTGACGAAAGCAGACACCAAAACCTTCATGATCTAAATTACAAATAACACCCGCACACAGTGCTAATACAGACTTTGACTTTGCAATTTCATTTTTTTCATCATTTACATATTTATCCCAGATGTGTTAGTTCATAGCCCTTCAACTGATCCTCAAAACAATGCCTGGATATCTCTTAATGTTGTGCATAATTTACCCATCTGAATGTCAATTGATCAATCCTTCCCCAATAAATCATCCCTCAGCAAGCTACATGTCTGTAATTAGGTCTGCTTTTTAACTGTTCGACACATAACAGATATAGTTATAGTTACATTACACAGTTGTATTTATACCAAGTCACTGGATCTGACTGAATATGCAATATGCCAATGATCAAACACTGCATACTCTTGCAGGATGTGTTAATGGAAAGTGTCTGCACCAGGTAGTAAATGCAGGACCAGGTACTCCACCATGAGAGTGGGTGCAAGTTGCGGTGTGCAGTTTATTGTAGTAGTCTTTACAGTACACACATGTAGTACTTTTGTACTATCAGATCACTTCAGACAGACGGTACAATGATGGGAGTGTTACAGTTGTGAGATGACATGTGAGTAAGGAGAGTGCCCCAGAGTGCACCCTGCTACCCTCCTCCCCACATCCCTTGCCTGAGATGACCACATTCTTACCGTCTTGGTTCCATGACAAGTTGCTGACCAACGACTCGACTTTGAAACTACCACTCAAGTTCCATTGGTAGTCCAATTTCTGTTAAAAGATGTAAGAACACAAAAATTATTGGAGATGTCATCATACTGTATTCCAGAAAATTGAGACTTTACTCTGTTCTCTTTATGATAAAAAAAAAAAACAATTTTCTTTATATTTAAGGAAGCAAAGAAAAAGTTACCCAGAACCATAATGTCTCAATATGCAAATGATCAAAGGTAAGTTTGCTTGCATTATCAGGACCATGGATAAAGATTTTGGCACAACCACTGATTCACATATTATTGGTTTAAAGAATAATGATAACAATCTGCAATGCTTCACACCCAAACTCATTTTCAGTATAGAAACTACCAAAAATTACGATAATTAAAGAAAGCCCACTTGCTTTTCTTTTGAGAAGAAGGGGGAGTTTTGTCTTCATTTCTGACAAGCAAGAATGTTAAATTGGGGAAGAACAAAGGGAATTTTTCAGTAATAGAAAGAGAAGACCCTTAATAACGAATCAAATAGAAAATTTGTAAGATATTAGGAGACTTCTAATAAATATCCTGCTTCTTTCTAAACAAATATTAAACGTAAACTAAACAGCTAGCACACTGTCAAACTATCACACACTTTCTAGTATTAATCAAAGTATTTCCAATCATACAGAGTAATCCCACAAGTAAAATCAACTGTTAGTATTCATTCAATGATTGCAATGAGAACTTTTCTTGATCAAAGGACAGTCACTTTAGGTGACAAAGTTCAATGACCCAGTGTCTGTACGAGTGAGTGTATGCGAATGCGTGCGTGCATGTGTGTTTGTGGTGGAGAGGGAGGGGGGGTGAGTGTGAGCACTAAATTACTGGTTAAATGATGCTGTATTGCAAGGCTTTCTGATTCTCATTAACTGAAAGGAATGCATTTTCATGAAATGAAATGAACTTCTACACTGAGAAGGTTTGCAATCAGAAGAGACAGTTTGTATCAAAGGTTTCATCTTTGGCAATTTCCTCTCTGGAGGCAAGCAGACATTTATGATTAATAGATGACTTGTACTAGATACCCATTCCATATATTACTGGTGGAACTTTACAAAGTGCTAAGTCATCCAGTCACTGGATATGACTATTCTGCTGGAATTGATCACTTCCACATAATACTCCAAAACCACAGAGTTTCAAAATAAGAATGATGATCGAAAAGTTAATATTTTTAAATAATTGCAAGTTCTATTGTTATAGAGTCAAAAGGAACCTAAAGAACATTTTTTAGTGAATCTGAAGATTTTGAGTACCATGCCAAAATAAAAATTTAATGTACTATAGGTACTGTATTGGCTTAAACTGGGTTTACATGTCATTTCAAAATATGAATACACAATTTTCGTATATTTTAGCTTGCAAGAGAATAATTCTAGTAAGTTGAGGAAACTTTGTGGGCTTCAGAATGAAATGGATCAGTGAATGGAATCAGTTACTGTACTCATTCGGTAGCATCTTGTAGTGAAAATGGGGGGGGGGGGGTTGAGTTCACTGTATATGTATGGGAGACACGTAAGGGGGCAGTGATTTACTACCGGTTGCTACATTATTCAGATGTTTAGGAGACAGGCACGAGATGAGTGACATGTACATAGAGTCGCCCTGTATTTTCATATTTTCACAGCTTTTCTCTGTTCATAGCACTACAGACGTATATATCCAAGAAATATGTTACATCCATACAATTACAAAGGGAATTTATACCACTTTCACTCTTTCACTTTTGAGCTGAAAATTCTTCCTGGAAGTAACAGAACGACTAGCAGATATTGCGATTCCTTCATGATTTTACGGCTAGATCCAAAACATCAAATCAAAAGCACAAAATAGTGACAGGATTGCGAAGGATTTAAAGCATCAAATGGAATTCAAACCATCATGATCTTCCTAATGCACAACAATTGCAAATCAATATCGAAAGCAACACGGGTTAATGGCATTCCCAAGGAGGAAACATCAATAGTGTGTTGTCAGTAATATTTTACAGATGATGAATTTTCACTTGTCTGTTTTGCTTTCCTTTTGACAAAGTTTTGTTGTTTGGCCAAGTCTTTTATGAGGATTGAGGATAATTATTTAGGGTGGGGACAGGTAAAGCCTTAACATAATTCCTTTTCTTGAGTGGAGACTGATAACAGAGGGGGAAAATGGAAAAAAAAAAGTGTTTTTTGAGAAAACACTGTATTGTTTTTCCGCCACTGATTTTTGTGAAGCTTGTGATAGGCTGAATGTATGACTTTAGTTGCCCAGCCACCTTAACCTATGAGAGTGATGCTCCAAAAGACTAAAAAAAGACCTACACGCAAGATGATCCACACAGGGATGCAGAAAATGTTTCCTAATTCCACAAATGTATCTAATCATTTTGTCATCATTTAACACAATCTGATAACTCAGGTTTCAAGTTTTGCACAACCTACTTTAGAAAAAGCAAAAAACAAAAATTTGTTTTTACACTTACCTAATATTATTGTATAAATTTTAATAAATTTGCATAAACTCTTGCAAATACCTAAACAAGTTTACCTAAATAAGTTTACAACTGCTGTGGGCATTCTTAATCTACCTTATTAAAATATTCCTCGCTAAAAAAACATTTTCAGCCTCTGAAGAAGATCCTGCTAGGATCGAAATGTCAGGCCCACTTACTTTTACACAAATATCATTTTGGAAATATTTCAACAGCACCTAAGTTATCATTCAGCCATAAGGGACTGGTATCAGCAATCCTGCATGATGTGTCCATACCAAGATTGTCACAATTTCAACCACACCAGTTTAGCAATACAATGCCAGTTTTTTATACTTACAGTTGTTTCCCAAATATTATGTGTTTATGTTCTTAATGTCTACTGGCAGATAAATGCAAATGCCTTTTTCTCTCTACTGGTAAATGGCAAAATCCACTGGTAGTTAACCAGTAGAGTCTCAATTTTGAGGCCTGGTGTCTGACATTCCTTCAATGCCACGGCATCTACCTGTTGTACGTAGATCTTGAATAAAACAAATATTCCAGCGGAATATTGACTCAGACAAAGCTGACACTTCAGAGTAAACCACAAATTCTAAGAAGATACTTAAAATTCCTCGTCAGTAAACGAGACCTTCTTGGTCCTCCTAGCGGACACTTCCAATTCCATTCTATAATGAGCATAGGAAAATAGCGTTCCCCAAGGAGAACAGTCCCAAACTACGTCAGCCGGTTAACATTTGAACAATCTCATCCTCTACTTCGTCCTTCTCACATCCCAGCTCTGGGTGGAGGAGTATCATGACCGTAATCTCATGATTTAAACTCACCAAATGAGATTTCTTTCCAGGCTGATAGACGGGCTCGTAGATATAGACCTGGTTGGCGTATGATGCGGCAATCTGCGAAAAAAGATACCAACAAATCAATATTAGAGGCCTTAATAGAAAAGTTCAAACAATTTCAGTCCTGGGGCTTCTCCTCTCAGACGTAGTACTCTAAGCAGTCCCAACTTTTTTGGTAATGAGATGATAAAAATACACAGACAGGAAAGGATTCAATTTCTTCATTTGCAACTCACAATTTTTTTTTTTTTGGCTATTACCCTGATGTAAACATAATGTGAAAGACAGTATGAAGTTTAATTAGCGAACATGGCTGGAGTCTACCATTTCTAAGTAGTAAATTCACAGATCTTTCTTCTGGCGTACTCTTGCGGTCCAAACGTTTTGATAATGAGATGATAAAAAACATACAGATAGGGAAAGAATTAATTTTCTTCATTTGCATCTCAATTTTTTGGGGGGCTACAGTATTACCATGATGTTAAAATAATGTGAGAGACAGAACACAGCCCTGGATGAAGATTAGGTGACATTGCTACTGTATTTATGAAACGTGCAGTCAACCATTAAAAACTCTTTCTCCCTTTTTCTGTTGCACTCTACATCGTTTTCCCTGAACAGTAACTACTAACTACAATTCATTCTTGAAAGTTTTCTGAAGAACACCAGTTCTCTAATATATAATATAAGTAAATATAACGTTGAACTTCATCTTTATAAACCCATAGTTTTTAATCTTAAACAATAAATAATTTAGATTTGCACATATACCATCAATATGTCTACATCCAATCTACCTACTTCAAATTCCCCTTCCCCGTTCTCCGTCACTCTTTTGTTCAAAACTATGACAATCCATGTGTATCCTTTCATCCACTTTGGCAATTTTTATCTTTTATCTTTCACATTTCCTCTTTAGCTTAATACAAAAATAAACCACCATGGAGAGTTGGAGACTGTCTTTCTCACTTTATGTGCATTTCATTAACTATTCAGATGTCATCAACGAAAATAGTCTTCTTAATTATTGGATCTCAAATTACTTGCAGAAAGAAAACATTTTTGCTAGACCAAGCTAAATTTTCAATCAACTTTAGATCTGATGATCACATAATTCTGTCTTTTAATACGACAGAACCTTAGTACTCCTTTAAGTTAACGTAAACATTGTCAACGAAATGATTCATCACCGTGGTCTTGAACAGACGGTACGCTGGGATATACAGTAAACTGTACTACAGTGGAGAGATTACAAACTGGGATGATTCACCGAGAGCTGTACAAATTACTTTCTCACTTTCATGACTAGCAACAAGTGTGTGTTCTATGTACAGTAGTCAGGATGATCATGATGATGATGTCAGTGATACCTAACAAACTAGCAAAAAACAAATAAAAATGATAATAACAAAGAAAATGCCTTATTTCATTTAGCCTTCAGTGAAGGTCACTGCATTGTAAACTATGATATCTGAATCAGTTTTGAGCGACAGAGATACACACATGTACATGTAAAGAGAAATTACTATATATATACACTGTGACATCTGGTTGACAGTTTGCCTGGTATATGATTTCTAGCCGGTCATGGAGAGGCGCGCAGTGTTAAAAGGTTACCAGTTCATTCTAGACGTAAATTAGAGGATGACACTGGGCGAAAAAGTACAACTCACAAATAGACGTCAGGAAAATTTCAGATTGGCAATACGTGTGAACAAATCTGATCAGAGTTAGAAAAGAGGTCTTAAGAGAGTCAAGGGTTACAAAATAAGTCTAGAGATTTCCCATTTCGAGACATATGATGGTATAAGGCTGTACTAGAATTATGGGGAGAGGTAAGTGCAGAGTGAGGTTAATAAGATTAAGTAATATTAGCTGTGAAGAGTTCACAACTTGATGGTAACTTGAATCTTAAAGAAAAAATCTGACATTTCTGTTTCTTCAACTTCCCTTCTCTCTCTTTCCCTCCTTCACCAGTCTTCTAACAGTACATGTAACAATTTTGCCAAAAAAGGTTGTGGGGAGACAGGTAAGCAAGGAGCGAAGTAAATTCCCTAAGGAAAAATTCCAAATGAATGAAGTCCACAACATGTGGGGCAGAGTGCTAAAAGTTTCAGTCATGTTGTTTAGGTAGATATGGAAGTTCATATGTATGGGTAGTTATCATCAGTGGTAAATTAACTGGACTTTTCCACTCATTGGTTTGTCTTACAACAGTCAACGTATTAATTTTTGCCAAACATTATGAGAAATAAATTACATTGTCCTAGAAACACTATCAGCCCACACTGCACTTTCTGCAAGTTCTGACTCACAAGAATGGGAAATTTCAACAAACCCAATTTTCATTGCAAATTTCTCTCCCCAAGCTATTAATAGTGACCAACACGATTACTATTCTTTCCTTTCTCAATACTTACTTTCATTTTAAATTAATTCAGACAGCCAATGAAATTGGAGATCAGAACCGGAGAAACAATGTCTACTGATAAATGCAAATTAAACTTTGACAGGCTGTTGGTTGCTCAACTTGCTCATATATTTTAAAGGGTAGTTTCAGTTTTGAAAATTACCATACTGTAAGTACTTTGGGGTCAAACTCATTTGGTTCCATACTACTACCATGAAGCAACTGCATGCCGAGTCTGTTTTTGTAGTTCTATGGCAGTAGTTGCCACACACATCAAACTGAAAACAGATTAAAGATGATTTTGACTAATCCCTTCAAGAATGGCACAACAAACGTATATCATAACAACAAGAAAAGAATCTTTTTTTCTTTAATGACAGGAATGTTTCAACATATAAATGTAGATTAGAGGAACAGATAAGCCTTTACCTAATAGTGTATACTACTACAAAATTAATTGACATAAAGGTCATTTCATACTTAACTGTAACCGAATATGCCTGTGATGTAAAGTCAATTAGATATTAATGCTGTGTGTTACAAAATATTTGCAAATACTTCAGGGAAACTGCAACCTCATTGAAAAAATAATGTAGTAATGCAGAACTTCTGATTTAAAACGACTAATTGTGTGAACATTTATTTACATGCTGTAACTAATGTTCTGTTGCTACATGCTGTAACTAATCTATAACTGTGAAATCATGAATGTCCATAAATTTACACGAAGGAATGAGTACATTTATTATATTACTCAGTGTACTAATATCTCCCCTGTGTGAAGTGTGCGTAATTTTCTACAGGTCATTAGCTACCTAGGTCATTCTGTGTGTTCTTTTATCAAGGGTTTTTATCAAGCCTGGTTGGCCATATGAAAAGCTCATTACAAACTTGACAGGTCATTTGCATAGTTTGTTAATATCTACAGTAAGACCATTCACTGCACTGCAACCAGCAGAGTTAGAAAACAGTGGTTGTGTTATTGATAAAAGTAAACAACAAACATATAAGCAGGTACAGAGATTGAAAAGAAGTCATGGATAGCCTCTTCTTAAAATTAAATCGATATTCATAAATGTGAGCGATATGATATGATATTATACAAACACACTATACAACAGATTGTACTAAATACAGTACCAACAAATAAAGTAATCATTGAAAAAATTCTTTAAATTGATATTTATACAAGTGCTTATTCACAGTGTGTCATATTAGTAATTCATGTACATTACATTAACAGAAATCCTAGCATGGGAGAGATACAAAAATCTATGCTAGATTTGATATCCTCTTACACAAAAGTATATTCTAAAACTGTAGATATTGTACAAAGTACTTGCCTTTGTGGACAGATGTGACAAAACTTTTCTTCATTACAGCCTTATATATTCTACCATAAAATCAGAATTAATTTCAACTTTAGTATTAAAGATGTTGATCTAAAGAAGAGCATCAAATTGATAAGAGTAAAATTCAGCAAATCACAGCTCAATACCTTCATATAACAGTGCAAATGTTTATGAAAGACTTTTTCTGAATGTCCCCACAAAATAGACCCCAGTTAACCAAATATAATATATATATATATATATATATATATATATATATATATATATATATATATATAAGAAGATCATGTTAGGATCGAAACGTCAGGCCCCCTTACTTTTACACATATATGCATATATGCAGGAGTTGTGTATTACACTACAAATTACTGTGTCAACTAAGAAACTATATTATTTGCTTTCCTTTTTAAAGCCTGTAATCCTTCCTTCTCATCTTTGATGTCTAAAGGTTTAGGGAAAAATAAATGATTCAACAAGCCTATAAAACTATGTAACATATGTCCTTCATAGTAGATCCAGTCACCTGCTTTGAAAGATGAGTTCATATAAAGGCTGCATGCAATCTTTTAATCAATGTTGTAGCACTCCCCAACTACTGGCATGGGATGGATCAGAAGCAGAGATACAGTAGAACGAACGCGAGAAAATTCATTCCGTTAGTGTAATTACATGGCTGTGTGCCGACGATGTCTTTCAAAACGATGTGGTGAGGTTTTCTCCTTGATGAAGCAGATGTTATTGACTCATAATGAAACTACCCTTTCAAAGTCGGTGCCAATGAAGAGATAGTATTCTGTAAGACTGCGCTTTTATTACTCTTCGGGATTATATATGTGTTTTCACGAATAGACGCAGATGACATATATCTGATTGGTCTTTAGAGAGTACAGGAGATTTCACAGTGTGCTACAAGCCATGATCTATAAATAATATCCAGCAAAACAAGATGACATTTATGTGAACAGAGCAAAAAGGGAGAAAAAAATACAAGATTTATACTATTATAAAGGCAGTAGGTTGGAAAACACCAGGTAACGTTTACCGCGTACAAGCTGTCGCGCAACTGTTACCTGTACCTGTACAAAAACAAGTAACTCACAGGAACGAAGAGAGAGAGAGGACCATAAAACATTTCAGAACATGGTAAAGACAGTGCTTCATAAATAGTGGCAGAAAGTTGGTCCCAGATGTCGGAAAATCCAAAAACGATCACCAGAATCGAGATAACAATGGAGAAACGTTGAAACTTGAAATAAATCTAGATAGAGAGGTTTTGCATAGTTTCCTTCGGATTGCTAGATTCGGAAGGAAGAGATCTGGCCAGATCATTGTGTTGTGTCCTTGGGCAAGGCACTTTATCTCCATTGCCTCTCTTCAACCAGGTATATAAATGGGGACCTGTAAGATAAACTGTCAGTTGGGCGCTGTTTAGCTGCTTCCATGTGGACGGATTGTCTCTATGTTTGACAGGTTATGGTTGATCAGGGTAATATTGTGATGCGCCTTCAGCACCATCATCGTTGGATATATCTGCTCTTTATAAATCCTCAATTTTATTATAATTATTATTTTTATTTATATTACTATCCTACAAGCGTAAAGCGTTGATATATTACTCCTAACGATTATGAGTGCAATACAACACGAGACCTTCCAAAACCCACGCAAAGTCTAAAAGTGTACCGATCTATTCATGAGGAGATTGAAGACAATCCATCACAACTTTAAAATTCAATCAATATCACATGGACAGACCTCATTTAGCTTCAATGCCACAAACGGAACCGTATCTGGTAAAGTACATTTAAAATAATGGAAGACCTGAATAGGCCATACAGCTTAGAAGCCCTTGACCTTCGAAACATTCAGTTGAAATATATGTGTTACTGTAAGTCTACAGAAATTGCCTTTAATTACTGATTTGCATCACAAAACAGGTTTTTCCTTCTTTTACTTTTTTTCTAGATCACATGAATTCTCAGATAATTTTAACATCTAACATGGCTCCAAATTTGCATAAAATCACAACTTCATTGGTTAGCGGTAATTGATATTGCTAGCATAACACCCATAATACACCACCCACCCATCTGAACTTTGCATGACTACAGATATCAAAGGTGTTATGGGTTTTGTATGTTATTCAAATCATTGTCCTCTGAACTGATATACACGTAACTGTACATACTCTACGACACCTGCTACCCTTAACAATATTTTATCAACTAATTGAATAAAAACAACATTGTTCTTGACCTACTTATGAGGAGTGAGGCTTTGGATTATGGCAAGCACAAATAGCTAGATGTACAATCAACCATTTTAACTGCCATTTAGATAAATAGAAAATATGAACTATATATACTGTAACCAGATGGACCCAATACTTTTTACCTAGGTCTACAAAAACTTTACAATCAATCAAACTTGTTAGGTTGTGGCCTTGCTGTATTTACTGTAGACCTTAGGAACAGAGGTGAGCTGCAGAGATCACAGAACAGTACTTCCCAATTCCTTCAGATTTTATTTGTGCTGATATGTACAGTCACTTGTTATTCATTGTAGAGCAGGCTTACTGTACATACCAGCCTGTGAGCCTGTCAGCCTGTCACCTATTTCCTGATCCTTTTTAATGGTCTGTTGAATTCTAAATCACATAGACTTTGGTGTGCTTATATGCTGTTAATGAACATATCCATCAATGGGATAACAAACTTGATTCTGAAATCCGCAGTTGATGATAACGTATAAGAATAGGGTCCTTGATGGGGACTTAAGTGTCCCTCCTGATCCTTTTTTCTACTAAACTAAACTATAACATGTAATTCCCTCTGTCTTTGGTAATATTGCAAAAGTATTTATTTAGATCTTGGCTACGTTAAATGTGAGTTACTACTACTACATACTGTACTGTGTATGCATATATCTGGCATACAGATGGTGTTTTGCACTTGTTGTAAAAAAATATAGAATTCAATTAGCCAATTAAGTGTCTCGGTGAAAGGTGAATGTTTTGAGAATGAAAGCAAACTGTCTGTGAGATTGAGCATTTAGTGAACATTAACTGACTATCTAGCATATTTGGGATCGGTTTCATTCAACTTCAACTAATTCACCATTCGTACTTCACAACAGACTTCTAATAAAAAATACGGAGAAAATCTTCTTCATCTGCTGAAAATATTAAATTGTCTGACATGAGCAGAGAAATAATCAGTTACAACAGGATTGAAACCACCGATTTCATATTTTAGTTAATTATTGAATGAACAGCTACTGTAAACCTAATGAATTGTGCAACTTCAGATGGGACTAGGATATCTGCATTGGTTGTGCATATATATATGACAGATTCAATGCAAACATGCAACATTTTAAATGTTTCATGATAGCAAGTGGCAAGACTAACCACATTTGACCACCGACAAATTGCATCCTGAAGTTTGTGAACATTGTTCATCTCACAAAACGCACAACAACCTGGCCATATGAAGTTGCTCCATTTGCCAGTTTTCTCTCTATCTCTCTCTCTCTTGGCTCTCGTGAATTGAATCATAAACATGGATAATAAAGTCTGAGACTTCATTTTACTTTTAATTTATAGTACAGAGCTTGTGAAATGAAAAAACATGCTGGACAATTTAAAAACTTTTCTTGCAATCCAGATATATAATATTGCATTTATTCACTTTTGGTTTGGATGAGTGTATTGTACAGTATAATAATCTGTGATGTCTGCATGGACTACACCTACAACTGCATTAATCTTTCTTTAAAACTGAAAGGACAAACTTGGAAAATAAATCAACTCTCTAACAGGGTGTAATTTTAGTATTTTGATATGTTCAATTAGGGGGTAATGATCAGAGTTACTTTGACATCACAACTAAACAGTACCTGCCATTGTGAAGTAGTCCTAACAACACCAGTGTAAAACAACGAAACAAAAATGACAGTCTCAATCATGCATTGTCTACTTATGATGTTAAAAAATTAAATTAAAATAAATTGTGAAAACTTTATTATATCCCAGCTATCATGATGGGAGTTGGACCAATGCAATACATTTTAATTCTTAGACTTTGTTAGTTTCTTATCCTTACAGTAAATCTGGTTTGCTTTAATGTGAAAAAAAATGTTGTGGGACAAAAACAAAATATTTAGTATGTTCATGACCAGAAAGCAAAAGCTTTTGTGGTACCGATGCCTAAACTTATCCATAGTGTACTGTAGTAAGTCATACATGTTAATATACAAATATGAATATTAATGAGGTCAAATTTCAGGATCTCATAAGCATGTAGCTATATATTTACAGTGTATTATCCAAGTATGTGATGTATCCAAAGCTAATTAGACATACTATTTCAGAGATATCTGATTAAGAATTTTGTTTTCACTGATTAATATTCATGATATGCATGTATAACAAACAACACAGTTGATTGTATGAATATAGTATGCTCCAATATCACCATACCAGTATGAAACAAATTGTACATTAAAAGCCCTGCCCAATCATTAATATTCATGAGATGAGAATCAAGAACAACAGGGCACATCTACTCATCATGGGGCATCTATCTACCACGTATCATATTGATTCGACTTGTGGTTGTTGAGATATCATGTTTACAAGCAGGACAATTTCCCATTAAGTCCCACCCATCTATAAATATTTAATGAGGTAAACTTGTTGTTGCAAAGAACACATACATACATACACACTATGTAGTTACATCACCAATACTAAGTATAGACTAAATCGGACGTACAGTTGCAGAGATATTGACATTTAACAACTAAAAGCGCTGTCCACTCATGTATAATGATGTGATGGGAACTACAAACAATACTGTAGGGCACATCTACACACCATGGAGCATCTATCTACCACATATGACATTGATTTCAAGTGGTTGTTGAGATATAATGTTTACAAGCTAGCCTTCACATACACACACACACTGTACCAAACATGCTGTAGATCATATTATTGTAGATTGACTCTTCGCAATAAAAGACAAGAAAAATGAAAAAATTTGTCTACATCTTGACCAGCACACCTTAAACCTATATATGGCTCAGATGAGAAAGGGAGAGACAGTTTTCCGGTCATGGGAGTTAGTCCATCAAGGACAAGTCAGAGCATAGGATGCAATGGATGCTATAAGTTGTAAGAAAATACACTGAACAGTACAAACATGTATGTGACTTATCACATGACTGATATCACACATTCAAACTTAAAATATGTCGGAACACTACAGAAACAATAAGGAAGCACCATTTTATCAAATGTAGTTAGTTATTAGTTTAAAAGTTATAAGCTTCAAAGCCGTTGTTGTCGTTCTGAACCATAAAAATAATGGAGATCTGGTCATTTCTTCCCACGTAAAAATTAGTCACAATTTAATTCTTATGATAACAGCCAGGCCAGACTGCAATGTGTGTCTGTCATTGAATACGCATGTAAACAAGTCATGTAATACTCAGTCTGAGCCATTTTCACTGGTACGTAGCCCATTGTAGTTACAGTGAAATACAGTACCAGTACCTCAATTATATAACAGGATGACAGATTGTCTGCATTTAGGTTTGCACTAGCTAATGAAAGTTAAATGAAAATCATTCCAAAGTCAATGAAGAAAAATGGTTTTAATAGACAGTGGATGTACAAAGCTACTACCAGCAGAATGATAGAGCTCCAACTGCATATAAATTAGTATGATTGAAATGTTGTTAAATGAAGTATTATTTCAATACTAGTTGAGTTTAAGTGTAAACACAAGTGGTCATAAGGTGCACTGTTGATGAGTGACAGGAACGACAGAAGTGAAGAAAATAAGAATATTCATCAATGTATGCCTGATATCTTTCAAACCATGGTCTGTTACTCACTTGGATGAAAGTTCCATGTAAAAGTGTTCAATAATTTCATACTGGTAATATCATATTATCCTAATGACCTCCACTCTTATCAACTGCTTGGGGACAGTGAATGGTGGTCATGGCAACAGGATGGAGTCCTAATTTTATTAGCTATTTTCAATTATATGAAAGAATATCTGCTCATCCAACACTGTCACAAATAGAGTTCCCACGGAATATTGGTCATCAGTCCACCAGGTTATCTTACCTTGGCCCTGATTGTTTTAAGCATTGATTGTAATACACAGATCTTCTTAACAGAACATTTTATAGAGAACAAACCAAATGCCAATTTCACAGAAAAATGCAGATCTGTCATTGCCTCCAGCTACTGTAACATCAGCATTCCATTAAAATCCTTTGAAATTTTGTTTTGAACTTACCTTTCCATTCTCTGAAGAACATTCAATACAGCCAACTTGTATGTTTCCATGTTTGTCTCCAGGAATGATTTGGACCCTTTCAAAGTTGCTGGCGAGGATAACTATGTCGCATCCTGAAGCATATGCCTGTTGAGACAGGAATAAGTATTAAACACTCAAACATGTAAATATCTGAGAAAAGACAACTGGTGCTAATACTGTACAGTGATGAGATTAAATTTGCAACAAACTTACCCTAACTTGACATTTACACAGTTGAAATTGCAATGTCTACGATGCATAAATATACATTAAATTTGCATAAAATATGATGCATAAGTATGCACGTTAGGGCAAATTCCAACAAATAGTATCGATTTTAAGATGGCATATAGTCTCTATTATAATATTAAACGTTGTATGCTAGTGAAAGCATGCATACAGTAGTTTGAACAGTTCTCCAGTATATACTCCCAAAGTTAACAGAGGGTGCTGTCCTATCGGCTCGGTAAATAGTTCCACAAAACTTGATAAGCAGTATACAGTCACTTACTGCAGATCGTAACTGTACCGTGAGTTGATCACTAGTGGCATATACAATTTAATTCATTTTTGTTGAGGAAGAGATCTTTATAAATAAATTTTCAAAGTTTCAAGTAAAACAAATTGTCTTAAGAACCTTAGGCCTAACTTTTGCATGTTCTTAATCCCTTATTTTTCATTCAAATACACAAGTGGAACATTTAACTAATCAATCAGCCAGCGCATCTGAATGCAAGTTTATGTGGCATGTGCGAATGCTACGGAGGACTTTCAAGCAATCATATAATGTTGATTCAGAGATCTTTAAACAATTTAGATAACGCTCATTGGGACCATTACGTCAGAGTCCTCTGTAGAAATGCTTGACAGCCCCATTGCTTACATTTCAATTAATACCAGTAGTGCGAGGAGTATATATCGATTTTACTCAACCTCTCTTAGTGCAATTAACATGCCTAGCCAAAACCAACTTACAATCAAGGTACCACACCATTGTATGCAACAATAGTTACTTAGGTACAACACACACCTGTTCATTTTCTTGCTCAGGAAACCTTGGCAAGATTCCAAGACAACAGTTGCAATTTTAATTGCAAAAGTCACTGTATTGTATGTTCTACAAATAACTGAGGCAATTCCAAGCAAATTAACACATCACAATGATAACTGTGAGTCAATAATGGTACTGAAATAATGGTACTGTAACGGTACTTCACACCACAGAAGCCAATGTTATAAACTTGATTCCATTTCTGTTGTCATGCATGTGGGTGCTTTTTATTCTCAGCCTTATAAATAGACCAGATATCTCACATGAACATAAATACTTTTTGAGCCTTCTACTTTATACATGGATAGAAGTAAGTATTATCACTGAAAAGAATTTCTTGCAAAGACCATCTAGATGAGTTTCTTGGAGTAACATAACGAAGGACATATTCACCTACAATACAGGGCAATAAATATGTCCGTTTACAGTAGATCTAAAGTGCATGTGCATAGATAAGCCAAACATATCACAACTCAGTTAAAATAGGATTAAGATGTTGCTGTGTATGAAAGCTTTACCAAAGATGACAAAGAATTCTGCTTGGGATATCAAATGATTCAAGATCTCATGGTTGGCTTGTACTTGTCTGGAGGCCATAATATTATTATATTTTTCTAACCCATGCCTATTCTTTCAATTCACTCAATTGCCTACATTTGTTGTGTGCTAGACTGCCTACAGACATATTGACTACCTACACAATATCTCAAATGTTTTAACAGGTTTGGAAATCTGAAAAGTCTACTAGTTTTTCTTCATCTTTACATACTGAAGCCTAGATACAAATCTTCCCGAGCTTTATACAGCAATTTTGTTTATATAATATAATAAGTTTTGGCCCATCCTCCAGACAAATAAGGTAATGTAACATCACTACTCCTCCAGCTTAAGGGAGTATATCATGTTATTATCCCAGCAACCAGCTGAATAAGGACTAACACTCACACTTTTCGCCCGGCTTCTGAACAAAAATGGAATCCCATGTTGGAAGATGCATGTTCTGTGTCAAGTTAAATGTAAATATTACACTTTATGGTGGGCTTGCATCCCTGGGACGCAAACTTTTTTTCTCTAATAACATTACTGATTAATAAACACTGAACAAATCTTATAATGGCCAAATTTTGTCCACTAGATACAACAGGTTTATTTTTTTTTGGAAAGTTTTGTTTTATTAGTTTGATACATTCCGCAGCTACTTTGGAAGTTGTGACAGGGTTCAATAGGTCATAGTTCATAACTGGGCTTAGGCCTTTGAATGTTGCTTAACTAAGTTATCCTAGACTCAGTCTAGAGTAGACCTAAAACTTAAGTTTATATCCTGACCCTTTCGACCCTGTCTCTTTGCCCATGTCAGTAGTGACATGAGGAGTGTGAGCTATGCCTAACAGTGACACTAACAGTAAGTATTGGTCCACTAACAGTAACTTAGGTCTACGAACAGTAACACAGAAAAATTGGAGCTAATCAGATTAATGACATATATGTCTAGCCTCAGTACAGCGTACAGGCTACAGTAGGATACATCGTATAAGTTATATTACCTAGGCCTAGTACTAGTAGGGGCTAACGTTCGTGTGAATAGAGATGGAGAGATACATACGGTAAAAGGTACACCATCTATGTAGCCGACAGCAAAACAACAGTCGCCGGGATTAACTGCTCCGGTCAGGACTTGGTGTCTCCTCATATTTACATGACTATGTTTCACCTTGAGTTAGAAACGTTGGTGTTTCAGCTATTCCGAGAAGAAAGCAGAAACAGTAATGTTACTAATAACTAGACACTATTACAGTATCACTATCAGTACTACGGACCATGATAACAACTCAGCCTTATCATGGGGAGTGTGTAGTTCAGAAATTGCTCATCATCTGATCTATGTTGTGACCAGTTGTAAAAATATGGTATTGATTGGATATTATTAACTATTATTTTAGGTTGTCAAATGGAATATTATGCTATATTTTGTACTACTAATTTAATTTTTATTATTTTTATAATCCTATTTTATTATTTTTAAGAGAAAAATATATTTCATTAGGGATTTTTTTTGTCTAACTTCGCACTGCCCTATCTTACTGGTATATAGTTGGTAGATCTTATTTTCTGTGATGGATACTGTGTTTGACTACCAAATTGATGGCGCTAAACTTGAAATACTGCATAGAAATACTGTATCGCCGCCGTTATTTGCCTTCAATAAGATTACAGTCTTTCCCGTAAAGTTTCAAAGAGAGTTGCATAAATGTAAGAGACAGCTGTGACTAGATGTATCTCCTCATTCAAACATTACAGAAAGTTACACGTGCAGTCACTATGAAACTCGAGATACTGAACTAACCTTCCTAAGTATATTGCCTTTCTCCATCCCCTCTCCTGTTACCCACATCTCCTTACCCACATCTCCTTCCCTTCCCTCTCTTCTACACCTTCCCACTCAATACTTTCTATCTCAACTTAGTGGTAAGATAGCTCCACGGGTAAAATATACCAGACTGGACCCATCATCATCATCATCATCATCATCATCATCATCATCATCATCATCATCATCATCATCATCATCATCATCATCATCATCATCATCATCATCATCATCATCATCATCATCATCATCATCATCATCATCATCATCATCTTGGTGTTGTACATATTGTGGTAACTCTTTGTTCAGACCATTTAATGGGATTCACGGTAGCGTTGTGTAAAGGGTAAGGACAAAAGATCTGTGCTCTGGGGTTAACTAAATGTTACAAAATTAACAAACCGATCACTCCAAATAGAGGATAATAAAGTTCAAGTTGACTTTTAGCTGATTCATTCTCGTCTTCTCTCAGAAAAACAAACAAACAATGAATCATTATGTAAAAAATGTATTTAAGTTCATGGAGGTGATAAATTATACAGCTACATGGCCTGTTTAACAAAAAGATCAAAGCTTGAATCCGCACTTGAAAAACTCTCCCTCAAAAAGTCCTATATTTATGGGATATTGTTTAGAAAGCTTTACAACAAAGTAAAATTAAGTATCAAGTTACTTTCTATGTTATTACAAGACGCTATCTTCCTTTCAGCAGGTGTTTCATTCATGGTATGCAAGACAATGGTGTGCACATGATTTCAAATGGTAGGGGACCATAGGGACAATAACCAGTTTATGATAGTTCAGAGCTGGGACCAGGTGGGGTGTTACCGTAAAGCCGCTGAAACCGAGTCATCGGGGTGGGGGGGGGGGGCATTCCCGGCGAGGATAAAAGAAAGTTTACTAGAAATAGTCAATATGTGCATTCTGAGCCATATTTAGCCTCATGATAAACGAGGTCTATAATTAGATTAAAACGCAAGACTGCATGTGCTAATAAATACTGTTTATTTTTAGTGAGGTTGAAAAGAGAGTATATACGGCCCATACCCTGGATTTGCGCCTGCCATCCTGGGCCCGAAGGAGAGTCTATGATTCTCCACGATTGAAGGCTAAAACTTATCCTCCGACTGAACTTTTTTCCCGCAACGGACGATGGAGGTACATACTATGCCATCCTTCCCGCCGGCCCTCCTTTGCACACGCCATGATGATGCACGATGCGGCAGTATAGTGGTTTTAACGTGTCGTTCACCTGTTAGTTATTTGAGTATCGGAGATTAAGCCTTGTGTTTATTTGTAAACCATGCCATTATACTGCGTATCGTTTACCTCAGACATCCGACTGCAGATTCATCTTCCCTTGGTAATCTTTTCGTCCTAACAGCTCAAATAACAAATGAAACTATAATTTGCATATCTTTATATGAAATATTATACTATAACTATCATGTATCTCTGTAAATCTTACTCAAGTTGACGGTACCGTATAGGGTCCGCCGACGTGTATCTAATTTCGTGTAAGACTTTCATCCTACCAACATAATAACTTTTCTGATATTGGGTACTAATATTTGTTATATATACATAGCCTATATATAAATAAAATGACCATTGAAATAAAGATTAGGCTGATCAAACATGTGAATCTTTTGTTGAATATAGGAAACTGGAGTAGGCATGTTTTATATACAGCGTAAACTTAGTTAATTTCATGCCTGCACTGGCAGCTGAAGCACTCCAACAGGTCCTCTTTCTACGTCAAGGGCCGGGAGTAATCAACATATAACGCCGATCGTCTGTTCCACATTTGATTTGTCTTTGGTTCGTTGGCGCCAAATCGAGATGGACCGTGTATTTGTACCTGTAAGTTTTGTGGTCGATATGTTATTTCAATATAGCGGTAAGACATTGTTTTAGACTATCATCTGTCTCCCATCTTAAATTTGGGATGCTTGTGTCAGCCCTATTCCGCCACGAGTTTTGAAACGTAGATTTACGGCTATTTGTTGTCGGCTCAATTTGTTTGTCTATTTGGGGATTAGCAAATCACACAAATGACACGAAGAGAAAATCGGTAATTCTAAAAAAAAAGAAGAAATAAACTGTACAAAAAAAAGAAAAAGAAGAAAGAGAAAACCATAGTGGAACAAATTTTCATATTCCAGGTTTTACTTCGCGTTTTTTTCTGACATATATACGCTTTAGGCCTATAGGCCTGCTGAAATATATGAAGTGTGAAACTGTTACAATTGACGGAACCCAAGTTTCATCACTCATAATGCATATGTGAACCTTGATTAACGCTGGTGAAGGCAAAATCAGGGTCATGCACAACAGTGGAAACAGACAATGGTGACAAAAATCATTACAAATAAAAAATGATTTACAAAGCTTACAAGTGGGAAAACGTTGACATACAATAGTTTGAAGTCAATGCTTTCAAAACATTATACTTCTAACCTTTGGAAAACAAAATAGACAGCTGCGCGGAGAATAAATACATCTGTATTTACATAAGCATTTCGTTCAAAGGATAAGTTTGTCTGAGATGAACACAGCTTTCAGCAATCATTGTCTTTGGATAATTACTGCACATTAGTTCTACTAATGATTTCAACTTCCTCCTGTTATTCGCCTATACTACAGCATAATATAGACTACAATTAAAAGGACGCTCAGATGTTACAACATACGTCATAATAATGGAAATTTTAGTTACGAAACTGATATCCTCGGGCTTCCTGTTCGCTCTAGTTTTCATATGTGGAGGATTACCTTTAATTCTGATCCAATGTTTTCGTGATAGTCAAAGTAGTCGAGAGCGTAAGTCATCAGCCTCTGGTGGGAAGTATTGTACTGGACGTAGTAAATCTTGGGACTTACAACATGTTCTTGGTGCCTTGAATAGTTTCGCGGGTGGTGTTTTCCTGGCTACATGCTTGTTAGATCTTCTTCCTGAGGCTAGGGAAGCCATCGACGAAAATGAAATTGAGGTGGAATTTTTCAAAGATTACCCTTTAGCCGAGCTTGGCGTTATTTTTGGTGTTGTATTACTTCTAATTACCGAGCTTTGCATCGAACGATGTACTCAAAAATTTCTTGACAGGCAAGACGAATGCGCAACGCTTGCATATGATCCATGTCACTGTATCGCCACCCAGAATGAAGGTGTGGACAGACTGGAGCCAACCGATGAAATCGGGGTAGAATCAACGCCAGAATCACCATTGATGAAACCACTGAACGACGACGATGAGCCATCAAACCACCCCGATAAAAGACCGTCTATCAGCTTTAGAATGTTAGCCTTAGTCATTGCTTTATCTTTTCATTCAATATTTGATGGACTTGCTATCGGATTGCAGAGCAATCTTCAATCTCTACTCGAAGTATTTGTCGCAATTTCAGTGCATAAATCAGTGTTTGCTTTCAGCCTCGGTATCCGGCTATCGGAGACTCGCAAATGTACCGACGATCCTGTATACCTTTACTTGTTCGGATTTGCAGCAGCTACCCCTATCGGCATAACAGTTGGTATTTTGATTGAGCATTTAGCGACAGGTTTACCCGGTGGTCACATCATCGTCGGGATACTGCAATCTTTGGCAACGGGAACATTGATGTATGTTACATTCTTCGAAATACTTCCAGAAGAACTTCGATTTAAGGGATCTTTGTTACGATTTTTGTCGCTGTTTTTCGGGGTCGGAATTATTGCTTTCCTCATAGGTTATTTCGCTGAGTAGCATATATAGATATTACACTCTGTATAGACCATTCACGGAAACAATGGGAAAATTTGCTATAAACACTTGGCGATGTTATATTATTTGAAGGAAGACGAAGTTGTGAAGACGAAGTTTTATTTTGGTTTATTTTTGCATCGTGTCATAATGTAATAACTTTCCTGCATGACTTGAGACACTGTATATGGGGGATATAAAGCCTATATGAAGCCCATTCCAGTCAATACTCTATCATTCATACAATGGCGTACCAATGAGCAACAAAGCCACAAAGGAGAGTTGACATTCACCCAAACCCAACCATGGTTAGGGCTCGAGGGAGCATTCTTTTCACCTGGAAAATCTAGACGCCAGGATATGACACTCTCAAACGTTTAGTGTGAAAACAGGATTTCATTTTGGCAAATAAACGGTCGGCGACCGGCCTCAGCAGATGGGAACTTGGTTTTGTAGTAATTAAGTTTTTCACCATCCACCCCTCCCTCACTTTGGGGGACCGGGCGGTCGCATCGTCCGATATCATGATAGTTACGCCACTGCTTCAAACGATGGGTTAACTGCTGAGGGAAGAGGGGGAGGGGAAACAATCGAAAATATTGATGAAATTTGCATGCATGTGTGTCAGTTAGACAGTGAAATACTCAGTGTAGC
This sequence comes from Apostichopus japonicus, assembly GCF_037975245.1. Taxonomy (NCBI): domain Eukaryota; kingdom Metazoa; phylum Echinodermata; class Holothuroidea; order Aspidochirotida; family Stichopodidae; genus Apostichopus; species Apostichopus japonicus. The sequence goes on from NC_092573.1 coordinate 1,477,752, forward strand.
ATAATGTCTGGGTCTAAAGTTTAAATTTCAGTCTTATGTTAGGAATTCATTTTATTATTAATTAGTACTTGTGATATTTTTATTGATTTTCGTTGCTCACTCATTTGTTCTGTCAAATATGTTCACTTAAAAACAAAGCATGTGACTATGTGAGAAATGTTCATTGACCCGATAAGTGACGTTGACTCAGTGAACACAGAGTTCACGAAAAACCTTTTGGCATCAAAAAAACATATAAGCCTATATGAACGTTACAAAGGTTTCGGTTAGCAGATTAGGTTAACTTAAGAATTTATTTAAATCAAAATGAATGTATGTTGGTTGTGTATTTGTTTGGATAATTTGCTTGTGGTGCAGCGTCCACATCAGGAGCGGATTGACCTAAATAGGTTTGCAACTGGTGCATCAGTGAGTCCGAGGGGCTGTTCGGGTTAACAATCCGAAGGCTTCAACTTTCTCTTGGGTCGCGAAAGATGATAGTTTCATCCAAGGTGACAAATATGTCGCCGGTTTGAAGGCCAACGCCGCCACTTGTATCACTCAAGTTGCCAGTAGCATTTAACTTGAAGGACCAGTACAGCACCTCTGTGCGACACATGTGACTGTTGTGTAATAACGTTGATACAATATCCTTGCTGGGAGTAGAGAGGGCGTTTGGTGTGTCTCGTAGAACTTTTGTTACCTGTTATCATTACATGTATTACGTTCATAGCAAATATTGGCAGTTTGGGGTTTATTGTAACGTATTATGATTATGGTTATATTTCTACTGTTTTTTATTCTACTCCTAAATGGCAATTTTGGGTTTCTATTAGGAACTTTTGGCACTACAAATCAACTTAACTACAGTATTTTCATTTCATCTGGTGTGTTAAGCCCAAGTGTGTTCTGGATATATGTAGGGAAAAAATGGTTTTGTTTTGCATTGTTGTTTTTTCTCAAGCTCTCTGACTCCTGTTAGTAGGCAAATACCCTGAAATCAGGTTTTTCTTCTATCACATGAGAGGGGGGAGGGAGGAGTGGGTCTATGGGATAATGAAGTCTTCTGTAAAGCTTCAGGAGTTGTACTAGGAGAGGGGAGGAGATTAGGAGGGCTAATAGGAGCCAACTGGATTAATATACAGCTGGTGTTCTGATTTCCTCTGTATATTTTGACCATATGTATATATTTTTTCATCTTGTGTTATAGTCGAGTAATATCATTTGTTTCCATATCAAAAATACCTAAAAACAAAACTATGAGAGACGGAGGAAAACTCTGCCAAAAACTATGGTAGAATAATACACATGTATTATCATAAAAACACAGTATATTTTACATATTGAGTTGGCCAAGTCGGTAATGGCTCCATATATTCCACAGAACTATTTATCATATCACATTAACAGTCATTTAAAGGGGTAATTACTGCAGTATATCCAGTGGTAGCAACAAAGTTGAGAAAACAGGATATTGTTCAGAGTACAGACTACAATGAAACCTGGGGAAATATATCAATTAGACAGAATAGTTAATTGGCACATTAAATAATTAGGAAAGTAGAATTATACAGGTTAATGAGCAGTAATGGACACTTTCTAAAGATTTCAAGCTTTGGTTCCGACATTCAAGCAGCTTGATAAAAGTCATCTTTTACTCTGAAAGTGCTTTGCCTGACGTGAGAGGTTATACTACAAATGCAAAGAGCTGTTATAAACTCAGGTACAAGAAATCTTTGGCAAGAGAAAATTTTGTCAATTCTCTTTACAAATGAAACCAATATGTTTTAGAGCCTTGGAGGGAAAACTGCTGATTTCATCACTTCATATTTTTATAGATGTGATATTTTTAAATGTTCCTCTTTAAATATCTTCTGCACTGGCATACCGTATTTACCCAGAATGCAAAATGCATTGAAAAGAACCCATGCTTCCTATCTTGAGATATAGTGTTTACAATATTTTCAGTGTTTGACCGCTGGGAACCTCAGATGACCTTTGACCTCCACCAGAACCTAAACCAATAGGGTTCTTCCTTTCAATATGGGGCATCCACATGCAAAGTATCAGGTTCATCAAAGTTACCCTTCTTGAGATATCGTGTTTACAAGCAAGGTATCACAAACACACGCCATCATGACTGCATAGGTTTCTCTTCTCACTTAAACCATAAAGCCCATTTTTCAGGCAGTCAACCAGTACTATTTAGTTATTTTTATAACAATTTTACCATCCTCTCAATGCTTGTTTTTAAAACAAAGATGTCATACTTTATAACAGCACTGTATTGAAATCAGTCCACTACGCATACATTTCTCACCCAAAGTATCTCATTTCATAGATAGAACAGGCGTGACCGTGACAACCCGCATCTGACCGGATTTCACATCCAGGGAAGACAGTAAATCGATACCGTGCTATCATATCATATTTAGACTGATGTTATTCAGTGTTACATTACTCTTACTAGTACAACTGCTATACTCCCCACACTTTGATGCAAAGTGATTTCCATTTCAGCTTAACTAGCTTTTTAAAGTGAATTGAGTCACACTCATCAAAATAAAAACGAATGTTCATTTTCAATAGTTTTACTTCTTCAGTTTGTGTCAATCCGGGAAAATTTCTATGAGAGCAAAACATAGCTACATGAAAACAAAGTTGGTGAGAAATAATTACATCACAACTAACATTACTCATTGTAAACAGCAAACCTATAACATTCTAGAAATGGTATCACATTAAAGGTATTCACACCATGTGGCAAAAACGTTTTGCATAAAGTAGTACTTTACAAGAATGGATAAATGCGATGCAATGCACTGTAATGATGCAGCAACATATTTACAACATGGTGAAACATGTGGAATTTCAAGCACTAATTGTACTAGTCCTTACTTTCACTGTTTGCATTATATACATATACAATATAATAAACAATGTCACTTTATTAAGCAATGAATAATGTCCAACCAATTCACAAAAACAAATTTATGGATATTGTCCCCTGTACTTTCCATTTTAATAGAAATTATGTCAGTAAAATGAAGAACATAAAAACTGGCCGGGAAATTATAAACAAACTTAAGATTAAGAAGAGTAAAGAAATGTTTGGGCTCGAACAGGATTGGCACCAAACACTGCAAGGTTAGAAGGGTCATGTCGATGACAAATATTTTCTGATCAATTTGCACCTCGAAGCATCCAGATGAAAGTTACATTTACATGTTTCTTCATGAAACAATTGGTTTATGGATTGCTATTGTTTTTGATTGCATCTTTTTGATCCATGTGTTTCAAGTGTCATGTATTTGTACAGGACACTAGGGAGATGGCAACTGAAGTATTATAAGTGTATGAATCTCTTATTCTTTACTTATATACTCTATCACCATAAACAGGTCTCCTTCTGGTAGACTGTTTTAAAAAATATTTTTGTACCACACCTTGTACACTCACCACTACTGCTTTTTAGAGTGAGCCTTCTTTGCAAAATTGTTCCAGCCACTTAAACAAAATGTAAAAGAAAGGTTATAAAAGCTTCTAGACATTGCATTCCTGAATGTATTGTCAGCTTACTTTACTGGTAGACTTCTAACACTGTAAGCACCAGTGAAGGGCTTTATAATAGTTTCATCCATCCTCTGACTACACCATAGACTGTTCATTGGTCGGTGTCATCTTTGGTTTAGCGGGTTCTCTGGTGACTTCATCCAGTCCTTTTTAAGCATTTGCTTTAACTGGGACAAGCGAAGATTGGGATTTTCCGCTTTCAGGCGGGGTAGGTTCACTTCTTCAAAAGCAGCGTACGCTGCCTTCACTCTCCTCTCAGGGTGCATGTCTTTGGGTGCGTCATCGTTGACACTGTGTAAGCAGAGTACCATAATAGAGGTTGCATGAGCAAGCACATTAAGATGACCAACTGAGCCTATTAGTGTAATACTAACACAAGTGGCCATCTACTTGCAATTTATACCTGAATCAGAACATTTCTGAGTGACTTCCATTAATTTATTAACTAATACATGCTAAGCCACAGACTTGAGCAACAGAATTGTCTACTGGCAAATGTTTTAACACTAGAGTTTTATCCCCAGTGTGAATGGAAATAGTTTTAGGAGTCATTGAAAAAAGGATAATGCAATCGACTCTATTTGTGTCTTAAACTTCTTCCAGGTCAGACAGTAAGATTAAACTCTGCATCCCTCTGCCCCCCCCCAGCCATAGAAATAAACATGTGTCCCACATGGGACTCTCTGACAGAAAATGTCCAACATGCTTGATAGACCCTCATACTCCCCTGACCAAATTTATAGTTGAGAGATGTATTAGTTCTGTTACTGTTATCTTACACCATATATGAGCACAAATTGTGCTTTTCACAAGTCACAACCATTCTTTAATGCTAGACAAAAAAAACCTAAAGATTAATTTTCAGATTAAACATTAATGTTTAGCCCCTAGCCTACAACATTGTACAGGAAATATAAAACTTGTTGTTGTTGTCATTTAGCTCACTACTGAAGCCTTGCACCATTTTTGGGGTGCAAAGATATATTTGTTAGTCGTTGCCAATAATGTTAGGAAATGCATTATTAAACAACATTTGGGTGTGCACCTAGGTCATATATTGCTCTTATTAATGAAATGAAACTAGCTGCTATATATATACTATTTTTTTCTAAAGTCGGTGTCTTACCCAAGAACTGCTATAGCATCCTCCACATTCCTGGCTTCTTCCATGCCTTCTGCCTTGGCCTGCGCAACTACAATGTTCACATTTTCCTCTAGTTGGACATCCAAATGAGTTGGAGTATTCTTCTTTCTCGCTTCTGCTTCAGCTGTTTCAAGGTTAAAGTAATTAATTTGATAGATTTGATTGAGGCATTTAATAGAAGCAGATCATCTAAGGAAAAGAGTTTTAAAGGTCCATATTGCATTTATCTGGAATTTTGAGCATTCCATTGTCACTTACATGCATTGACAATTTGTGGTCCAAACAATTATGCATGCACACCCCATCCTTTCTTATTCATATTTTAAATCAACCAATCAAATCATCTCTACCACATGACATCAGGCAACAACAACTGCCTCTTTCACTAGGCCTGTACTACTAGATGTAACTAAGTCATGCATTTTAGCAATTTCTTTTTCACGTAACAATAACTGCCAATCAAAACCTCCACAAAGAAGGAAAATAAGCTCTTAATAAAAGTATACAAATATTCATTACGCATATTGAAGCTTTCATTAACACGAACGAGCCAGCTAGCCTAAAGCGGGGCAAATCATAGGTATCATACTTGCAGCCTGTACATACTATCAGGGTATGACTAACGAGTAATGTTAGTTTGCGTAATACGAATCAATGTGAAAACGAATCAATCATGATGGCAAATGCGAGGGATATAAATACAATCAATAATAGACTAGACTTACGCTATAGTCCTAGGCATAAGGCCTTTGACATAATCCACGGTATGTTCTGAAAATTTGTTCTAAAAATTTCAATTTAACATGTTGTTCAAATTGACCATCGGTGTTCGGGTCGATTCATGATTGACAACATGTTATAGCATAGTCAGTCATTTCCGACATTGAGCTTGGATTTTCCGTAAACTAATGATGGTTTTGGTCATGATTTCTTTGTTTATTTTGTAAATTTTGAACTTGTGTTAAGTTTCATTTTATATGTTAACAGGTTTAATTTCTAATTGGAAAGCTGTTTAGTGTTGCTAAATAAACAGATTTTCAACATTTTCAGGTTATTAAGATGATTCTCACAGCTGGGTTAGATTATCTGGAGGTGGTACAAATTTCTTTGTCTAAAACAGCCTTATGAATGTGATTTCCAAAACTATTTTAAAGAAACTTTCCAGAAAATTATCATACTGCATTACATTACATTATAATAGAAAAAAAGCAATATTGCAAAATGATTTTCACCTTTTTGGGCTGCAATTTGATTGGCAACAACCTGAGCCCTTGTCAGCTTCGATGGTTTTACTGGTTTTCCCTTGATAACCTCTTCTTCTTCTTCGAGAAGTTTCTTATTCTCATTCTTTCTTGCTAAATCTTCCAATCTCTTCTTCTCCTTGTCCGTCTATCAAGAGAAATAAACATCATTACATCAAATTTCATCCTGCTAAGTACAGTCATGTTGAATGCACCAATTTACAACTTGTAAAAACATTTCAAATTTTGGCCAAATTTGGGTCCCAAGTTGCTTCTGTATGTCTTGTGACACTATAAAGTATTGGCAAGACTTTTTGTCTTCATATTTCCAGGGAGAAAAGTGCCTTGTGCAGTGTGATACTGTCAACATAAATATATACTACAAGAATGAACCTTACAATGTTCTATTCATAAAAAATGAGTGTTTGATGTTATACAAATATGGTGGATTGGATTCACATATAATGTTCTGAATCTGAAACGACTTCCAAATTGAAGTAGAATTTCCTTATCATGATTCACTCAAATAGTCCAGTTTATCTAAGGTCTTTTGTCTTCACTCTTTTTCTTGCAAATAAACATCTTTTAATTCTGAGATGCAGACATGGTACTGACAAAATTAAGTCACAACTTACTCACAGTGCACTAAAAATCAGATTCCAGTACACACTGTTTTAGTGGTAGAACATTGTAGATAATTACCTTCCGTTGCTGTTTCTTGGCAAGTTGTCGATTATCGTCTCTCCATGCAGCATCTTCCTTCTCTTTGTCTGACTTTGCCTTTTCAGCTGCTTTTGCATCAGCTTTGCGGGCTCTGGCCTGCACAGCTTTAGTATTTTCAGTTGGAAACTTCTTAGGCATGACTTCGGTTTGGTGGTCAAAGGTTGACTAGGCACTGGTGAAAACCTTATAGAATCAGAACTCTGAAGAAATAATGAGAAAATGAAGCATGTGGTGCAATATGTTGTACTGTACCAGTGAAATATGCAGGGAAGAAATTTTTCTATTTCCTTGTTTTTTTCCTTCTACAAACCTGAAACTGTTTAATAATTCAAATGTGTAATAATTCAATTTGGCAGGATGTTTTTTTTTTACCCTACGCATGCAGACAACTTCATGAAAATATTGAAACCAACCTAAGGAAGAAAGGAATTCTGACAAATAAAACAATAGTATCTAGGTTATGACCTAACTGAGCTATGAAAAAGAATAAAAGGGTATGTGCCATTTCTCTGGGTTGTATACATCATATTTGGCAACTGTAGATACAAAAATGGCCACACAAATCATGTACATGTAACACTGGCAGAGTGTTTGAGGAATATGAAGGGCTTCATTTGCACAGAAGTAATGAAGCATTTACTTTTCTAATCTACTCTTCGAAAGAAATTGATCACTGCAGGCAGAAATTTGAATGTAATAACATATGGTATATCATGTAGGCCTAGATCACAAGGAGTTTGCAAGCAGTTCTTGCATTTACTAATCACACTGAACACTCAGCAAACCATTTTAAACCACCAGTTATTAACTTGTACAGTATAGCTCAATCAAGCCATAAGCTACTTACGCGATAATAATGAGACGGTAAGGACTGGGTAGGCTTAGGCTATAACCTGATAACGTTAGTCTACGTCTACTCACAGTAATTTGATTCTTGCACTTTCTGTGAAATTGTGACCAAAACAAGTGCATGTTTTGCATAAATACATCTTGGTGGAACCCATCCTGCTACTGTATTCCCGGTGCTTTGGTCCTAGTCCTTACGTAGACCCACTTCCATCTGTACCATGGGAGCGTATGTCAAGAAGACAGAGCCACAAAATGGTTAGGGAAATTATGCTACACCAATGAATAACAACACGCTTAGAAATAGGATTCACGAGTCTACTCTCAAACTGTTAGTTTTAATTTCCTGTGGTCTGCCATTTATATATTTTCTGTTAAAAAGAACCATTTTCAAAGCAGCCGTTTGACTCATCTTTTAGATCAATCTTACCTCGTTTCATACTACTGTTGATGTTCTAAGTGCAAATGGTGCTCTTCGTAATCATTACGTATCAGTAGCGCGATAAAATAAAGAGAAACGGATTGTTCCATTGTCGCGCTTTTATCACCTGGCAGCAGGACGAGTACGAAAAGTACTGGTTGTTACCAGTACAGGCTTTTCGCAGATGGTGATTATAATGCTACATACTGAATCATTTAAGTTTGTATTCCAAATAATGTTACATTAGTCTCTTAATTGTTCACCTTAATTTCTATGTTATTTAATTGATACAAAATCTTTAGCTGACCTTATCGACTACACGTAAAAGCGTAGCAACTCTAATGAATATAGGTTATAAAGCTTATATAAATGGTGCGTGATTATATGATCCTTGTGTATTGGCGCTGTATCATTGTATGCGTTGAATTAGAAGACTTCAAACAGTGGCCGATGATTTCACAATCACGGAAGTACACCTATATCTTGTAGATCTTACATAGCCTAGTCTGGTTGAATTTTGAGACATATAGTTTCTTTTTCTTAATTACGGACATTTAATTATTTATTTTAAGTATGGAAGAAGACCAGCAGAATACGCCTCCAGCCCCAGCACAAAATGGGCACGGAGTAACAGAGGAAGAGAAGGAGCAAGCATCGAAAGAAATAACTCAAACAGATCGCATCAACAAATCACTACTAAATTCTTTTCTCCAACGTTTAGACGACGCAAATTCAGGTTCCAACTTTCCAAAGGTGGAGAGGATTAATACCGACGATACAGAACCACCAGAGGAAAGAGATGATGAAAAGTGGGATGATGACGAAGAGTCAACAGAGCAGAACACAGATCGATAGTAGCCTTTCGAAAGGTTCCTGTAACAACAAGGTGACCAACTATAGCCTATATCATATGCTCACATAAATATTTTAGTATTCCTCCATTTTGTGGTCATTATTCAAGTTCATTGAATTGTTTCAATTTACCTTCAGAGTTTCCCCTGGTATTCATTTTGTGAGGTGGACGCCTCTCGGTATTTTGCGATCACCTTGCAAATATGTTACCAACATCGCTGCCTCACTGTTTCAGAGATGGAATAAAAACTACATGATTGCAATCAAACTTTTTAAAGCATGCCATCATCTAAAATTGAAAAATTGGCTGTGAACACTAAATTGTGGCAATAAATAAAAGTTCTTCCGCCTATATAGCATTATTTTTGTCAAAATTTATTGTTAGGATGATTGACATTAGAATGTTTAACAAATTTATCACTAAGCGCCCGTGTTTGTCCCATTTCCACGTTTCTACATAAAGAATAACATAAAGAATATGATACAACTTTTCCTATGACCTGAGAAAGTTTCACACAATAGGTCAAATGCATCAAATGTTGTGCAGCTGCAAATGTGTTAGTTTATCTCATACTTCTTTATAAACTGTTGTTTCTCCCTAAACAGGTTCACAAAATGAAATGTACATTATGGCGGGAATGTATAGGACGGTATGGCCATTTTCACTGTTTCGAGGAACTCAATTGCAAGTAGCAAACTGCAGTGTACCGAGCAAACTTCTCCAGAACTTAGATCAGGCCAAAGTGTTGCTACTGTATGTTGGCAGTATGTTATTTGCTAGAATTCATCCATGAACAATAAATAAAGTACAGGTTATTGGTTGGTGGAAATGGAAAGAACCACAGGGATCAACCTACAGTATGTTCATCTTGTTCAACCAGAGAGGTTCTCTCTACAGCACATGTGGAAACCCGACATTTAATTGGAATATTTGAAAACGATTACTTGTTAAAACCAAGCGAATAATTTCTTGGAATGGTAATTAAATGGGCACTAATTATAAGTAACTGTCATACCTAGGGAACATAGTTTAAGCATTTAAAAAGCTATTTTTAAGGTTTGTAAAGCTTTCTGCAATATTCATGAATATTCCTGAATATTGCAGAAAACTTTTTGGTGTTTACAAAACCACTATCATTGTATTTGTGTAGCATCTTTATTTGGTGTAATTTTGCCATATGATGCAAGGTAATTATTCCCTGGGGCAACCATTTGCCAGATTATGTAATTTTTCCTTGGGTTGTAAAGTAGGCTTTGTCTTTTCTTCTATGGGTAGGCAAAAAAGCACCCATGTTGTTTGATGGTAAAGTTTTATACAAATCCATACTGGATTCCCATGAAAATACAGTTCACTATTTTACATTGAGCTAAAAGTGTCTGAGCGACAAACTTTGCAAAGAGATCATTGCTTTCTCCCAATAAGTCTAGGGGCAATTTCTCAGTTCAGTTTGAAATAATTGTAACTGTTAATTCTTTTAATACTGGACTCAAGCAAGATTGTGGAAAATTTGGGGCCAAATGTAAAATGTTGAATGATGCACATGTATGAGGCTTCTTGTGAAGGAGTAGTTGCCGGTTAGGAAAATTTGTAATCCATTTGAGATTCATTCAAACCAATGACAATAATATGGAATGTATAGTTATCTTATATGGTGGCAGCCAACAAGATCTATCACTTGTTTTTCTTTAGAAAAATTTACTTTGTTGTTAAACCTACAAGAGTGATTTAAGAACACTTCCTTTAACAACAGTACATGTATACTAGTCTTCATAGTGACTTCATTCATAATGTATGATGTGACTATAGCAAGATTGTGGGCCTTCCCCTACCACCACAGATATACCACAGTGACTTGAAACTGAACTTGGGCCACAACACTTATCAATAATAACTCAACTTGGCTGGAGTTGGAAGCTGGAACACATTACAATCCTGTCAACTCCAAATGTTACAATGTAACCACTTTTTGTTTTATTATATATATTTTCTACGGAAGTTTTGAAATACTAAACAAATTAAGGAACAAGTCGAATATTGTGAATGGCAGAGTAAATAAAGAAATCTTATTCCCAAGCATGTTTTCTAGTTTGTTGTTTCTAGTATTATCAAATCTCTCTATGCCATGGAGAGCAAATGAGTTGTTAGGGAGAAGGAATGTGGCACATTGGGACACTTTTGTTATGTCAGATAAAGGTTAGCACTTGTTCATACTGTCAGTACGAATGCATTGAAGCATGGTGCTAGAGGATAGTACAGACTGGTATTAACATTATAAAACTGTTGCAACTGGCTGGGTAATATGATGAATGCTCATGAATCAGAATTTCATCCTCAACTCTGGTGATATAATAGAGAAGTGATTATGCTTTGTGTGCAAAGGTGATGCTCACTTTAGAACTCAATTTGAAGAAAAACTTCAACAGAGAACATGGGGCAGTTCAATCCAAAAAATTTCTACAAAGGTAAAAGTGGTCCCAAAGGGAAAGATGTTTTATCTCTGGCTTTGTTTTAGTTAATTCATTATGTAACTAAAGATCTGCAGTTAAACCTGCTTAATCCTGAGTCAGTCCCTGATTATTATCGACTCAAAATGGAGGATAATCCCTTGAAAGGCTGGGATAAATAACAAAAACAATTGTTCGAAACAACCTTTTTTTCCCCTGTAATCTTCAGAAGAACTATGGATATATTTTTGAAATAATGAGAAAAGGCAAAAAGGAAGACTACAGTCTATTTAAGTATTCTAATGGTTCGGATGTCTGATTTATTATCATAAACATAAATGATAAAAAGAAAATTACAAAATGATCAAGCAAGTAATTAGTTTTATACTGGTATGTTTACCTGTGTTACTACATAGCTATAGTGATATTACACTGTACTTTTAAACATATGAAATGGCTGTAAAGACCTCGTTTTGAATCTACTCAAATTATAAACGATCTCAACTGTTTATAAGAAGAGATGGAGTCCAAGAAAGAAATCAAAATAATCCCTAAAGTATAAAGACTAAAGAAATAGATTATCAATATTATGTTATTCTAAAACACCACAAAATGTTGAATTTTTCCAACTCATTCTTGTTTGTAAAGTACAGGAGGAGGGTAACAGTACTATATAATACATATATATGAACAACCAGTGCTTTATTACAAGTCATGTAATCCAGTCATCAAATATTACAAGTGCAGCCCTTTGAAAAGCTTTTGTTGATTCACATAAATGTAACATAGTGACTCAAGTCAAAGATTCGACTTGAATCAGAAAATTGATGAGCAATATGACTCTATTGAATGCTTTGGTCAGGATAATTCTTAAGGAAAAACTCATTGCATTGTTCCTGTTAGGAGATGGATACAACTGGCCCCTCCTAATTAAATTTCACGACTATCCCATCCCCTCGATGAAAGAAGTAAAAATAATATTTAGAAAGTTGGTCCACGATACAGAATGAATTAACATGCACTAAAAAGAAAAACTTGCAACATGTATTCAGTCCAGTGTAACATTCATGCTTGACTGATGAAAGAATGTCATATTCTTGGCATCCTGATAAACTTTGCATTCAATTCCCACTGTCGAGATATTAAGAGCTGTAATTTCTATCATTGTTTGCGCCGAAAGTGAACTTGAAGCAAGCAGGTGTTCCTATTTCAATATGCAGAAATACATTTTTACCTCGACTATCATTTCTTAAGTGGCCACTAGTGCCAACCTCATCATCAGGAGAGCATTGCAGACATCTTGACAAAGACGTTTAAAAAAAAAAAAAAAATTCCTACAAAACTAATTTGATTAAAGTAACATAATCTAAATTATCTTTGATGCAAGGGCGTAGGAACTGGGGGGGGGCTGGGGGGCGCCAGCCCCCCCCAGTGAAAAATATGGAGGGGCGGAAGTATCATTCCGCCCCCCCGCTTCGCAAGTCAGAAAACCCCTTTTTCATTTCCAAATGAGAAAAAAATCTCATTTGGAGCACCAAATTGCATCTAAGGCCAGGTGAAAATGCAAAATTATATACAAAATGGATTGGGTGGGTTGAATTGTGCTATATTGCACCAAATTGCATCTAAGGCCACCTGGAAATGCAAAAAAAATCCAAAGGGGAGGGGGACACCCCCTCCCCTTAGACCCCTCCCCCAGGCCGGCCCTCAGTCTTCAGCCCCCCCACTCAAAAGTACCTTCCTACGCCACTGCTTTGATGTAATTGAAAATCTTTGAAGGGGGGGGGGGGGGGGTGATTTCATATGGATGCTAAAGGTATCCTTCAATGTAATAGCTAAAACAAGAACATGTCCACGATATTCATTTGGTAAATAAATGTGAACGAAACTCAACCATCTTCTGGTGCCTCTGTTATATATGGGTGCTATTAATTTTTTCCAAGAATACATTGTCATTGCAAGTAATTTTGTCAATATTTGAATGCAAAATTCCAATATGAGCAGACTAAATAACTGTGTAAACTAAAAAGTTTGATGTCTCTTTTCTTCCAAGACCGTGGCCTTCGTTGTCGAAATAAAGAATGCTTCATTGATCCTGTACACTGATACTCAAGATGAGCCAATGATTACTGGAGTAACTGTCTGTCACTTTGCCCAGAGACCTTCATCAAATGCTTTCATCACACTATCAGCATCCAGTGAGAAGTCTAAGAAAACGTTGAAGTTTACCTTACTATTAGAGTACATCACCTGCACAGGCTCCTGGATTGCAGGAACCTCAATTGAATCTGACAGAAAGAGATAGAATAGAAACTGGTTTGAAAAAAAAAATAACAGGAGGAGCTTAAGATTATGCTAATGTGAACCATTCAGCCAATTAAACTGTTTGTAAAACTTTGCTCTGAAGACATATACGTTTCCTGTGAGGTCCTTTTCTTCATTAAATGTGGTCATCTGGTGGCAACTACTGTGACAATTATAAGGAAGACAACAAACTTTCAAGGTTAGTTGGGGACTGAATCTTGTTATCATCTTTCTGTTTCTTGAAATGGTTGCTGGGAGGCATTGTTTCAATTTGCTATGTTACACATGGAATAGTCTGTGATGTCATCATGGCAAATGTTCATCAAAAGCCTTTAATTCTATTGTAACATTTTATTCTTTTCAAACTGTCTGATATTTATGAGTGTATGCATAGCTGTCACCTTATTGTGCATTAAAGGCAGCATATCATGTTTAGGATGCAAATGTCTGGTAGTATAAAAATAATTTGTAGATCATTCCAACAATCAAATACCTTTTCAATTACCACAATAACATCACTTACTCTGAGAGTGCCAGATCTATACATTCCTAATTCTCATATTTTACAATAAAGCATCCTTTCAGAATGTTGTTAATAATACTGAAGATTTACAGATAATTTTCACATCCAGCTTCCTGTTAAACCTGTTAAAGCCAAACAATAGGTATATATATATATATATTTATATATATATATATATATATATATATATATATATATATATATATATATATATATATATATATATGTTCATTCATCACTAGGGAGGGAAACCTCTGTTAAAGAATTTCTAGCTTACACACAGTACTTATCATTACATATTTTATACAATACACACTTATATTGCAAAATGTATGATGTCGTAGTGTACGTACCACTAGCAACTTTTTCTGATGAAAATATCAAACCCGTCAAAGATTGTCCTTCCTGTGAAATGTAACAGAAATGAAAGCAAAGTTCAGAGTTTGATTATCAATGTAGAAATGGCAGAAACAATTATCCACATATTTTGCTTGCAAAATATCCATGGGAGATATTATTTCTGAAGGATAAATGTGAAGAAAATCCCTTTCTTTGTTTAAGAAAATGCATGTTCTTTGGCATTTCTTTAACACCCATAAGTTTATAGGCCTGACAATGATCATGAGGTGAGCATCAGGTTTGTTTTCCGTTCATGATTTCAGCTATACGATAAAACAACTCACATCTTCTTTATTCATCTAGAAAGTCTTACTTATGAATATGTGCAGGAAACAAATAAAATATTCTTCTTGTTGTAGTTGACCATCCACACAAGAACCAAACAAACAAATTATTCAACCATTTCTCTAGAAGGTTGTTAATCAATGGGAGCCCTCAGTGCATGTGTGTTTGTTTGTGATATCTCTCTCAAGATGATTGACTGGAACAGACTGAACATACGACTCTCAATATCTATATGTTATATCATGCCACACTGCAATGTTAAAGGCATGCCCAGGATTTTTCACTTTTTTCACAGCAAGTTGAAATACAGACTACCGCTTCATCAAGCACTGGTGATAACAGCATGCCAAGTACGACCCAGGGCGGTGTGATATTCGAAGCTAAGTGGATTTCAAAATCAATCTATGATGAAATTGAACTATAAGTTGAAGAAAAATATTCAGTATGCTGTTCCAATACAGAGCACACTGGGCTCTCAACTTTGGATGAATTTGTGTTTGTTGTGGGGAGGGAAAGAGGAAGGGGGTGGGGTGCAGAGCCTCATATACAGAGAGTTGCGACAACTCGGGTACGGGAATTTTCGATCACGTGACCTCATGGCACCATTTTGGGGCCAACTAATTCTGGCCGTAAGATCGACAACAACGTACGTTCGAGCAGTCAACATCTGCGCTGCCATCACAGAATGCCTGGCTGTTCAGCGTGGGGCTGTTCGAATCGTATCGAAAATGGGTCAAAGCTGTTCAGATTCCCAACAAACCCAGATCGGAGGAAAACATGGGAGGCAAAAGTAAACAGGCTTCACTGGAAGGCGAACTCCAATCACAAACTTTGTGATGTGAGTACTTCACCTAGGCCTAGTACAATGAACTAAGATTCGTAACACTAGGCCTAGCCTAGTCCATAACCAGGACTGTGGGTTACACCACACAGTCCTTACAGCTATGTATGGTGCACTGTGCAGTGTACATACACACATAGTTAACAACACAGAAAACAGAGCATAAATTTCAGGCATGAAAATGGTCTATTTTTAACAAGTTCTGATCAAGAAAGTTGCGATGTTGGGATGAGATCTGTTATAAGGTGCATAAAAATATCTCTGCAAAGTTTAGTGAGTATATTCCTTAAATTGAAGGCTCCAGCGTGGCAAGACAAATCGGGGATCTACGAAGCACAGTGTGCAATACAAAGCACCAAGGGCTATCCTAGCCCCCTAATGAAAAACTGCTTGGCTCCATTGAGTCATGAGCTTGTTTGGATTATTATTTATGAAAATTTGGGTGGCGATCTGGCAGACCATTGAAATGATTAATCATTCTGCTTTGCACTTGATGATTTGAATTGAACTGGTCCAGAACTCCACTATCTTCTATGAAATAATATTGAAAAATTAGGTTACTAAAATATCACTGTAGGCTAGGTAAAAATATTTCCTAGAACATTGTGTCCTGTTAGAGGATAGCAGGTAAAACTAACAGAGTCAACTGAAAACCATAGGCCTAATTAGGCTCAGGAATCATGTTTGTCCATGTCATACATAGGTACGGTATACAGATCCTAATTCATATTCTTACAACCGGGCAGTTCCAAGCAAAAGAGGACATAACCCAGGAAATTCAATTTGACTGAGCCTAGGCCTAGCATTTTACCGTGGTTGGTGGGCAACTCCCCCCCCCCGGCAATCCCCCCCCCCAAAAAACGACTCTAATTTTCGACTTCTGACAACATATTTATGCTTCTGTTGGAGGGAGGGTTGTCCAGGGGGTGTTGTCTGGTCACGATTACCTTATCCATTTATAATAGAAGCCCATGCCTAGTAATAGAGGCACAATTGGTATTTTGAAGAATTTCTGACTTTTTGGATCCTATAGTATATATAGATGCAGCTTTTTCAAGTTATTAGACATAAAATTCGTAGATAAAAGCCATGACTCTCATACAAAATATTCTGAAGTAGATCTTTTCAAATTCCAGCAGCAGCTTAGTTCTCATAACGCTGAAATATCCTACTCACATATACCATATGTTTGCGATGTGAGTTCCAGATTAGTGGGAGGGATTAGTTCATTTTTTTTCTGACGTGGCTGTTTATATCCGACCGACGAGACCAATTGTGATACCCCGAAACAATCCCCCTCCCCTGCCCCACATGTCACCTTTAACCCTGCGCTCTAAATTTTGTGGGACTGGAACACAGACAAAATGTGATTGGTCCATTTAGTTACCATAGCAAGCAATTTTCAATGACCTAGCTTCATGATTCTGTGCACCATGTCAGTACCAGTCACATGTCCAAATATCAACTTCATCAGCCATTGCTAGCTCAAGTTACAGTTAATCCCAATTTTGACCAATCACAGGCTTTGTTTGGTTACCATGGCAACAATGGAAGAATGTACATTATTCCGCAACTGTGCAATATGTGTTACAAAATGATATATAACCAGTCATAATACAATTTTACCGTACCAGAATATCAACTGTTGAATTTGGACTTCCAAATGTGCCAACCTCATCCCCTTGAACTTGAGCGCAGCCAATCCCCCCCCCCCTCCCGTTCGACACTCGACGCCCTACTTACACAGCCTCGGCGCATAAAAGCACCACAACATGAGCAGGCCAAAAATAAAACCCAGAATCCCGCTCACACTTCTACAATGCCATCGAAAAATTCCCCTATCCACCTGAACGCCCATTCCCACACATACTGTATGTTGCCCATTTGGCCCCAAAATGGCGCCCAAATTTCAGTTGTCGCAACTCTCTGTATATAAGGCTCTGGTGGGGTGGTTGTGAGGTGTCCCTCATTGCTGATCTATTACATGTAGAAGGAACAGTATACATTGTGCTTGTATAAGCAACAAAACTTGGTCCATTTTCAATAACTGTCTGATATTTTTATATTTATTCACAAAATAAAAACATATCTCCTAGGGGGTTATGCACTATTGGTCCCCCCCCCCCCCCCAAATGTTAACACATGATATGAAAGCCGCATTTCTCACTTGTGTGCATTTTAGCTTGAAAAGACAACACATTTGGGTACATCTTACCTTTCTACCCTTTTGATTAGTTTTAAAGTTTCGAGGGGAACTTTGATCAGCTTCTATCCTCCCACTAGCATCTTCAATTCCACAGAAGTATTTGTCCCATTCTTCCTTACATCCTTGCTTAAACATCTGCTGTTGTCTGGACTTCTGCTGTTCTATTGTAGTTGGACTCTCCGAAATGACCTCTTTCCTTTGAATCTGAATAGGTGACGAGGAAAACAATTTTCATTTTCCTTCTCCAAATAAACATGACAAGTTTGTCGAGAATATCTTCAGCTAGGAAGCACGGCTTACATATTGTCACAAAGTGTTTAATTTGAAATTGATCCAATTAGGGTACAAAAAGGTTATAACAGTCTCCCCTCCCTCACCCCAAAGTCCAACTCATCCTTTCCACCCCCACTGCGCTCCATTCCCCCTTCATCCTGTAGTCACGCTGATTGCTGGTTCATCAACATCAAAGATACTTCATAATGACATACTCTCAAGTGTCACAATATGAAGAGAATAGATACCTAAGGTTTCTATATGGAGAAGCATATTTCTATCGGAGACAATCGGTAGAAATTCAGAAATGTATTACAAAATGCATCCGATATAAAGTCTTTTTCATTTGTAAACAAAAAAAATATGACAATGAATCTTCCTGCCTTGACATTAGTGACTCATACACTATTCTAGACAAGTCATCGCTTGCATAATCTCATGACGTGGAAGTGATTGGAAATGACATGAAATGACAAAGATGTGGTTTGGCTTTTAACCTAATCAATCAAGCATGTCAATTTCGTGATCTCTTTAAAATCTTGCTTTACCTGTCTTAGGGGTGATCCCATCTCCTGGATATTTTCAGTGTTCCCTCCTTGTCTCGCTGGGTTCTTTAATATGGTAGGAGTGAAGGCCGAATCTCGGCTTTTGATGTTCTTTGGACCTCTCATAGATGCAATCTTTTTCTTCAGGGGTCTGTTAATGTTAAAGATATTCAGGTTGGAGAGATTGAATTATAACTTTGACGAGGTCTATCGTGAATACATCCTTTTCTTAATTCCTGGAGTGACCAGGGTGATCCTTGGTTCAAACTAATATCTCAGTATCAAGTTACAAACAATTCCTACCAAGTAACAAGCAAGTGTTATATAAGTAAACAAAATATTACAAACTATAATCGACTCTCTCATCAAAGGGACAATAGGAAACTTTGATTTAGCAAACGAACCAATTGAATTGATATTTTGAGAGTTATATTGTAACTTGGAAATAGCATGCATGGTAAGAACACGAGAACGGACGAAATGAAAATCTGACTTACTTCATGAAAGGTATTACCATAAAGAAGTTATTTGGATTGAGTCCGAGATTGACCCTGGGTGCTGTGTCTTTCTTGTGCATGGGAAGGTCATTCAAATTGAACCATCTAATATCCTGAGAGAAAAAAATAATATAAGTATCAGATTTTATTAAATACGAGGAGATGGACCCTCAGTAAAAATAGCACAAAGATTTAAGGAGGGTGCTCAAACTAAAGTTTTGAAGATGAAAGGAAGACAAAGATGTCAATTACATCTTTTAAACTATAAAGTAAAATTATGTAAAAGAGGAACAACAAGTGACAAAAATTTACTCACTTATGATCATCTTAAGTAACATGGTCAGTCTGTCAAATACTGTGCTTACAATACAAGTTCTTGTCTTAAACTTTCAATTCAAACAGGAAATTCTTACATTCCCCATATCCAATTACAAAATATTTTCCCTTAATGTCACAATAAGGACAACATAGATTATACACAATTGGTTTTACATTCTTTAAACAAAATACAATATTGCACAACAAAAATTTTATATCAGAGTTGGTCAGTTTCATTTCAGCAAAATGTTTGGTATTAATTGGCTCAACTTTATAAATAGAGAAAAAACAAACCTTGATTTCTCCTCTGGTCATAGGTCTAAAGTCTGTATCCATTGGAACATTTGGTACAACATAGAGTCTGGAGAGACCTTCATTAATAGTGAGCTCAATAAAGTTATTAGCATCTAGAAGCTGACTGATGTCAAATCCAGTCTCTTCTTTGACCTAATATGTGATAAATCAAAAAATTGGTTAGGGAGAGAAAATTGTAAATGGACATTAATTGGGAAAAATAATAAGTTAGTTATAGGTGGAACTAGATTTTATGAAGACTTTAAAAAGAGCTAACAAACTAAATATTTCAACTCTGCCAAAAATAGAGCAATTAGTTGTACTGTTAGCAAGATTGTCAGCAATGGCAACCTTGTAAAACGTTAATACATATCAACAAATACAAATAATGAAAGGGATAAATATTGACCTCTCTTATTGCACACTGGTGTGGCTTTTCATCTTTGTTTACTTTTCCCTTTGGGAATCCCCAGCTTGTTCTTGACAGGAAGCTCTGTACCATGAGAATCTAGGTAACAAGAAACAAAATACTTAAATTGCAAACGTGATGCAATTGTAGAAATAGAGATGAAGTATGAATTGCCAAATGTTGCATTCATTTACAGAGATCATTTCCATTTTCCATTCACCTTTTCCAGTAGCAGGATAACGTCAGCAGATACAGTTCAGTATGAGTGATGGTTGGGGGGGGGGAGGGGTGATGGAGAGGGAGTATAAGTGATGGTGGAGGGAGGGGGTGGTGGAGAGGGAGAGAAAGTGATGGAGGAGAGGGACGGTGAAGATGTGCACTAACCATACTTCAATTGTTTAAATACACAAACTATTAAATAAACTGTTAATCCATTAGATCATTGGTACTGTAGCTAACCACTTTAATGAGAGGGCCAAACTTTGACATCTGAAGTATCTGAAGTGCTACTTGAACAGTCATAGCAAGGCAATTATTTCTACTGTCACTCGATCAAATTGACATGGATTGAGTTTCAAATATTAATATGCACAGTAATTCCAAAGTATTTGAACAAAACTTAAATTAATGTATCATATTAGCTTTCCCAGGAAAACAACAATGGAATACTAAGGTATCACATTAATTGATTTGGCATAAAGTTGATACAAAGCTCTAGAGGACAACACAATGAACTCCAAATGATGTCTGAATGGCTAAGAAATATGCAGATTGGAAAAGATAACAAAGTCCATAGTAATACATTGAATGGCAGTCATTGATAGGTAGTGACTGGGCACTGAGTGTACATAGTGTTAAAAGGTTACCAGCTGTGAAGAGACAGGTAAGTGAGGAATCAAAAGTAAGTACTATCATCCTAGTTGCTTTGATAAGTTTTCCAAGTCAAAACTAAACAGTTAATTAACCTGAATGTGTCCATCACAGCTGGGCTTACTTTGATAGCACATATATGGCAAGATGAAGCCGCAGGAGCATTCAGAGTATTATGAAATGTAATAATTTACTGCATTTTGTGGCTAGGATTTCAAACAACTTACATGAATTATGAATCATGTACGGTATATCTTATGAAGTACAAGCATCTGTGAACTTGCACAGTTATTGAGCTATAACTGTATTTTGTTGCCAGCATTAAGAGTAGTTTCAATAAACTTACATACTGCATCTTGTCATCTATGAGAATGGCTCCATATGTGGGGACATTTTTCTTGTACTCCTTCCATGCTGCATGAATGGTATCCACTTCCTTGGCATGGTCCAACAGAGAAGGACAATGATTGAAAAGTAATCCAAAAGCTAAGGAAACTTCTTAACAATTGAAAAATTGACATTTAATACAAGACTAATTTGAAAACAAAAGGAAGAAGGATTTCCTTTAAAAATTTAAAGATTTCTCAGCTCCAAAATATATATCAATTACACACTGCATTACAGTGGAGCAAAATGCTGATATTTTCCAATATGAAGTGGATAAGAGGTCCTTCTTCTTACCACACACCCCAACCCCATCCCCCACCCGCCCCCCCCCCCAAAAAGAAGGAAACACAACATGATCAGCCAGTTTCTTGCTGAATTTATCTGATTTGAAAAAGGATATTTATTCTTGCAAAATCACGAATACCAAGTTGTGGAAGGCCTGGGTGTTCGATTCTATAAAAGTCAATGTAAAACCAGTGTGCCAGCTCAATCTGAAAGAAAGCTCTGATCATATCCGAACTTTCTTCTGTTGGAATATTCAAAATGAAACGGCTGCAAACAAAATATAAAAGAAAACCAGAGTGAAGATCCTCCCAGTGGTTACTTGCCCTGACAGTACATACAGAACAAGCTTCCAAATAGTTAACATATTCTGGTATATTTTATAATATATATGTCTGCAGAATGTTATATCACGGAACTGCTACTTGCAAACTAATTCTTCAAAAATTCTTCCAAATCATCTTTAGGTGAAAAATTATGAAGATAAAACTGTAACATCATTATCAGTGGCCCAATTACTCTACAGGAACCAGTTTACTCGCTCAAGATCATAGCAGTTTTGTCAAATTTGTCAGAATTGGCTAGAACATGAAGTCTGCCAAGAGAATGGACGTCCCATTTCTACCAGTACATAAATATTGAGACAATTTCTGTCATTACATCTACAGATGATCAGATGATGGTTGACCTGTTGTTTAGGTCAAGTAGTGAAAATTGATATTTGACCTCATCTTACTGCCTGCATTAAATGGTCAGAAGGAAATCACCAACTAATGGCTGGTACTTTGCAGATAATCTTTGAATTCTTGGTCAGCTGAAATTAGCAATAACATTTAACAGCTGTTATGTACAGTGATATATGGTATGGGAACTACTGAAAGTGTGGTTGAAATAATACTGAAAGTAGATGTTTGCAAGTACAACTAAGTCTAGGTTTCATATGCATGTTATTTACTATACATTGTGTCCTTTCAAGTACATTTTCATCATAAGAGTAATCTTCCATGCACATAAAAACCATGACCAAAGTTTGGTCTTTGAGGGATACATATAGTTTTCACATTTGGCAACTGCTGACCTTAAATAACCTTTGACCTTCACCAAAAACATCAGGAATCTTGTACTCATTCTAGGGAAGCCATATGTCAAATATGATCTTGAAGTTTCCCATCTGGGGATATGCTTACAAATTTTTCAAGTTTTGACCCCTCATGACCTTAAATGAACACTTACCTACACTGTTAAACCTTTACACTACTTCAGGCTATCCTACCATGCATTGTTTCAATGAATCACCTAGTATTGATATGCACTTGCTAACACTTAGGCCTAGGCTAGGCCTGTTACACACTTTTAACTAATTGCTTCTACATATTTCTCACGACCTACCTGCAAAGAGAATCCAAGACTTGCTGCGGAATTCTACCTCGGTTAGTGGTCAGTTCAGATGCCATTTGCTTCCCTAGTAGTATACTATGACTGAGTAGTGGTAGTGGTACAAACTGACAGTTCGTTGCCAACGAGCAACGGTTTTACAATATAATCGTCACGCAGTCAGCAGTAGGTTATTTCTTTGACAAAGGTTGTGCAACAACACATGTGTATCTCCTTAAAATAAGTGTAGAACACTAACTTCCTTTCGCTGCTTTGAAGAAAAATTGATATGCAGAAAAATTGAAATGGGATAGTCCGTGAAGATGTATACGTAATTAGTTGGAAACAGGGAAATTTCTAGCGGGCCGCTGTGCTATGACGGAAGTTCCGTCATCGTAAACAAGTTCATTGTTGCAATGAGTGATGGGATTGGGGAAGTCCCTACATTTTGCAAGTCGACCTCAGTTTATGAAATAATTTGCTGTTTGCTAGCTGTGCCTGCTAGGTTCAGTCTGTTTTACCTCCATGGTTCAGTCACTGTTAGTGTAGATCAGTGGGTTCAGTCCAGTTTGATAATGATACGATCCGAAACACGGCCATGTGAGTTTCCATGTGACGGAGGGAAATATGAAATACATGTGATCAAATTGTTATTATAATATTTAACCTTCTATTTTAGTAGCGTTTGAACTTGATGAACAAGAGAGTTGCTTTTATTAACTTATTGTTCATTTGTATGGTAGGTTAGACTTCGCTTTCTTGAACTAAGGTAATATATACTAGCCTAGGCAACCATTTACCAGTCACAACAACTACTAAAGTAGTGTAGCATTTGCACGAGAATTTTCACTAGGCTAGCCTAACATTAGTATAGTAACAATCAAAATTTCAGATCCAAAAGAAGCATCGCAAAATAATAAAGAATAATAAATAATGGAACTAATAATAATATTGAATGATATTAAGAACTAGCAATCAATGAATTTCTTGTTTTCAATTACACTTTTTTACTCACTTTTGACTTTTTATACTTAGGCCTAGGACCACACATGCAGAAGAATCTTAATCTAGTCTTAGTGCCATTATGTATTATTGGTTGTGAAACTTTGCAGTCGTTGGTTAAATAAGGATGGTGCTCTTGCATACAGTCGATCATAGTCAGTGACCTAATATCAGGTAATCGATGCATCAAGCCAGGGAGAAAATATTTGTACCGCACATAATCCAAATCAAAGTGGCTATTGTTACGACTAGTCGTAAGAATAATTCCTGACTACGCATGCGCAGTTGCTATTTTCATGACCAGGAGTACTATTTTTATGACGAGGAGAAACAATAATTTCCGGTTAGGGTTAGGGTAAGGGTTAGGATTGAGGTTTAGGGTTATGTTTAGGGTTAGGGTTACCCCTACTACATGCGCAGTTGCTTTATTTACTTTACTGCGCTTGAATTTGCCTTTGTCGTAAGAATAGTTTATAAATAATTGTTACGACTCGTCGTAAGAATAGCCACGGCCAATCCAAATAGTATTAATAATGAAAGGGAATGTGAATGTGAAAGTTTTATTGCACAGTTTCAGGTCTTCATGCTATAGGTTTTGCAGCGTAATGTCTAGTAATCACAACTAGATCATCGAATCATGATCAGATTCCTTGTCTTTACATTTGTTTCTCAGTGTAGGCTATTCCATAACATACTGCAGAATTGAGCATCGAAAATGTTAAGATTACTCTGGAATCATGTAAACACACTTCTCACCTTAAATTTAATGTTTCATTCCTGATACTAGTAAAATTTATTATCTATTTATTATTGGTATATATCACATGATTTTTTTTTTTTCTCTGATCATTGACAACCTGTTTACCCCAGTGTTATCTGAAGTATTGCAAATGAGCAGGACTCACTATTTCACTTAACAGTCCGCTCATTCAACACTACTGCAATGCTAATGGGATAAATATTACAAGTTTATCTGTTGATCAGTACAGCTATTAATTGCTATTAACATGAGTTTTCCTTTTGGGTGATCTTGAGTCTCACAAAGTTATGCTAGTGTAGTGTTGGAAATGGAACAAATGATTTTGTCATGTGGAATACTTAAGATTGCCTGATATTCATCTTCACTTGCAAACTTAAATTCCCACAAAATGTAATTTAAACACCTGTAGATCATTCTTGAACCTGTGTTTTGCACTGTGCCATTATTGTGCACCCTGCACTCTCATTGGTTAAGTAATTGCTCGGGAATGATAACCGATGCTGTGATGCATGCAGGTACTGTGTTATTCATCCATTTGCTAAGGGAATAACCAAAACGTAACATATATGTTTGAAGAATTTATACTAAATTAACACTTTAAGAAGTATTCCCTTACAAACCACAATCAAAGAACAATTTCTGAACAATTTCCTCTTTATATCATTTCAGCGTCACAGTTGACACAAATTATGTTTCTCTTGCGTGGAAGTTTGATTGCTTCTTGTTCTTCTAATTTGAGGCATTATGCAAGCCTCTCCCCTCTCACTCTCAAGTCAAATCGAGGATTCCGAGAACAAGATGCCACCCCAGGAAGTGACGCAATTTTCAAGCAGGAATTGAAGAAAATGAAACACAATGTTGGCAGAGGTCTAGATACAGATTTAGAAGATGATGGTATTCAACAACGTGAAGCACTAAATAAAGTGACCGAGTGAGT
Organism: Apostichopus japonicus; assembly: GCF_037975245.1. Lineage (NCBI taxonomy): Eukaryota > Metazoa > Echinodermata > Holothuroidea > Aspidochirotida > Stichopodidae > Apostichopus > Apostichopus japonicus. Next base: position 1,503,482 of record NC_092573.1, read on the forward strand.
ACAATTAAAATTGGTAGATCATATTATTAGTGTCTGACCAACTGTAACAAAATCAGCATTCTACATGTTGACCTACCTCATTTTCATCCCTGATTCCAACTTAATAGTGGTTCTGATTGTTGATTCAAAAATTTATTCTTCATATCCTACACAAATGTAACATTGAAGAACATTTGTGAGGTATTTAATGTAATTAATGATGATTGGTAAGACACTACTATTCAAATATTAAACAAAATCAATGCTACATTTTGATTTAGGTTGCAACTTTGCAACATTCTTACCAAGCCTTGTAATATTCATACATAACTGGGTAGCCCCTTATCTAACTAATGTGGTAACATTGCATATTGTTGCTCCTAATTCTGTTGATGAAATTACTCTTCAAAAAGAGAAGACTTTGGTATAGGCCGTTGTTCATCCATGATATTCTCATGGATAGGGTCTCAAATGTTTGCTTCCGATACCCAGGGGAAAGCTAAATTAATCAAAGTAATAATATTCACACATAAATGGATAAAACTTACTCTTTTTTTCAGGGATATTACAAAGCGCAGTTCTGCTATGAACTACGCAAAACGTGCAAAGTACCTGGGCTCGGAGAGGGAGAAGCGATCCCTGACATGGGACAACATAGACAAAATTAGATTCTTGAGACAAGAACATCCACAAGAGTGGTCACTATCACAGTTAGCTGCCAGTTTTGAGGTTTCAGAGACTACCATCAAGAAAGTGCTGAAAAGTAAATATAATCCAACTCATGAAAAAAGGAAACTTCATGATACGCTAGTTTTGAAAAATACCGGGAGAGAAAAGAAAGTTAAACAACCTCCTACTGGAACGTCAGTTGTCCTAGATTCTCATAAACAAAGCTTTGAATCATCTGGTAGTAGTCAGAAAGGTTTCGACAACTATCCCTCCCCTACCCTTACTGCAAACAGCATCAATGGCAAGGAACAAGAAGCTAGTAACAATATCACAAAGAAAGTGCAACTAAACCAGAAAATCTCAAGGACAGATGAGCAGGATTCACATGAAGATGACTGGGAGGAGATGGAAAATGTCAGCTTAGAGGATGAATTAGAAGAGGCAGAGGCTTTTGAATCTTTGAATGCATCAGACTTTGTGAAGGTCTCCGAAGATGGAGTGATGCCTCCTAAAATAGTTCAAAAGGGGAAAGAGTTTTATGATACTGATGGGGAATTTTTGTTCAGGATATAAAGGGATTGATGGATCAATGGGGATGTTTCCTTGCTAAGCCAGAGAGAGAATGTAAATGTTCCTTTCAACCTGTTGACTTGAAACTGAAAATGTAACACTTTGAATTATTGCTATTCTTAATGTCTTATAAATACTACCCTGATGTAATCTGGTACTTTTCTAGCTTGAAGGGTTTGAGGAAGACATTTAGTGCCTAGAATTGGGCAGTTACTTCCTCGCTTTCACCTTCATTGCCATCAGCTGCAGGTTTCAGTTGGAAAATGGTGATTGTCAAGAGTTGAATGGCTTTTACTAAGAAAAAAACGGTCACTTGATCAAAGTTATTGAAGTGAACTAATAAATAATAGATGAAGCATACCACTGGTCACAGGGTAATGTTTTGTACTTGATTTGTTTTGACTATGCAATGTGGGGGAAATCTGATTTTTCTATTGTTTTTAGTCAAATTTGGGACTTTCTGTAAATGTTCAGTATCAGTAATTAATACTCACGGAAAAAGTGGGAAAAGTGGAGAGAGTGTGGCAATGCAATCAATGCAATGTTGTGGAGAATAAAACTTGGAGCTGTGGAACATTAATGTTTACTGGAAATTTAACAACATACAGATTCAATTTACTTCATAAATGAATTAATTTATCATGACAGTATAACTAAGACTGTCCACCAAAAGGCATTTCTTCTCTAAGCACTTTCAATGAAAAAGAAAACTTCAAAACAGAGAATAAAAAGAAACAGACACCACAGAAACGGAAGACTTTGTGAATAATTTTTTTACAATTTCATTTTATTTTCAACTCATTTGGTGAGCACTATAACCTACCATTTTTTTCTTTCAACGTAATTTGTAAGTTGAGAAGCCTCCCTCCGCACCCTATTGCAAACCCTTATCCATTAGCCAAACAAAGAAGGCAAAAAAATAGAGAAAGATAGGGATGGGATACAAATTATAATATGACAAAAATATAATACCATTAAATGAGCTGCACTACGGATGTAAACATCATCTCTCAGTCCATAAAACATAGAGGTATGTTATGTACAAGATTATGCATTTAATGTGAAGCTATCGTTTGTTACAGTTTGACTCCTGAACTTGCTGAAAGAACGGCTCCTGATTTGATGGAAAGAAAAGTTAAAAATTGTCCGATAAGCCAAGAGGAAGCTTGAATTATACTTCTGATTGCTATCACAAGCGGAATTGAACAACTTTTGAAGCAACTAAAATACGGCATTCTTCTCCATCAGAACTCTTGTGGAATAGATTCTCTGCACCCAGGAAACATTCTAAATTTCTTACTTTGCAATAATTTGTATCATAATTTACCAAACTGTGAGGACAAAAATATGTAAGTAAACCAAACATGCACATCATACTCTTGATATTTTGCCATTTAATCATATTTACGAATTGATTAAGTGAATGTATAATTTAGACTTTGACAAAAGTTTAGCATAATTGACATAAGACTAAATTTATCTGGTAACATTCTGATGGACAATGAAACCAGATGAAGGTAACATGCAAGGTGCAGCAATATAAACCGAAGATGAAAATGGTTAGTGGTTCCTTTGGCTGAACATGTTTGTAGGTTGGTAAGCCATACATGGTAATATTCATGAACTTGTGCACACCAAAATGAAGAGGATTATTCATAGACTAATGCAGCAACATATAAAGGAAGGTACCAGGAATCAGTTATCATGTTGACAAAGTCTATTTGGAGACATAGTATAATAACATTTTGCACCTAAATGGTCTCAAAAATATTTGGCCCAAACAAACTTACTCAAAACTATATTTGCCCACAAAAATTGAACCCCCAAAAATGTGGGTCCAAATGGTCCCAAAAATATTGGGCCCCACAAATTTGGGCACAAATAGTGCATCCCAAAATGCATTTGAGGTGGAAATCAATTAAGGCCAACCTGGCCAAATAAAATTCTTTTTGGGCCAGAAGGTCCCAAAACATGAAGGCCTAATTGTTGATGCAAAAAACATGTACTTACTATGTAGTTTCATCACCATAGAAGAGATATTGACATATGGATATTTTCAGGTTAAGCTCAACCCACTAATTAATATTCCAAAGATGGGAACCAAAGCCAACAGTGCACACATACACATCAAGGGGCATATACCTACCAAGTATGACATTGACTTCACTTGTGGTTGTTGAGATACCGTTTTGATAAACTGTCTTGACGATTTCCCATTAAGCCCCACCCACTCATGAATACTAATGTGGTAAAACATGTGATTAAACATGTACACACTTACATTACCATACCAAGTATGAACTAAACCGGACACACTGTTGAACAGATTTTGACATTTTACATTAAGCCCTGCCCACTAAATAATATGCACGACAGCCCCATGACAAACAATACGGATCATCTACTGATCCTGACCAACACCAAGTATGACATTAATCGCATATTTCCTTCTCGAGATTTTTGAAAAAGTCATAGACAGTTGAACAATACAAATGCCTCTCACTGCTTTGTTTTTCAAAAAGTTTTAGAACTTTGAGAGAGAGAGTAAGTTTGTTCATCTTTTCCATACTCCTCTTAAATGCCCATGGTTATTGTTTTAGTGATCTAAGCTACAACTGAATGCCCCTGCAGGGTAGTCATTTCAGAAACTAAGGAACCGGAGGCGCTATTTTTAAATAGTAACTATAGGCAAGGTAGTTTCCAATCATAAATGTTTTTATTCATGACAATCCATCTGTTATGTTTTTTAGGTTTTCTGCATTACAAACCAAACAAAGTTCTTCCAGCATCATGAACATTCTTGAATCATTAATTTCTGATTGGTTGTAATAAAGTTTTGTGACAAATAATGCAAACCTTTTATGTAAACTCCTTGATCAATCATATCCTTTGATTCAAATACTACAAAATTGAGTAAAACTGACAAGGGCATAATATGCCAAATAATAATGCCAAATTAAAACTACATGTAAACATTTTAAATACTTATAAAAACAACATTTTTATTTCAGAAAAAAATGTTACCCTGTCAAATCAGTCACTCTTATATAAATATAAAGCAAAACAAAAACAAAATTTGGTGATATTCTTTTGGACTGAAATTTCCATTCATAATGTGATGCTCAAACCACCACAGGGAGTAAACTATGAAAATTGACTGGATCAAAATATGTTGCATCTTTTCATTCTGATTTGGTCTAATGCTAAATTAACTAAAAGAAAAGTCAACAACTAGATCTGGCTTTGGTGGCTATCATAGATCAAATAGTAATTTTATAAGTTCACTGAGGTTACAGGAAAAGCAAAGGAAATCAAACATGAAATCGAACAATCATCTTTTATCTTATATGATACAGATAAATATGATGATAAAAACTGCAAAGAAAAAGCATGTACAATTTGGGATATATCCTGCTGTAATGGTCATGTTAGGGACAGACACTTTGTCATTGTGTGATGTCATAGTGTCCCAAGTGGTTGAAGTCTCGTGTTTGCTTCATTCTTCAATCAGAAAAATATTGTGGTCACTGGAATTAAAGTCAGTGTTACATCATTTTGAAAAATGTTCATTTTAGCAACATGCAAACAAATAAAATAAACAAATTTAAATCAATTAAGAGAAACAATCAAATTTCAAGTGACATTGGTTATGTGAGGTCTTCTTTAGACTTGCTTAAGTCTTCACCTCGTATAATATGATTGAAACCTCAAAATATATTCCTCAAATACAGCCAAACTCTTCTTAGCTGTTTGAGTATCTCTATCACAGTGACCACAGGTGGGCAAAGTGTAGGCAGCATGCGGCCCATCTGGAAAAGTTTCTGTGGCCCACAAGAAGATCTCACCGTATGATGTACGATTCACATTTCACCCGAGAAGGTAATCCTGCAAAGTTTTGGAGTCCTTGGATTGGGTACAAAACTTCTGTGTTGCCCGCAAGATCTAAATAATGCCCACATAGACTTATGATGATGTTGTCCTTTCTTCTTTGATAATAAACAAAATTCTCCCAGATCCTTCAGAGATCTTTATTGCTTATGGGTATCCTTCTGTAAGGCATCTTTTTTTTTTTCAATTGTATGATACTAAAATTTTGTATCTTAATTTGAATTTTTCTTTCAAATAAGATTGAGAGATTAAAACAGCAATTGCTAATTAGCGAAAAATATAGCCGTAACTTTGCTTTGATAATATACTGAAAGAGAGAGTGACAACAAAAAGATGGTACGATACACTTAGTTACATCAAAATATATATAGAAAAGATAGACATTCAAAAGTTGGCAAATAATAATATTTAATTCCCTAAAATTAAAGGCAGGATGGTATTAAGAAAGGCATATGTGACCTCTGCAGGATGAGTGATAAAGGAGGAGGGGGGAATGTAATGCCAAGCTAATTTTAAGTTGCTCTTGAACATTATCCATAGCACACTACTCTCACATACCTCCCTAAAAGCTAAGCAAAACAATATAAGTAAATAAGCTTGATATTCTTATGAGGTTTATTGCATGCAGACTGTCAATACAGCCTTAAATGTGTAAAAAAAAACTGCTAAATCACAACTTTGACTTTTCTTCAAGTTAAAGCGATGCTACTTTTTAGCTTATACTCTAATATCTGAAGCACACTAATAATCTTAACAAAGAGAAGAGGCCTTTTATCATCTACAACAATTGCTTCCTTCGTAACCTTTATTCCATTTGACGGTTTTGTAAGTTCTTGACAACATTAGTGAGATAAACCCATGCTTTTATGCTTTTAATAGTGAGTTCTATCAAATTGTTTAAATGATACTACTGGTCAAGCTTAAAGACACACTGACACAAATCTTTGACGATTCTTCGGCTAGAGAATCTTTGCAACCAATCATTGACTTTCTGCCCCATTTGTGTCTTTGCCTTTTTACTATTCTCAAAAAAAACACAAAATACGAAATGGGAGAAATTACTCAATACAACCGTATCTAAGAGAAATCATTATTACCAGCAGTACACAAAACTTTACTTGTTAGATCTCTTTCAAATATCACACACTTGTATCTCCGTTCAGTCTTACAAGACACAAAAGTACAAAATATTGACTCCGTACAAAACAGTTTTATAACACTTTTCTAATCTTGGTCTGAATATCATGTTTTACCCTCCGTCCAATGTGTGTGTATGTTTTCAAGATGATCTGCTACTCTCTGACTTATGTTCAGGGCTGGATGTATCGGTAGTATGCCTTCCTCTCCCATCAGTGAAAGACCACATAGACCAAGATAAGCGTGAAGAGCATCTGAAGTAAAAAGATAAAGCAAACCCAGAACTTATTACTACTATTATTATTATTACTGAGACCAATGAATTGTTAGGGATACATCACCCAAAAGATAATAGTAATAATAATACATAATTTTAATATAGCGCCAAACAAACTATGAAAAGATGAGGCCTGTACATACATAACATCCCATTCCTCTGAGACTTTGACCATGTTACCATGACGATGATGTGTCTTGTGTGGGATTTTTCTAATTTTCTAATTCACAAAAACCCATAAGGCTGTGAAGCAACAAATTTATAACAAGTAGGTAAACTGAGTCTGGTATAGTAAAGGGAGTATTGTGCTACTGGTAGTGTGATCTTGTGCAACAAGGATGCTAGTTTTTCAAATAACCAGAGCTAGTGTTCTTTCGCCAACTATTTCTGTTAGCAGAAAGAATGCAATGCAATGGTTTTAATATGTTTTTGTACATGGGTATTAAGGAATGATAGAATGGTTACAGTGGACTAGGTGACAGTTCGAATGAACAGGATTACTTGTTCACACCCTTTTTTAACAAGGACTATTAAAAGTCACACAGAATTGTGGGTAAATATTTGTAATGTATTCCATACTGGTAATCTTTCTGTGAATAACAGAAAATATCTTAGTAGGAAGTCTCCATCAGTTTTGACCCTGCTCATATAAGACTTTTGTCTTGTTCCGTTTATGGCAAAAATTTGTCCAATTATACGTCCCAAGTTAACAATGTCTGAAGTTCAGTATATCACAACAGTTAAACTGTGTGTTATTGAACAGACGCAAACAAGGGAGACTGTTTGTTTCACTGACAATGATTGATGTCGTCACGCTGAATGGATGACTCAGAGATCAGTAAATACTTTCTCGCCAATAAACGCACCACAGGATGCAGTTTTAACAAATGGTCATCACTTTTGGTCCCAAAGTTAAGCATGCTTACAATTTGCTAGAAGTTTTTTCAAAAGTTCTTTCCTTGATGGCTCTGATGCTCCATAATGTTGCCAAACAAAGAGGAAGGCTTCAATCAAACATTTAACGGTCTCGATATGACAAAAACAAGTGGAATGTGACAACAAAGTGCGTGTTGAAATCTGAGCAATACATCACCAAGGTTGTGTTTTATCACCCGTTCTTTTCACCCTCTATACCTCTGACTGTCGCAGCACACAACCCAACACGCATATTGTTAAATTTGCTGACGACACATGCATTTTAGGTCTTATTGAGAAGAATGGTGACGAAACCGGGTATAGGCATGAAATATCCACCTTTACGAATTGGTGTGATGAAAACAGATTGTTGATTTCCGGCGTAGGGGGAACGAGCCAGTAGAACAAGTCCATTCTTATAAGTATCTGGGGGTTTCCATTACTGATAAATTGGAGTGGGGTGAACATGCAAATACTGTTCTGGCCAAAACTAATCAAGGTATGTTCTTTCTACGGAAGCTCAATTTATTCAGACTAGACGCCTCTCTCATTTCTTTGTTCTACAATGCGGCCATCGAGACCATTATTACATTCTGCTTGGCTGCATGGGGTGGCAATACTACTGCTAGAGACATGGCTAAGATGAATACACTTGTTAGAAAAGCGAGGCGAGTTTGCCGGTCTGATGATCTCAGATCAGTAGATGAGCTGTTTGTCAGGGTAACTACAAGAAATATTATGTCAATTACGTCGTCGGAACATCCTCTAGGAAATCAGGTTGAGTATAGCAGTCGAACTGGCAGGCCAACTGTCATCAGATGCCGGACAGAAAGATACAGACGTTCGTTCTTGCCAAGGGCCATTCTTAGTCTTGCCAACGAGTTTTGTAGGAAATAGGGTTTTTTTTCTATTTGCCAGTACATGGATTTTTATTGTCTTAAGAAATGTATATATTATAAATCTTATGTTTTGATGTATTTATGACTGTTTTATGTATGTTATACTGAGATGGAGTGAACTCCAATTCCTTTTATGGCCAATAAAGATTCTTATATCTAATCTTGTATCTTATTATTAGAATATCTAGCATATTTGAGGTCAATACTTATGACCTTTAACCCAGCCCTAATTTCTAATTTAACAAACAATTACACAAATCTCATGGAGTTTCATCCGATAAATATTTGTACTTGTCAATATTTGATGTATCCATCCTGAATTGACAAGTCATACTTTGGCCATCAGTGTTTTAGTAGAACAATGTTAAAGCCAATATGCCATCTCACAGTCCATATCTTACTACAGCCTAACATGCAGTGAGTAATTAATGATGCTAATTAATATATGATACACATAAAATCATCTATAATTGAACAAACAGTTGTTTTTTCCATACCTGGGTGATAGTCTGGCCATTTGGCAAAGCCTCCTATTCTACTGTCTTGAGTTGATAAAATAAACTTTCTGTTCCACTGAAAGTCAATCAGGTCATAGGCACCTAAAAGCTGAGAAAATACACAAAAAAACCACATCAACATTATTACATCACCTTTGACAATTACAATGTAGATCTATCACATAACATTGAAAGCAAGACAGTAATCCATCTTTAGATTACTAGAGAACCTTCCTATGTGCAATGTAGCAGGTGTCTACTGGTTTGTTTCAATGAATTACCTTTCATATGATCTTAACCAGAAAGAGTAACATGTGTCTACTGGTTTGCCTTAATGAATTACCTTTCACATTGCTCTTAACCAGAAAGATTAACATGTGTCTACTAGTTTGCTTTGATGACTTACCTTTCCATTGCTCTTGACCAGAAAGAGTAACATGTGTCTACTGGTTTGCTTTTATGAATTACCTTTCACATTGCTCTTAACCAGAAAGAGTAACATGTGTCTACTGGTTTGTTTTCATGAATTACCTTCACATTGCTAATAGCCGCAAAAAGTTACGTGTCTACTGATTTGCTTCAATAAATTACCTTTAATGTAGCTCCCAACCAGAAAGAGTAACATGTGTCTACTGGTTTGTTTGGTCTACCATTAAACCCAGACTGTTGTCTACTAACACACCACCTGATGATTCCTTCTTTCTCTTTTTCTGTAAATGTCGTCTCTAGTTGACCAATCAGAGACAGGGATGCTATTGCACAGAATGTGGTACCACCTATCAAGAGAACCATGCAGTGAAAAAGAATAAGATTGAGATTAAGATTTCAAAGTATTTTTTTTAGAAATATAACCTTTTGCTATTTGTACTGAATATCCAATGTCTGCAAATTTAAACTGTCAAACATTGCTAGGAACACCTATTGTGTAGTGCAAAAAAATGGCCTAAAGCTATCATAAAATAAACAGACAGATACATAAATCACCTGCCTATAGGTTGTCATAGCAACAGCAGAAATGAATAACCTGATTCTGTATTACCAGACAGCACTGTAACAAATCATGGTTTGAGTCAGTAGGTTTCCTTCATTTTGCTTTATGAAATGTTAATATTTAATTCTGATTTCGCTGTAGATCTGAAAAAAACAGCACTGATTGCCTTAGTTGCATCGGCTCTCCTGAGGTGATATTGAACAGAGTGTCTTCGCTTCCACAAAAGTATTTCAAAAATGCGGTCAGAGCCTTGTGCTAACTCAATTTTATTCAATGGAAAAGTGAAATGATGGTCCCAGGAGCAGAAATGTCTTACTCGGTTATACAGTTATGAAAGAAGAAAAAGAATGAATGAAAGTTTATTATCTCACCATGGCCTTCTCCACCAGGTACTTCTCCAATTCCAAAATCATGTGCCTAGGAAAGAAACAGACCTATCTGTCACAGTAAATTTTCACATACCAAGGAGGCGTTTTGACAATTGTTCGTGGTCAACACTCCACACTATGACCATGGTTTAACCAAAATATAAGTAAATCTGAAAGCAGAAAGTGCTACTGACCAAACTGAAAATATATACCATGAAAGGTGTGTGCATTCTTTGGTATAGAACTACACTGTGACTACAGTATAAATATACACATATATATATATATACATATATATATATATATATATATATATATATATATATATATATATATATATATATATATATATATATATATATATTTGGAATGAACTAGACACAACACTGGGAATCATCAAACTGCACAGTATACTTAAAGAATTGTTTATCTTCTAGAAACAGAGCACACAAACAAGTGATGTGTACTGAAGTAAGTTATGATTATTTCAAACTGCTCTACGTTATTCAAAGCAGTTTAAGAACTACATGAATATTAATGACAAAGTAATTCATAGAATTCTATTTGAATCTCCACATTTTGTCACCCACACACTTTTTCATATTAATATTAATAATTTTTCAAATTGCATATTTAAAAAATTCAAAGTTGTAGACTTTTACTCCACTGTTTGAAACAAAACTTGACCACAACTACAAAGTTACTGTATATTAAATGTGATTTTAGGAACCAACAGCATCAGTTTGCTCAGAATCAACTCAAAAACCTGGGAGCCACTACCTGTAACCAACTACGGGATATGACCAGGCATAACCAGCTACGGGAAGTAACCAGACATAACCAGCTACGGGATACAACCAGATGTAACCAACTACGGGATACAACCAGACGTAACCAACTATGGGATACAACCAGACGTAACCAACTATGGGATACAACCAGACGTAACCAACTATGGGATACAACCAGAAGTAACCAATTATGAGATACAACCAGAAGTAACCAACTATGGGATACAACCAGACTTCACCTACTACAGAATACAACCAGACATAACCAGCTACAGGATACAACCAGAAGTAACCAACTATGGGATACAACCAGACATAACCAGCTACGGGAAACAACCAGAAGTAACCAACTATGGGATACAACCAGAAGTAACCAACTATGGGATACAACCAGAAGTAACCAACTATGGGATACAACCAGAAGTAACCAACTATGGGATACAACCAGAAGTAACCAATTACGAGATACAACCAGAAGTAACCAACTATGGGATACAACCAGACTTCACCTACTACGGGATACAACCAGACGTAACCAACTATGGGATACAACCAGAAGTAACCAACTATGGGATACAACCAGAAGTAACCAACTATGGGATACAACCAGAAGTAACCAACTATAGGATACAACCAGAAGTAACCAACTATGGGATACAACCAGACGTAACCAACTATGGGATACAACCAGAAGTAACCAACTATGGGATACAACCAGAAGTAACCAATTACGAGATACAATCAGAAGTAACCAACTATGGGATACAACCAGACTTCACCTACTACGGGATACAACCAAACGTACCCAACTATGGGATACAACCAGACTTAACCTACTACAGAATACAACCAGACATAACCAGCTACAGGATACAACCAGAAGTAACCAACTATGGGATACAACCAGACATAACCAACTATGGGATACAACCAGAAGTAACCAACTATGGGATACAACCAGAAGTAACCAATTACGAGATACAACCAGAAGTAACCAACTATGGGATACAACCAGACTTCACCTACTACAGAATACAACCAGACATAACCAGCTACAGGATACAACCAGAAGTAACCAACTATGGGAAACAACCAGACATAACCAGCTACAGGATACAACCAGAAGTAACCAACTATGGGATACAACCAGAAGTAACCAACTATGGGATACAACCAGAAGTAACCAACTATGGGATACAACCAGAAGTAACCAACTATGGGATACAACCAGAAGTAACCAATTACGAGATACAACCAGAAGTAACCAACTATGGGATACAACCAGACTTCACCTACTACAGAATACAACCAGACATAACCAGCTACAGGATACAACCAGAAGTAACCAACTATGGGATACAACCAGACATAACCAGCTACGGGATACAACCAGAAGTAACCAACTATGGGATACAACCAGAAGTAACCAACTATGGGATACAACCAGACGTAACCAACTATGGGATACAACCAGAAGTAACCAACTATGGGATACAACCAGAAGTAACCAATTACGAGATACAACCAGAAGTAACCAACTATGGGATACAACCAGACTTCACCTACTACGGGATACAACCAAACGTAACCAACTATGGGATACAACCAGACTTAACCTACTACAGAATACAACCAGACATAACCAGCTACAGGATACAACCAGAAGTAACCAACTATGGGATACAACCAGACATAACCAGCTACGGGATACAACCAGAAGTAACCAACTACAGGATGCAACCAGACTAAACCTACTACGGGATACAACCAACAGCATAAAACAATCAGCCCAAAATGAAGTAAAAAATCTGGAAGCAACAAACCGTAACCAGCTACGGGATACCACCACACTCAACCAACTACAGGAAATAACCAGACATAACCAGCTACGGAAAACAACCAGACGTAACCAACTAGATATAATAAAACTTACTGGTTTATATATTTACGAGTGACCCGCTTACCTGTCTCCCCACAACCTTAGCACCACATTCTACTGTGTCTAGAATGCCCTGGTAATCTTTTAACACTGTACACCCTAATGGCCCTAATGGCCTTCCTTCATTTTGAGACCACTTTCCCACAAAGTGGCCCCTGACGCGACCTCGGGGGGGTGGCGGGTAAACCCCGCCACCCGCCGAGCTCGCCGAGAAGGAAAAAATCCCCGCTAGCAACCTGCTAGACCAAAAAGAAGCAACACTCACCGATAGACAAGCAGCCAAAGGCGACCTCGAAGGTGGTGGTGTCTATCGACGAGAACGCTCGGAGTAAAAAGTCAGGTCGAACGACCGCTCCTCCGTCCGGCTGCGTCCCACCTCCCTCGGGGGAGGGTGGCGGGAAATGGAGACAGGTAAGCGGGTCACTCGTAAATATATAAACCAGTAAGTTTTATTATATTTACTTCGCTCCCCGCTTACCTGTCTCCCCACAACCTTAGCACCGAGTGGCACTGCCCGATGGTGGGAGGCCCGAGGGGTGGGACCTAGGACCACCCGGACCTCGCAACACCGAGCGACCAAATGCTGACTCGGCCTGTAGAGTGTCCGATAAGTAGCAGGCGACGAAAGTGGTTGGAGTCTTCCAAGCCGCCGCCTTGAGTATATCCTCTACTGGAATTCCTGCGAACAGGGCTGTCGAAGCAGCGACACCCCTGATATCGTGGGCCCTTGGTCTGTCTGGCCCTGTGGCAAAAGGGCGGATGGTCTCCACTAGCCAACGGGACAAGGTATCTTTCGAGGCCGCTGAGTAAGGCGCTCGAGGGAGAATGAAGAGGGACGTCGAGGTACCTCTGAGAGCTTCCGTCCTGTGTAAGTACCACTTGAGAGCTCGAACAGGACACCACAGTCTGTCCTCGGGAATCGAGGAGGCGGTCTTGATCTCCGGGATAAAGATGTCCCCCGGGAGGAAGTTTAGGACCTGGTTCTTGGCGATAAAGGATGGGTCTGGGACCATCCGCACCCCCTGGTTCTCGAACCGAATGTGGTTTCTCTTAGTGGAAAGCGCATGAAGGCAACTTCTCCTTCTTGCCGAGGCTAGGGCGATCAGGAACAGAGTCTTCTTGGTAAGAACCGCTAGAGATGCCCGTGCCATAGGCTCGTAAGGCGCCCTAGTCAGGGCGTGCAGCGTGGCTGAGAGTCCCCAGGAGGGGGCGAGGCGTCGGACTCGTGGGCGCTTGTTCGCCATACCCCTTAGTAGCTGGGCAATTTCTCTGTTGTTGCCTGGCGTTGAGCCGTCGGGGAAACCCCGGTGGATGGCGGCGATGGCCGAGCGGTAATTCCTGATCGTCGACACCTGCTTGCCTTCTTGGAATAATGTGAGCAGGAAGTCGGCGACCGTGGTTAGAGAGGCGTCGGTAGGCAGAGCCTGTCTAGTCTGACACCATCCTCCGAATCTCCGCAGGCGGGAATCGTAAGTCGCAATAGTGGATCTTCTCCTGGCGTTGGCTGCCATCGCGGCAGCTGGCTCTGAAAGTCCTCTCTGTCTGAGGGAAGATCTGACAGTTTCCAGGCAACTAGTCGTAGCCCCTTGATATCTGGGTGGGCTAGCGTTCCCCGTCTCTGGGACAGCAGATGGGGCGTGTCTGGAAGGATTGCTGGTATGTCCGCGAGGAGTTGGAGGATCTCCCCGAACCAAGGTCTGCGTGGCCAAAAGGGGGCCACCAGGATGAATCTCCCCCTGGAGGACCTGATTTTCCTCAGCACCTGGCTGATCATGCAGAGAGGTGGAAATAGGTAGGCGTCCAGTCCGTCCCATGACAGGGACATGGCGTCTATGTGAAAGGCCTGTGGGTGGAATCCCCTGGAGCAAAAGGTGGGCAGCCTGTTGTTGTCCCCTCTCGCAAACAGGTCGATCAAGGGTCTGCCGAACCTGAGGAAGATCCTGTCGCAGGTCTGTTGTGAGAGGGTCCACTCGTTGGGGTCGAGATGTCCCCTGGATAGGGCGTCGGCCATCACATTGTCCTTTCCGGCTATGTGTGAGGCTCGTAGGACCATGCCGGAATCTGAGGCTGTGGTGAGTACTTCCCATGCCAGACGGCACAACTTGTCTGATCTGGTGCCGCCCTGTCTGTTGATGTAGGCCACCACCGTCGTGTTGTCTGAGAAGATGGTGACCCGGGTGTTCCGGACTTGAGTGTGGAAGGCTTCCAGAGCCCGCTGAACTGCCAGCATTTCGAGGACGTTGATGTGGAGGTACTGTTCCTGTACTGACCACGTTCCCCAGGCTGTTCGATTGCCCCAGTGGGCGCCCCATCCCGAGAGCGAGGCGTCGGTTGTGACCGAGGTCATCGGGAGGTTGCAGGTAAAGGGAACTCCCTGGTTCCAGAGCCTCGGTGTGTTCCACCACTGTAGGTGTTGCGTGGCTTCTTCCGACTTGCTGATCGGTGTGGTCATGAGCAGGTCGTTGTAGCCTGGGAACTGTTGAAGGTGCAGCTGCAGGGGACGCATGTGTAACCTGCAGAGGCTGACGAGGTCGACCATGCTCGCCATGAGCCCTAGGGCCTGGAGCCAGGTACGGGATGGTGATGTCTGACTGGTCAGGATAAGGTTCGTGGTACCCACGACTGAGTCTATCCTCTCTTGTGACGGTCTGGCAACCCCGGTTGTAAAATCGATTGTTGCCCCCAGGAACTGGATGGTCTGGGTGGGGGTCAGTCGGGACTTCTCCTCGTTGACTATCCACCCCAGCTCCTGGAGGGTACTGACTGTCTTGAAGACGTTGTCGGCTGTCTCCGACTGTGAGTTGCCTACTACTAGCCAGTCGTCTAGGTACACGTATAGGGTAACTCCCCTCCTTCTTAGAAAGGAGACTGTCGCTCCTGCTACTCTGGTGAATACCCTCGGGGCGGTGGAGAGCCCGAACGGGAGGGACCTGAAGAGGTAGTCTCTGCCGTCGTAATGGAAGGCTACGTAGCGGCGATGCTCCCTGTGCATTGGAATGTGTAAGTAGGCGTCCTTTAGGTCTACGGTCGCCGCCCACATGCCCTTTCTGAGAAGGGGTAAGACAACATGTAGGTTTTCCATGCGGAATCGTTTTGGCCTGACAAACTTTTGGTTGAGGGGTTTGAGGTTTAAGATGGGACGCCAGGTTCCGTCCCGTTTTGGTGTGAGAAAGAAGGACGACCGGAAGAGGGGTCCCGTCCCCTCCGGCGCCTCTATAACTGCCTGCTTGGCCAGCAGGGCCGCAATCTCCCCCTCGAGAGCCAATTTTTGGACGGGGTCCGTGGGTGTCGGTGTTCGCCTTCCTCCGCCCCCGAAGGGTGGGCTGGAGGTGAATTCTATTCTGTAGCCATTTGCGATAGTATCCAACACCCACTTGTCCCCGGTGATAGTTTCCCATAGGTGGGAAAAGTTTGAAAGTCTCCCCCCCACCGGCGGTTTTTCCGCGGTGAGGTGGGCACCCCTAGGGCCGAGCGGCGAACGACGGTCTGGAGGAGCGGTCGTTGTCACGTCTGGTGGATGAAGGCGGAGCTCTGTTTGCTCCCCGTGCTACCCATGGGCGTGAAGGCCGCGAGGGCCGGTTGAAGGATCCACGACCCCTGCCCCGAGGGGCGCCTCTTCCTGACTGTCTGGGGGGTTGGTTTCTGCCCCTTGAGGGTCTACTTTCCCTCGGTCGTTGGGGCCTCGGCTTGGATCTTTCCGATGACCGGAATTCTGACTTTGCGAGGGTCTCTCTCCTTGCAACTTCCTCTTGCAGCTTCTGCTGGAAGCTCCCAGCGAAGAGATCGTCCCCAAGGGACGGGAGGGAAAGCATCCGGGTCTTAGCCTCGATGGAGGGCCACCTGATTGACGAGACGACATTCTCGCGACGGGCTTTCACTGAGCGGACTGCCACCCTGGCGAATTGATCAAAGGCTAGTCGCACCAGCGGACTCAACATGAGTAGAAGCTGGCCTGTCTCTGGTCTTGTGACCTGGCCTTCGTCTTGGGGGAGCTGTTGGTGGTAACGCATGAGGACTTCCGCCGTGAGCATGAGGACGGAGGTGAACTTCATGCCGGCTCTTGCTGCCGTGTCAAAATCTACCAGCAGGTCGTCCAATTTCCGCTGGTCCTGATGCTTGAAAATGTGAGCGGAAGACGATGACGACGCTCCCTGGTCTGCCCTCAGCTTCTCTTTTGCCTCCTGAGGGATGGAGGGGCACTTGAACAACTCCTTCCACACTTCCTCTGGGACTCTGACGGCCCGTTCCGCCTTCGCTGGGAATGCCGTCCATCGGCGTTTCTCTGCGACGGCCTCAAATCTGTCATAACAGGAGGGATCCACTGGCATAGTGGACTTTGGGCGCTGTGAAGCCTCCCCTGTGGAAGTGAGTTTGGAAACTCGAGCTGGGCGCTGTGGCTGAAGCTCCGGCTCGTCGAACCCTAGGTGCCTCCGGAAAATCTCCGCGGCTCTAGCTGTGAGCTCTGGAGGTAGAGTGCCTCCTGACATAGGTGGTTCTTCTTCCTCCGGGAAGCGGGGGAAGGTCTCCTCTCTGGTGCCGAAGTCTGAATGGTCGACTTCGTCCTCCAGGTCGGACAGGTTTGCTGAAGCCCTGCAATCCAGTACATCCTCTCCCCGGAAAGATCGTGGGGTTCTCGCCGGACTTTCCGTGGGTCGTCCATGACCCCCGGTGTCTGGGTTGGGTCTCAGATGTTCTCCCTCCAGTAGGGGGCGGAGGAGGCCTGTCAGTCGTGTCATCCACGCTGGCTCTTCCTCCTGTCGCCGTCCTGGGGATCGGCGTCTCCTCTTGGACTTTCGGAACCCGTCGTCAGAGGAAGGTGATCGTTCATCGGAGGGTGGAGATAACTGTCTCTCCCTTCTCCGGGGTGACCTGGACTGGGGTCGGTTGTCCCTTTGAGGGTCGTTTCTGCCTCTGCTCCCCCGTTCTGGGGACCTGGCAGCAGGCGTTCTCCTCGGCTCCCGACTACGGGACCGGCTCAGGCTCGGGTTAGGCGGTCGTCTGACCGGGCTCCTGTTCCTGCTCCCGTGGTGTTGGGATCTAGCAGTAGTTAGGTCCGTCGGCTCCCGGCTGTGGGACCGAGCTGGGATCCGTCTAGGGGATCGTCGTGTTGGGCTTCTGCCCCTGCTGCCCCGTCTTGGGGACCCAGCAGTAGATCGTGGTCTTGGTTCCCGGCTTTGGGATCGATCTCTGCGTCGGAGGGGAATCTCGGTTCCGGTCTCCCTCTGAGGTCTCGCCGGACCTTGGCTCTCCTGAGCCGTTCTCTTAGCGCGCACCACAACGGGTGCCGCTCTCTGCGACCCGGACGGACTGTCCGTTCTGGTCGTCTTTCTTATGGGCTTCTTGCTGGCCGAAGCCTTGCCCTTGCCCTTGCCCTTGGTGTTACTTCCGGACAACGCCGGCACCTTGGGTGGCAAACTCTCCTCCCTTTCTCTTTCTCTCTCCTCCTCTCTCTCTCTCTCTCTCTCTCTCTCTCCGGCCCTCTCCTGGCCTCTCTCCATCTCTACGCCCACCAACTCTCGTACTTCCTCGTCCTCTGACTCTCCTACGACCTCCTCTCCAGAGGGGCCGTGTGGGTTTGGTGATCGGTCTAGATTCTCCTGGCCTTCTAGCCAGGTATCGATATGTTGCCACTGCGTCGGTGTGAAAACGATACAGACCAAACAAGGGTCTCTGCGACTACAAGTCCTGCACTTAGGACAGAGATCGTGGTCATCCCACGCCCGACCCGGGCGGAACAGTGAACAATTCACACATTTGAGGTGGCTTCTAGACATGTCTGAAACACCCACATTAAGGAGAGATATTGGAAAAGTCTAACGTATAACAACGAAAACACCCAGAGGAGGAAGTGGGGTGGGACGTAGGCTAACAGAGAGTAGAGTTACGTCTAACAACATCGCGCCCCGCTAGGGGCTCGCGGCTTACAAGATACGTTACAAGGTGAACAACTTCCGACTGAATGGAAGCAACGTAACTAACATATATGCATCGAAACTTTGAAGAACGAACAAGTAAGAGAGAGAACCCCCCTCCGCGAACCCGCGGAGGGGGGAACAAGGCTACGAGGTACGTCCTAAGTCATGAGACTCAGGGAACGCACGTAGCCACCACGGGAGAGAACATGAAAATATACGACGAAATATGAAAACAAGGTTACTCCCCTCTTAACATGAGAAACAACGAACGAACCGACTATCCCGACTAACTAGGGGATAGCGGAACGAGGCTTACAAATTACGCTACAAGGGTGACAAACCCACCCAAAAGCGTAAGAAAACGAAAGTACATGAAGCAAGCAAAATCTTATGAAAACAAGAAAAGCTGAGCTCAAGTACATACGAAGAAAACAAGCCTATCCGCGTAAACAAGGCGGTAAAGGCAACGCTACAAAAAACGCTACAAGGTGCAAACCCACGCAAAAAGCGTAAGAAGTAACGAAAGTACATGAAACAAGCAACACATCTTATGAAAGTAAGAAAAGCTGAAACACATGTACATACGAAAATACATGCCTATCCGCGTAAACAAGGCGGTATAGGCAATGAACAAAGTAGTTTCGCAGAACTACTACCTGTTACACAAAATGTTACGTAAGAAAAAAACGAACGCATGTGCGAGAGTGTACAATGAAAACAGCCCCCAAAAACACCCTTCCCTACAAGAAAAGGATACTTATCAGGCTGGAAAGGATCCCTGGAAGAGAAGAAGTCCTGATAGGAAACTTCTACTGGTATAAATCCAAGGATTCCGGGCGAAATTCGCGAATTTTTTCTAGCTTCCGAAAAACGTAGCTAGACACTTTGTTGGTAGAAAAATGAAGGAAGGCCATTAGGGCCATTAGGGTGTACAGTGTTAAAAGATTACCAGGGCATTCTAGACACAGTAGAATGTGGTGCTAAGGTTGTGGGGAGACAGGTAAGCGGGGAGCGAAGTAAATATAACCAACGGGATATAACCAGACAAAGAAACGTACACATATTTCATATGTATAAATTGCAATGAATCATCACCAACACCTACCTATCTTCCAACAAACAAGTACATTACAACTAACGTGTACAATAAAACACAATTACCTGTTCTACTTTGTATGAAAGATACACACAGTTTCAAAATTCACTAATTTAATAATCTCATGGTTGAAAAATGAAGATTTGAACAGCGCTAAAAAAAACACAAAAAAATAAGGTGGCTGTTTTCACTTTAAACATTAATACGCACATTGTCACGACTCTTTTCTTTGCTTTTAAAGCAAACATTTTCTTTTAAATTTCTCAATGTGTAATCTGAAGGGCAAATAATGCAGGCTTACCAGACTTTGATGGATAAATTTGATTGCTCGTTCAATATCGATTCCTCCCCAGTCTTGTATGATGTGACTAATGCAGCATGCACAATACAGAAATCTCATGTCATTCTCACTACCGTCTGAGGTGGCTTGAAAGCTGTACAAGATATTAATGTGACCTTTAGTTTTATGTTATAGGGTCATTGCTAATCCATACAGGCAGAAGTGGATTGTAAATGTTTATTCATGCAGGTAACATGAGTAAAGACATGAATGTGTGCATAAAATCGAGTTGTTGAAATCTACCGAGAGCTATGAAAATGTTTTCATGACTCTATAAAACGTAATATCAGGCGCATTGACAATGGAGGGTATTTTGGTGAGAAACTTTACAGGTCAAATTAAATTAATACGTGATATTTGCCACAACTTCCCAGTTCCTATAGTAACAAGGTTTTCTTGTCAAAGCAGCTAGATATAGTTGCTACTGAATTTCTCTAGTTTTCAAACACTTCAATATGCACAAGCATTTTTGTTCGATTATTGCTTGAAAGTCACAGCCAACATGTTTAAAACCTGACAACAATCAGGTCTTCTTGCAAAATTCTACATTTGTTTCCTAGAAAATAAACATTATATAACTAATACTATAAATAACCGTTCCTTTTCAATTGTTAACTGTGTTAAGTTTCATTTCTTGATTGTTTGAAGCACATTGAACACTTCCGAGGTCTGTTCGGTGATCCAGTCACAGTATTATGTTTGTTGACAGTTTTACCTCTGAAATTATGGAATCCTATTTATATTTTTTATACAAGTAATTGTAGAAATAAACTACATGTAGGGATTCAAATCTCCGGATAATAGTTCAGATGTGGGCAGCAGACAAACTCTCTCATCTGAAATGTTTGGTGTTCCATTGTGCTGCTTGTGTAAATTGACCCTTCATCAGTGTCTAAGAATATTTCAGATCTGAAACCTCTGTCAATTTTATAGCCCCCCCCCCTCCCCAAAGAATATGGCAACAAAAAACTTGAATAAAAAATTCCTTTCCATATCAAGTGTTCCAAGGGTTTTTAACGACTCATTCTCGATTTCAAAATTGTACAAAATTTCATACACATTTCAGAAAGAACTCATTTTCAAAGACCAGTCACTCTGGCAGCGTCTTCCATCTAATACATAAATGACATCATATTTTCTTTCGCCGCCTGAATCCTAAAACACATACATATATTACTCTGTAACTTCAAGATAGCAATTTCTTCTTCGTCATCTGACCTTAAATTGAATGAGAATCCTTTTCTTCTCTTACCTTCCACTCGGTAACTGAAGGGCTTTCAATCCCTTCACAATGCCTTCTTTGTGCACCCTTGATAAATCATCGCCAAGAACGAGCAGTGAACAAAGGCCGGTGTACGTCATAGCTATATGGCCACGGTCGTACGTATTAATACCATCTGCTTTATTCGTCAGTATCTGGAAAAAATCAACGCTCTTGTCATAATTACAGAAGTCAGATGATCTTTGTGTTCGCAAGTCTGTATAAGGATGCAGGGAATGATTGAGCTTTGAAATTATCCAAAAAGCTTATAAAATTTTCAAATTTTTGCTTATACAAAATCTGAAGTGCATCTATATAGCAGTCTTGTACACACAAATCGTACTATACTATAAGAAACAAGATGCGTAACTTTCAAAACTGCTCTACGAGATACAAACAGTAAACTATTCCCTGTGAATGTTTTCCTCAGTAGATGAACACATAGGCTAGTTATGTCAGGACTGCAATAAAGCTTAAATACTTAATCATGATCAGAGAGATGTAGCACAAGTCCTTTTTTTTTAGGTTTTTTTTTTAGGTTTTTTTTTTTGGTCAAAGGAATAAGATTTTTTTTTTTACAGGCATCAACTTTTGTTCCTGACATGAATGAGTTGGCCATTGATATCAATGTACTGTACGTTGAAAGATGAGCAAACATTCTGAGAATGTGACATATGAATAGCAACAACATACAGTATTTGGAAAAAGTTCTGAAATGATGACATCACAAACTACACACTGTAGATATTTAATGGTTAATTTGATTTCAACCGAGAAACCTTTGATGCAAAACCTCATGGTGATGTTTCCAAACTGAATGTAACATTTCAAAATTCTGTTGAGATTTGGGGAATTCAAATCCAAATTTTACCTGTGAGCAACATTAAAAAAGCTAGACTGTAGAAAGTGTTCCAGTTTTAGCCAAATTTTTTATGAAAATTTAATTTAAAAATGCAAATTAAATCAAAGCAAGCATCTTCAGGGAGGCAAGAAAGCCCAAAGCACTGTAGGGATTGACGGGCATAAGGATATCTTTTCTACTTTCAGGAATGAAGTTGTGCTTGAACTCACAGGATTACAAATTACAAAACAGATATACGTTTTAATATGCCAGTTTTTTCTTGAACATATCCTATGATACATTACTACACAGTTGTTTATAGTTTATGTCAGTAGGGTTGGGGGGAGGGGGGAAGGGAGGGGCAAAAGAATATATTAATTTAAATGCTTTTTTGGGGGTATTTTCCTTAATTAAAAAACCACAAAGATAAAAGAAACCTAATACTGTAAACTTTAAGCAACTCCTGCTGTGTCATTCTAAATGAATAAACCTTGTTAGACAAAGACTATAAAACAAAATTTAAAAAAGGGTCAAAGGTCATCAATGTTGCCCTCAAAACATAAATGGTAACTCATAATCAACCTCTCACAAATACTTTACAGTTAAAAAAATACAAATACAGTTAATACCTTCACAGAATTTTACCTCCCTGAAACATATCTTTGTAAAATTTAGCATTCTATTAATATTTATGAAGTAATTTGGAATCTCATGAAAACCTTCAGACGAGGACCCTGATAATTTCCGAGAATTTATAAAGAATGCTCAGACTCAAAGGTAAAATATTGAAGACCTTTACACCCAGGTTATGGATGTCATACTGCAAACACCCTGATATAATTCCACTTGTGTTTTACCTCCGATGGATTAAAGGGGGTGCCCAAGGCTGACGAGCCACGAAAGCCGCATCTGGAGAGAGATTCAGCTGCAAAAGGAAACCCGAGGATGAATTAGAGAAATTCAATACAAAATTCAACATATTGTGATTTTTTTTTGTGTGTACACTGATGAGGTTTTGATACATTTCTATTTTAATGCAGCAGCATTTTGAGTGTGGTCCAACATTTTGTATTTCTAAAATAAGATTTAGTTAACCAAAACATATATCCTTCTAGATCCCCCCCCCCCCCCCCTTTCAAATAAATGTAAATTGAAAGAGTATTAACTGAATTTGATTCAATCCTCAACATTTTGCATGCCAGGCGCTTATCATATTTGCATAACACACATGTAAAAGGCAAATTTAAACAGACTTAAAAAACATTGACTTTTGCTTCACTAATTGAAATGAAAGATGACTGTTACACAAAGTTAATAAACTAATGAGTTACTTTGTCATGGGATTTTACTATGGAGTAGCAATTAAAAAATTTTCAACTCAAAAAGCTGCTTTCATATCCATCTCACAATTGGAGTTAAGTTTTGTCATTCTGCAAACAAGCAACAGAAACCTCCATTGTTTTGAAATAAGTATAAGCTATTCTCATTTTTTACAAAATGCTCACGCCCAGGCCAAAGTTGAAGACAATTGCAACTGATAGTAAAATCCACATCCAGTCAGAGCTTGACTGATATCTGTATCACACCATCTTCACCCTACTTTTAAATTTTTTACAGGTCTTCCCCACAACCCCCCCCCCCCCTCCAACTTCTCTTGTCAATCAGCTCTCGCTGTTTCTTCTAAATGCCACCTTGCCAAAAATTGTCCTTGTACTTTACAACAGCTGTACAGTGTTTATAGCAAAGCTCCATAAATGACAAGTATTTAGGGTAGACTCAGTGATAACTTTCATATGGAAGGTAGTAGGAGTCTAGGGCGGAGGGGGTGGGATGGGGGGAGGGGGATTGGCACATAGACATACATATAGATTTATAGACATGTATACACTATTGCTGAAGATATCATACCTGAATTTTGTGCATCTGGGAGAACCTGAAGGGAATAAATCCAATCAATGATCTTGTCCTTTTCATCACAGATCACTGAGAGTGAATCCAAGACATCTAAAGCAGACAGCGCAAAAAAGGCAATTGTCAGTCTAGAAAGAAATCAAATTATTGAGAGAAACATGTTACACCTTGGAGGCCCAACAATACAAACCTTATCTATAAGATGAGAAACATGTAACACCTTGGAGGCCCAACAAAACAAACATTATCTATAAGATGAAAAACATGTTACACCTTGGAGGCCCAACAATTCAAACCTTATCTGTAAGATGAGAAACATGTTACACCTTCCAAGGAGGCTTAACAATACAAACCTTATCTATAAGATGAGAAACATGTTACACCTTGGAGGCCCAACAAAACAAACATTATCTATAAGATGAAAAACATGTTACACCTTGGAGGCCCAACAATTCAAACCTTATCTGTAAGATGATAAACATGTTACACCTTGGAGGCCCAACAATACAAACCTTATCTATAAGATGAGAAACATGTTACACCTTGGAGGCCCAACAATACAAACCTTATCTATAAGATGAGAAACATGTTACACCTTGGAGGCCCAACAATACAAACCTTATCTATAAGATGAGAAACATGTTACACCTTGGAGGCCCAACAAAACAAACATTATCTATAAGATGAAAAACATGTTACACCTTGGAGGCTTAACAATACAAACCTTATCTATAAGATGAGAAACGTGTTACACCTTGGAGGCCCAACAATACAAACCTTATCTATAAGATGAGAAACATTTTACACCTTGGAGGCCCAACAATACAAACCTTATCTATAAGATGAGAAACATGTTACACCTTGGAGGCCCAACAATACAAACCTTATCTATAAGATGAGAAACATGTTACACCTTGGAGGCCCAACAAAACAAACATTATCTATAAGATGAGAAACATGTTACACCTTGGAGGCTTAACAATACAAACCTTATCTATAAGATGAGAAACGTGTTACACCTTGGAGGCCCAACAATACAAACCTTATCTATAAGATGAGAAACATTTTACACCTTGGAGGCCCAACAAAACAAACATTATCTATAAGATGAAAAACATGTTACACCTTGGAGGCCCAACAATACAAACCTTATCTATAAGATGAGAAACATTTTACACCTTGGAGGCCCAACAAAACAAACATTATCTATAAGATGAGAAACACTTTACACCTTGGAGGCCCAACAATACAACCTTACCTATAAGATAAGGAAATACACAAGGGGGGGGGGTGCTGCAAGTTTTGCTACTATTTTAGACAATATAACATTTTCTTGTCATCATTTTTTCGATCGTTTCTGTGAGGAATCCCAGGGGAAAGTTAAACATGCCGGTACCTAGAAAAGTTAACTTGTCATTCAAAAAGGAGCCCCAAAAGAATATATGCAACAAAGAAATAATAAATATGAAAAGAATATTAACCAATCATTAAATGTATTTCATCTGCATAGATTTTAGAGTGAATAGCTTTCAGCAAATGTTTACTACACAATGCCTCCCCCCCCCCCATCCCTGGCCACTTCCCACATCCAGGTAAAATGTTTCAGTGACCCCTGTGCGACACCCAGTAGTGATATTACTGATGCTTATATGTTAGAATAAATCTCAACTCCTTCACAATATGCATATTCATAAAGTAGTGTTATAACAAGTCATGACTTGAGTGAAGTTGAGTCACTAAAACTGACTCAAAGAAACATGGAGAAGTTTTTCCCAATAGAACTAATACAGTGACTTGCTTCCAGTCATGAAAATCACTCGCATTGATTCGACTTGACCGAAAAATGAAGTGCCTACAGGTAGAACTTACAAACCTGTTCATAACATTTGGTAGGTTTGCATAACAGCAGAGAGGGAATCTCATACAAATTTAGGTGTTTGGGAGAGAAGATGTATTTCAATAAAGGCAATAACAACTCAACAACTCAACAAATTCTGACCTACAGTACCAATGTATTCAGATTGACTCGCTGCCACACTGACATTTTCCTTTTGATCTATTAATAGCCTTGAAAGCCAGCAGTGTACTAGAGGCTCCTATGCTTTTAGTTTCAAATTTGCAATAGAATAATGTACAAATACTGGCCTTGTATGTGAGTGTATTGAACAACTTACAGTAATTCAAACCAAGCACTTAAAGACCCATTTCGTATACTGTACATGTTGAAATGACTTTTGATTCTTTGAAGCAAGAAAAGATAAAGCCTATGCATTTTTATATCTTTGGCTGAGAAAAGATAAAGAAATAACACTTTTGATTTATCACATTACTGATCATGTGACTTCATAGGGGAGGGGAGGGGGGTGGGAGTTTTATACAAACTCTGTCAATGATACCTTGCAAAATACATTATAAGTGGATAGCTTTGAAAAATGAAGGAAAACAACTTTCTTACAAAACTCCAATTAAAAATATAAATTACAAAGTTGCTAAAAAGATCATTTGAAATCTTAGACTTTCTAATCATTTTTTCCCCTATTAGTTGTTATAAAATATCTCCAGAAATATGTTGTTAAATGTTGAGTAAATATCAGCTAGATTGCTACCGATACTTCGATAGTGAAACTTTTTACAGCATAGCAAACAAATGACATACACAGAGGATGCACAGACATTGTGTGACAAACGCAACCTTACCCACTGTACTGTGCACTACTGTATGCATGTACCGACTTGTTACTGTGTACATAGCATGGTTTATACTCGATTCTGTATTGTGTTTCAATCAAAGGTATCAAATCATTACTACACATGGAATATTCTTACTGATTCACTGTGTAACAAGGACTTCAAGTCTCAAAGTTAAACGGCACAATATATGGAATGATCCTGCTGTAGTCATTCATGAACGGAACTTGATGCTAACAGTAAATGCTGAGTCTGCATGGATACCACAACATTAATGTGCTGGGATACTTATTTAAAACTTCAAGACCACAATTTACACTGAAAGCTACTTGGCACAATTCAATGGTTTAATCGATACACCCTTGACTGAATCCTAACCACGCTTATTACTGATGGGCCAATATATTATCAAGGAACAGTAATTGTTGCTCAACAACAACAAACTTGACCTTTGACCTGGTGAGGAAATGCAAGCCTTCCCAACTACGACTAATTAGAGTTCAAAGGCTATATTTATTATTGAGGAAGAAACAATTATTAGAACTAACTAGGCATCCATCACCTCAATGGCAAGCTAAATAATAATTAACTCTCGAAAGTTTCTAAACATTAACTACGTAGGATTTGAAGATTATGTGGAAGCTGTTCAAGTATCATATATTTTTATCCTTTTGTCAATATGGACTATTTAAAGCATCACGTATGTGATTTCAAAAATGTAATTACAGTCACTAGCACCACTGTATGTTGTAGTAAACCTTCTATGCATATTCAGAGGTGATACTGACAGGATTACCTTAGATTCACTGCAATTATAGAATTTCTTCTTCAAAACAACAAAACCATTCTTGAGCCATTTTTTTAAGATAAGTCACCCATGAAAGAACCTGGGCACAAAAAACCAAACTACTTACAGTGACTGATCCACTCTCAACCCCAGTCCCCTTGCATCGAGACTGTGTATCAAATGTTTATTATGAGTCCCTTAGAAAGGGAACAGAAGCAGGTTATCAATGGGACAACTTTAATAAACAGCAGCTGTACTAGTGGAAGTATATAATATTCTCTGCACAGAATAACCCCCGGTCACCTAAAGAGGGCAACTTACTAAAACTTTCCTTAAGGTCACCTAAAGAGGGCAACTTACTAAAACTTTCCATGTTCTATACACAGTAGAGTAAGTGCATACAGTACATGACAGAGTAGTTGAGTCAGGGACGTGAGGAGTACAGTAAATATTACATTTAACGTCAGTCACACTGGAAGAAACAGAGATTACTGTATTATTAAACTGGCATCACACATTGTATTTTTTTGTAGTTTGGGGTGGTGTGAGGGGGATGGGCAGTGGGGTGAAATTTTTAGTATCCAACCGTTTATTCGTGGTGTATTCTCTGACGAGTTAAAAGACTACGGTAAAGATAAATTCAATGTGAAAAGAATGGAGACTCATTTGTCAGAATGGAACAGAAGTGAACATAGATATGCAATGTTATTATATATATGAATTGAATAAACATTGAATTGAACAATAATGAAAGAACTCAAAAAGAACATTTGAAGTGATTTGTGACCTAAGTTGTGCAAATCCATGTTTACATATAACAAACCTGTATGAACTCAATAATATTGTAGACACAAGACTAAATCCGAGTGAAGACACATTAAGCATTCCATAATAAACACAAACACAAACTGACGCATACCATAACGACCTGAATCATTCCTCATTTACTTTTGACAGGTTCCCTACAATCGCAATATTATGATTAAGTACTTATTCTTCCACGGAAATCACCTATTTTGAAAGGAATGTGGCAAATTAAAGTGTTGTCAATAAAACAAGTCAGTGGGCACAAGTTCTGTTTTGTAAACAGAGTGAGCTTTGTGCTATATCTTTGCAAAATCCAGTTAAATGCTACTTGCAACAATTAGTATGCCAGAGAATAAAGGATGTTTTTTTTTTGGTATATATATCTGGTTATAATATTCTAATTAAACGAGCTTAAAGTGAAGTTTGATTTAGATTCTATCGAATCATATGCTTTGCATGAAGGAATCACGTGAGAAGCGGTGGCTGACTAAATACCGTCATTTTTCAAATCGGCAGTGGTTCCATATGAAAAAACTGCTAAGGGGTGGGGAAATCAACCCCTGGGTGGGACGTGATTCCTTCATGCAAAGCATATGATTCGATAGAATCTAAATCAAACTTCACTTTAAGATGTTTAATTAGAATATTCTATCTCATCATGCTTTGCATTCCAGAACCACGTGAGACTTTAAAGCTTCATATGGCACACTGCACCAAAAGAAACCTGAGCAAGTCTCAATAATAAATAGAGAGGAAAACAATGATTCCTGTGATGTTCTGTTTTATTTTCCAGTTTCTGATATTATTCCAATGAAACATTGGCAAAAGAATTTTGCAAAACCTTCTTTTTATAAAACTTAGCAAAAGTGGATGCATTACTCCAATCTGCAGTACTCAGTATTTGTTGAACTAGGACGTTCTTTCCATAGGCTGCAGAAGTTGATGCTGCACGCGTACTATGAGCTGTAAATACAGATGTATCAACACCCGATGCTGTTAATACAGCTTTAATCCACCGACTTAAAGTCTCTCTTGTGATGGCGTCATGCGGTTTTCTATAACTAATAAATAACCTAGAGCTAGTTCGTAGGTTTTCTGTTTTCTCGATAAAAACCTTTAAAACAGAATATATGCACAAAAGTTCGTCCTCTGAAAACTTATTAAAACATATCTATCACGGACCCAGAATAACACGCATTAAAAATACTCGATATGTCATCGTCAATAGTATCAAGCCTTGCCCGTTTGGCTTTTGGCTGGTCCAAATTACCTTCGTTTTGAGGCCTATGTTGAACTACCTCGGATACCATCTTCTTTATGTAATCCGATATTTCAGGTGTTATTCCCGCTGGTCGGGATTCATCAGCCTTTTGCTGTAAAGTGTCTGCATTTTCAGACTCACAAAGTAACTCTTCTGAGAAATCAAGCTCCCCAGAATCCATGATCAGAATTTTCGAGGCTCGTCGCAATTATGCCTGTCCTCTTTACACTAGCTTTCTGCAATTATGCCTAACCAGTTTAACAGACTTGTACAGAGCAATATAAGAGATCCTTATATCGTTCTACTATACACACGTTGGCTATTACCGTAATGAAAATTAGAGAGCTGCTATCTAACCAGCAACTCAGAGACAAAAGAGCTATTATCTGCTGTGAACAAAGTCGTCCACGTACAGCAGACACACAATAGCGTAGTACTCTGGCTTAACTAAACCAGTCAATGATGTTGACGATTCGAAGTCAATCAGCACAATGACGGTATTTAGTCAGCCAGCGCTTCTCACGTGGTTCTGGAATGCAAAGCATGATGAGATAGAATTTCAGTTAAGTCTTGTTCTGTATTTGTCATTTATGCGGCTCAAGTTTTCCGAAACCTGCAACAACAATAGCATGAGTCGGCAATGTACAGCTGTCCTGTTCATTACATATTGAAGTTTGCGATTGCATATAATACACTCTATAAGCATATTGCATGTAGATATGTCTGCTTACTTTCCTTTAACTGTAGGCATACTGAATATATAAGGTACTACAAATTGCAAGAGGCTTTTACATTAAAGCCCTCTGCAAATCAATATGTAATATCCTCACATAGATAAAAAAAATCAATCCTAAGATCTTCAACAGGGTTAACCGGGAAATACCAATGCTGGAAATAACACCCAGTATTTTCCCGTCCGAGGAAATATTATCCACAGACTGTGGTAAATACTGGGAAATATTCGGAAACAATTAGCAACTGAATATTTTCATTTCTTCAACTTGCTTATTCATGCAAAAGTGTTATAATAGCAACTTAAAACCAAGCACCCAGAAAGAGACAAGAATAAAAGATAATTAAAACTTGTAAGTCCTATGTACAATCCTATAAAATCAATACTGAGCATGACATGTTTCAATAAAAATTTGAAAACTTTTCAACTATTCCTCCAACTTCTTTGTAAGAACTATGAAAAAATTGAGCGTAGTCAATGCTATAGACTATGCAACATGGATGAAAATCTGAATGTTAACAGTCTGGAAAGATATGTTGCAGAACTAAAAAAGTTCTAGCACTTCTCAAGTTCATCACCAGTCAGTATCCACTGCTCCTCTCAAATATCTGCAGCATATCACCAGGTTTGCAGCTTTCTGCCAACCAAGTCTGTAGTTTGTATTGTCCCCAAATTTTTGAGAAGACTCACTCAATAGGTGCAGAGCTGGCTGGTAGGAACTTTCATAATTAGATTAATAATTAGATGAACCTCATCAGTAATTTATACTATAATTGAGTATTACTGGATAACAGACCTTGCTTAATGCAAATCATAGTCATTAGTGCTCACTTAACTATAGCGGCTTTTCACAGTTTCCCAAATAGTTCCACCCACCTGGGAGATATTAATATTTCCCCGGGAATTATCCAACCATGTTCTTCAATAAATTCTGAAGAGAGATGGATAAAAAATTACTTGGTCTCTTCAAAGTGAAGCTCTCCTTATCAAAGATGTCATGAAAAAAATCTTTCCTTCTTCCAAACAAGAATTTCAAATAAATTGTTTATTTTGTGAAAGTTAAATGGGTTTTCATTTATAGATACTGTGTATACAGAAATTAATCCAGTCAGGTAGAAGAAGGTGATTTGTGTAGCATTTCTCCTATCTGAAGTTATGTCAACTGCACTGGAAATGATACTAAAAGCAGGTACAGTTCTAACATAAAATTCATATTAATGAGCTCAGTTAAGCACATCACAATATGGACAACAGGAGATGTTAGCAACAAGATAGGCAGTGTGGCCTATAAATTATGCCCACCCCAGAGTCTTGTTTCATATTCATATATTTACAAAACAGTCCTCAGTTCTTGGTAAACTTAAATATCCCAGCTAAATTGGCAATTTTTGATATACCTTGTCCGCGACTTATCTCAAAACAAATTGTATTAAATTATTAATAGTAGACCTACATTAGGTCTAACTGCTCTAATATTAGTGATGTTACTTAGGCCTAAAATATTTGTCTTACTCTGGGTTGTACGCAATGCTGGTTACCATGCCTTCAGATGATTACACAAATAATTCTTTATGAATTGTAAAAAAAAAATCAATACGGTACGGAATTTCCACCAAACTATAGAAATATTAGCTCGCATGAAACACGCACATATAATTTCGTGGAATTGATTCCTGTACAAATCATACTGAGAGTTCACCATTGTATTAGTTGTTTGCTGTTTAGCTGTCATCGTTGGAAATGGTGTGATTTGTCGGCTTACCTTGACGTATCAAGCGAAGAATATGCACTCGGCAAGACCTCAAGACACCTTTTGTGAAATTTGACATGCTTAGATTTGACCAAAACATTATCTTCCTCTTCTTCCGGATTGTGCCAGTCCTTAGCCGACATGATTCTACTAGAAAGAAAATTCTATTCTTGTTCGAACTGACCAAAATTTGGCTCTCATTGATATTCTGAAATTAACTTGCTATAGTACATGCGCCCTTTGAACTAAAAGCGATCTTATCACTTTTTACCTCAACCATCCCTTTCTACCCCCCTCCCTACCAACACACTATGTACAAGGACCATAGCCAGAGAGTGAATGTTAGGGAAAGGAGGGTAGGAGTGGTATAGAGAGGGCCCGTTGTCCTCTCCCCTTTTTTTGTTTTGTTTGGGTTAGAGGGCCGCAGATCCAAAATCGTGGTATAATTTCCTTCATCTTTAATTACAATGACGTATTACAAACTGTTCGAAAATATCTTAAAAGACGTTTGAAGCCCCCCAAAAAATATGGAATGTGTGGTATATAATGCCGAGGGGCCATATTGTCGGGAAGCTTTGAGGTTATTTGTTGTTTGCCCTTTCCACCGACCCCCATGATCAAAAGTCATGTGGCCGCTTCCCATCAAAGTATGAACGTCCCCCTCCCCCACACCCCATCGGCAGGCCCCTGATTTTATCCTTCCATCGCCTTTAGTTGAGGAGGGCCTATATACAGCTTGAGAAAAATAAGGAGGTATCTGATTTCACAAATACACTTTTATCTGTTATAGAGAACATAAAAGCATATACAGTAACCATGACGGAAACAGAATATTTTAATAGATGGGGTAGTTTCGTTATCCTGTAGTTGGTTTCTCAGATCATAATATTTCAATCTCAGGAGTTCGACTCGGTTTCCCTACCTATTTCTATACCATAAATGTGATCTAATTACTACACAACTAAGGCATTCATAATGCAGTAGGGTAACAGAGTATTTCACCGTGTGAGGAAGCGACAGTGAAGGGGATACTTATTTTTTCTGGTAAAAAATCTGCAATCCAATAGGCCCAAAGTGTACTTAATACGTCTAATGGCGGCAGAAACAAAACGCGTTACCCAACTACCATCTTAATCTGCAACGATATAGAGAATCATTGAAGTTGTGTCATTCATTTCCCCTTTGAATGAATACATTTGTTGAAGAGGCGAAGACTGTTGCAGAGCAACATGTGTACGACCACCCCGCGGAATACTAGCATAAAATATGCTAGTTAAGAATGTTTTAACGTTGGTGGCCGCAGTCAACTTATATCTGATTTACAGGTTGAGAGAAAATGACAATAGATAATTGCAAAATAAAACAAAACTATTAGCAAACTGCTCATCCACTTAAAAGCCTATGTAAGAGAATGTGTAAAAGTAATTAGTTGGCCTGACATTT
Source organism: Apostichopus japonicus (assembly GCF_037975245.1). Classification (NCBI taxonomy): domain Eukaryota; kingdom Metazoa; phylum Echinodermata; class Holothuroidea; order Aspidochirotida; family Stichopodidae; genus Apostichopus; species Apostichopus japonicus. The sequence goes on from NC_092573.1 coordinate 1,537,235, forward strand.
CGATTCTTGATGTTTCGATCCTTGGCCTGGCATTTCTAACCTCATGGGCTCAACATTTAGGAAGGACATGTCTAACATTTCTTCTGCCCCCCCCCCTTTATACCTCTTGTTCCCCCTCTGTCACCCCTCTTCTCGTAGCTCTCTACCTCCCTTTTGCTCTACACTTTTCTGTCTTTGTCCTTCTCTAGTTATTCCCTACCCTCTTCCCTATAATCCTCTCTTTGTACCTCTATAGTTTATCTCCTACCTCTCTTCTTCTCTCCATCCATTGTCTACTAATCTTCTTACATCTAACTCTTTTGTGTTTGCCCTGCAATGAATTATACATGTGCGTGTATTTGTCCCTTCTGTTACTGTTATACTTGTCATTCAGCCACTGAAGAAAATCCTGCTAGGCTCGAAACGTCAGGCCAACTTACTTTTACACAATTGATAATTATTACCACGACACCCATATTTCTTAAACAGAACAGTTGTTGTGACACCGCACATTTACCGTTACGTTTCTCCAAACACACTTTTGGACCGCAAATAGCGTATGCAGGCCTACATAATATGCTAAACTTATAACGGTTGAAGTAAGCCTTCTAATGTTCCATCTATTTTCTTTTCATCCCAAATCTGTTACGCTGTTAAAACTTGTATTAGTTTCATTCAGGTCCACTCTTTACGCCGAAAGTTGGCCAATGGTAAACAGGCGCGACGCCAGGAATTTGCCAAGGGAGGGGCGAACCTGTAGGCAAACTATCAGAGCCGTAGATTCTGCATTGAAAACTATCTAAGCGAAGCGCCACCATGTTTGGCGCGAAGTGCACAAGAAAATATTGGCTGAAATGCCTCCCAGATCTCTGGAAATGGCACTTCCCAGGCCTTGTAAGTTGCATCTTAGCTTGAAATTACTAGCAATATCATAAAAACATACAAACAAAAATATGCTCAAATGGGGGGGGGCGGTCGCCCCCTTGGCCCCCCCTGGCTACGCGCCTGATGGCAAGTCTGAGTAGACGTAAATCTGTCACTGGGCACCGATATATCTGTTCACCAAGATAAAAACTATATTTAGGGGTACAACATATATATGGGTATTATGGTTTGAATATTGTTACATCGTAATATATATTTCTAGGAAACGTCTCTTTTTCTTTGGCTTGTATTTTTGTTTTTTGGTGTAGGAGAGGAGAAATTAAAGAGGCCTTCACGAAGTTAAATATGCTTACTTTTGGACCTCCGGAAAGAGGACCTCTGACATCACAACCGTCGGCCCCTACGGCCGAACTATTATATGTTTCATTTTGATTAAACGGAGGGATTGGGCCAAGGAAGGTTGGGATGTGAGTTCCCTCAACATGAAAACTTCGAGTACCGGCCGGTATATGCTTTGGACTAGTGTTTCCCATTCTTTCTGAATATCTATGATAAATACTCAACTCCCGCTGAACTGTTCTTCGAATACGTAGGCTCTTTGTTCAATGTAGCTCTTATTAAACAAGTCAACCGTTATTTAAGTAGATGCGGTCATTAATTTCCAAAGAATTGACGCATTAAGTTTGCTGCGAAGTCATATGGTGAATTTCGATCATGGCCTTGACAGGTTCAGTGACTGCAACCGTACAATCAAACATGTGCGTAAAAGAGACAAAATGAATTCGCTCTTCTTATGATCTGGGATTTCCCAATACATGTGCAGCTGCTAACAGCAACAGAGGAAATTTCATGAATGACGGAACGTTTTACATTGCGGAAGTATAACGATTAACTTTTCTTAGCATTGCAACCCGACAGGAACTCATAAACAAGGAGTATATAACTGATAGGAAAAAGGATGTGTAGATGGCGCTATGACGTAATCTTTGCGCGGGGATCACTAAATAGCATATCGACTTACATGTGTGTGGCATACCTATTTTAACGAATATTCTACTGCAACGTAACACACTCATCTAAAAGATCATGTGTCAGTGACGAAAGTTATAAATCAGTTTTGAGTCGATGTAATTGCGTTAGTGCAAATTATTAAATTAACATATCAGCCTAACTTAAGTATATTTTATTTAAATGTACGATTTTCAACAGATTGTTATATTAGTAATTTAAAAAAAAAAGTTACATAGCCTTTTATTCAATAAAGTAGTTATTAATTAAAAAATATTAAATCAATATTATAACTACTTTCAGTTGCAGTAACCAACTACAAATACACAGTTTACATTATAAATTTAGTACGCAATGGGATCAATCATTTACTGATATTGCGGCGAACATTTTACTCACATAGACGTAGGGATTGAATGCTTGTCCGTCCTCACCACCAATATATTCGGATATGCAGCATCGAAAATGAATTAATATGTAAATAGATATTTAACGTGTCAACACTGAGCTTTGCTACTTGCAAAGGGCTCATTTGATCCTAACACCAACAACATATAGCTAGTAGGCCTACAAATATAGACCCAGTCAGGTATTGCTTGTATAAGAGTCCGAAACGGAATTTTGCCATGCATTCTGAGGACATGAGAGCCCCTGGGACAATTAAAGTCACAAAGCCTCCTCCAGTGAAGTCTTCATTTTTCGTAAACTATATGAAAATGAGTGGAATACATTATTCTTCTTCACCCCATATTCCCGGGGCCCCTAATTGACCCCGGGTCCCGATTTATTCAAGTTTGGGCATCCATGGCAGTGGCGGCGGAACCGGGGGGGCTTGGGGGGGGGGGGGCTCAGCCCCCCCAATGAAAAAGTTGAGGGGGCAAATGCATGATAAGCCCCCCCCCCCAATATTTACCAAGGCTCCGAAACGTGCATCTGCCCATTTTTTAATGCATACTTGTCGATCTGTCCGATGCACACGTATACTATATAGGTGTAATAATTAAATATGATAATTGATTGTCTGTATCATGCCTCATCGAATATTATTGTTTTAAATAAGAGGGTAATAAGCTAAACGCTACACTCATCAACATTTGCGATTACACTACGAGTACACGCAAGGCGTGGAACATGGCTTTATGTTTAAACGCAATCAATTATTAAACGAACAAAAACACAATATTAGCATTTCACCTGTACTGTATAGGGTACATGCATTCATGACATGATGACAGTGCTAGGTCATAGAAATTTGTTGGCAACTGCACATGGTTTTGGAATTACCCATTTGTTGACATTAAGAAATGCTTTCTGTTTTTTCTTATGACATTTATTTAATTCAGGGGCGTCGGAGCCGGTACGTACGGGCAGGTCCGGCGAACGCCGGACCAATATTCACGACGCAAAAAAAAAAAGTAGGACTAAAAAATGGGGAAAAAAAATCTCGGAGGTATATGTTTCAATACTTTTCAATAATGATGACGGCAAGTAGGCTAAATGTGACTACTCTGGCATGGCAGGGGTCTTGTTTTCAAGCTCGGGAAGTGCCATTTCCTGCAATCTGGGAGGCATATTTTCAAAATTTTCTCCATTACGCTACGCGACAACCATGGTGGCGCGTAGCGTAGTTTGACCTACCAAACGTCCCCCCGATAATTATGATAGTTGGCCACACTCTGAACCGCCGTACCAATCAAAAATACCTTCCGACGCCCTTGTAATTATTGCATTTAATTGCAAGTATAGTAATTTACTACACTCAAAAACGTCTTTGCGAGTACACGTCGAGTAATAGCTACTCTCTTAAAACACCATCGAATATACAAATTACAATGTTTTTACAGATTTTTACGTGCAATCTGATAAATTGCAGGCTTGAGACCCATGTTTTAGGGCTAGGTATTCGCAGCATGAAACACTCGGGGAGTGCCGTTTCCGGCCATCTGGGGGGTTTGAAAAACCCAAAATTTTCTTGTACGCTCCGCGCCAACCGATGGTGGCGCTCCGCTTAGATAGTCTCCACATATTAGCCCCCCTAATAATTTTCCCGTTCCGCCGCGCCTGATGCATGGTTGTGATTAACAGCCCAGAATTGTATTAAAATTGGGCCGGCAAGCAGAAGATTTCATTTTTGTAGAACCCACTATAGTCTGAAACTTTTGTAATATGTCTATAAAGAGAAAAGTGGTCATTTCAAAGACTGCCTGACATGTGCTTCATTACGAGTATCAGCCTTGATATACTGTAATTGTTTAATTTGTATTTCGAAAAGTTCATTCTTGATTCCATGGAAACCAATGACATGGAGTTGGTCACTGCGCACGCGCTAAAATGTACCTAATCATTCATAGCATCAAACACATTTATGTTAGTTTCATAAGCCCAGGCGGAATTGGTAAATAATTGTCTAAAAAAAACGGTTTCTGTTTTTAACAAAGCTCATCATGACTTACGTTGCTAGCCTAGGCTATATAATGACTTACATATATAAGTAACGTTGGGCCTATAGGTTTTTGCGTATTGATTGCTCTCGCTCCCGTAGATGGGGCACTGCGTCGGGACTAAGGGCTCATTGTGTGTTACTTGTTATCTCATAGCTCCCATAGGGACGATGATATATTGTTTAGTTCAATTTATATGGATATGGTAAATCCTTTACCAGTTTGGCCATATACAGCTATGTTAGTTGCCATAGCAACAGTTGCCATGGCAACAGTTTCTATGATTATGGCTCATTTCCGGAGTAGCTACTCTCGGGAGGTCACCCATGGCGTTGGTCCATTATTGAGTGAGGGGTCAAAACGCGTCCATGTGTTTTGTGTCAGTACACCTTCTATCGGATTTTCTTCAAACTAGGGAAAGTACTACAAGGTGAACCCGTGTGTCTCGCAGACCTCCCGAACCAAAGGTCAGAGGTCAAGTTTAATGATTTTCTTTGTTGCTAGAACAGAATTTACATTGAACCTCCACATACATAATGAGAATGTGAAGTGGTATCAAAATATGTAGTTGCCATGGTTTCTGAGGTCACATGTATATATTTAGTATAAAATTGTTGGCGATGATCGAGGTACGAAGTTCCGTGGATTGCCCTCTTGTTCTTTAGTTTTTGTTTGAATTGGGAGAATCCGATCATTTTAGGACTTGCGCTGGTCAGGACGTATTTTGTGGGTGGGATAAGTATATGACGGATTACGCGGTTATTTAAGGTTGTATCATTTTGCTATTTTTAGAATTTAATTCAATTATCATTTGATTAATTTGCACGACTATTTTTGTTGTTTCTTATTTACGGTTTCGGTGATATTCTCTTACCCCAACGGTTGGTTGCTGGTACGACCCTTGCTTAATAAAATCAATCCTCTTTCATGTGCGGGCACTCCTTAAGACAGACCTACACTCTACACATCAATATTCACCGAGCTTTACTTTTGGAGTTATATCGTGTTTACAAGGTTGAAATTGAAATTGCAGTAGGTTTCGATTCCTTCCGTCGGCATCGAAATCGAAGACTTCCATGCATCCTCGATCCGATGATCGGAGGGTGCAAAACATGGAAATATATTGCACCAAGGTTACCTCACAAATTATTTTTTCTTTGGGCGAAAGGGAGGCACCGTTTCAAAGTAGGCTACACAATGTGGAACTTTACAACAATCACCCAAGATTAACCAGGGCAAGATAAACCAAAATACTCGGTTGATCTACTCTCATCTCTAGTCGCTTGAATCGAGTAAACTTCAATCATGTAAAAAATGGGGAATAGAACAGAAACTGCACCACACAAATTCAACACAGTTCTTCGTAGTATACACGATCTTAGCCATACATACTAAGTTGTAATAGAGAAATGTGGCGGATCGTCTCTTCCGGAAAGGTGTACTCCTTGTTTGACAGTTAGTAGGTTTCGTGCATAACGGCAGTAGCGTGTAGATTTATATTGTCACGGTACTATTTACAACGTGCAGCATAAATATCACACATCGCAGATAACCTAGGTTGCGGAATACATAACTCTGTACACTACAGTACATCATATCGGGCCTATTTCGGAAATTATACATACAAAATATGCCGCATAGGGATGAAGACATGGCGGATCATCTAACGAAAGAAGAAGAGACAGTGAGTATAATGTATTTTACTGGTATCATTCTGTAATCAATCACATTCAGTTTGTTTTGAAACCACTAGTATATCCTGTTTTATGACAAAGTTCCCTTCCTGAATTATCGACTGCAGACGATGTTTCTGTTATTGGGCCTAACCAAGGTCTACTCTTACGTTAGGTCTAGGCTTACATAGGTACATAACATAGGATTACGATTTTAAATTGGGGTATTGCTGTGTAATGTAAGGCAAGGCCCCTTGGTCATCGATCTTTCATGAAGTTAACACCATAGGTCTTGTACAATTTGAGAACACATCAGTACAAATCCTTTCATCCTTTCAAGTTTCATACAAATTCACACTCACAGACACTTGACTCATCACACAGTAGAGTTTGAAGGATACACTCAGCATTTAGCCCTATAGTGTTTCCTTCAGTAGGTCTAACAGTAGCCTTATATTAGCCTTGCCTCACAAGGACTTAGTTGAAACTTGAACTTGTAGGCTAGGCCTAACATATTATAGGTAGGCATAGGTCCTACTGATTAGTAAAATGAATACAGAAGCAGGAAGTAAAAGAGGCTAAACTGCAGAATACCCCGCTACTTTAAAATATTTTTATAAATAGGCTACGAGGTACGCAGTGGACAGATATTTATAGATAGCCTACGCGGTACGCAGACCTTCATAGAAAATTTATAAACTTAAATTAAAACCTTTCCTTAAAACGTAAACCCAATAGTTGATGTTTCGTTCTTTATACTGCGAAAAATAATGTTTTTTGCTCAAATCACAGTGATCGTAACTTTACTATATACGTACCACGTAGCCATCAATTATTTTTTTCAGATCAACCACGTACCACGTAGCCATTTATTAAACATATTATACTTCCATTGTGTACAATTAAAACAGTCACGACGTATCGCGTACCACATGATTTACATTAACCCTGATTTCACTACGTACCGCGTAGCCATCAATAAAAAAATTACATTTCAACCACGTACCACGTAGCCATTTATAAAACATGTCATATTCCCTTGTGTGCGATAATAACAGTCACGACGTACCACGTAGCCATCCAAAAAATTAATACGCTCTTAACTTGAAATCTATTCGGGCAACGTAGGCAAATACTTTTAAATTACCCCACCAGAAAATACTCTGTCCAAGTACCACGTAGCCAAATCAAAGACATATTAAAATAAACTACATCAGGAATCATTTCAAATCCGATATTTCTAAAACGCCCTCAATTAAAGCAAAGGACTTAAATTCCGTACAATTATAACGTGAAGAGAATTGATTAAGTCCAGCGCTATGGACTGTACTGGAACATTTCCAAAAAATGTCTAAGTACAAAATAACTCTCACGCCCTCTATATAACTTACGACTGCGTACCGCGTATCCTGTTTTCACCAAAAAGGATATCCAAAAAAATTCGGGGTATTCTGCAGGTACTCCGTAAAAGACAACAAATGTAAAGACCCAAAGCCTACTATAGATTTTGCAAAGGTTTTATTCATCAATAAATGCCCATAATTAATTATGAGTTGGAAATTCAGATTGCTAATGAATTGTGTTAATCAACAATGGTGGTATTTGGCATTGACCTAATCAGTTACAAGTCAACGAATGCTTTCTACATTTAAATTGAAGTAGACTCCATCATTTTTGTTTTTGTTGTTTTGTATAATATGTCGGCCTTAACTACAACTAACATAACAATGTATCTTAATGTTTTTTCCCATTGACAACTATATTAAAGTAGGCATAAACCCAACCATCATTATTGGTATATGTGATAGAGATGACTGTCATAAACAGCTTCCCCAAACAGCAAAGAAAGATCTTAATATTCTATGTGGGGAAATATCACATATTTTATGTTTCTTAAAACACAAGATCGAAGACTTGATCAAGTCTAAATATGATGTCATCAAGCCACATGTGCTGGAAAGGTTGTGATTTTCTTTATTTATTACAATGTTTAATTTCTGTGATGGACCTACTATGTGGGTTTGCTTTTCTAAATTTCAAGTATTGAATCTTAAATAGCATTCAGAGGATAATGTCAAATTAGTCAACATCAAACCTGTGCAGTAAAATGTAAACATTGTCACTGGAGTACATTTTAATTGGTTCTAAAGACTACTAAGCAAGATTATAAACTGGTAAAAAAAATTGTGATAACTAGCATTGCCATGGAAACACAAGCAATCAGAGATGACATTAGTGTCATCATAGTGTGGTGGGATGGAATTGGGAATTAGTTTTATCAAATGTTTTACAGCATCACATAAGTTACTTCTTACATTGTGTTTGACCACGGCACTTTGTTCATAGGTGTGAATATGCCATGTTAACAACTTTGATTGTGCAAAAAGGTTTTTTGATTCTTGCCAGGAATATTTGCAAGGGCAAAACAGGTGTCAGTGGGTATGTTCAGTGCTAACTATGTTGCGTTCACTTATATAATACACTGGCCAGACTGCTATACATACATGTACGTAACATTAAGTGGTCTGACTGGTCTGTTTTCAGATCATTATTGATCAGTAAATATTTTCCAGAACTTGCGTCTTGTTTCTTTGACCAGCTGATCAGCATATTGACCACTTGGTATGAATCAAAATGGAAACTGAGGTTAAAGATATGTTTTCTCTTTTAGCAGATTAATAAATCATCATAAGTAACAAGAAGTGTGAAAAATAATGTTTAATATCGGTGTGCCGTTACCGGTCGTTACCGTTACCAATATCGGTATGCCGCCGATATTCCAAATATCGGCCGATACAGATATCGCAGACGATTATCTGCGCATCACTAGTTGGGACAGAATTGATAGACATGGGAACATGTTATTCTTGCACTGTGAGTACCATAGACCAAGGAAAAAGTTAAGTAAGTAAAAAGATAAGAATGTTTCATTGTATCACATGATCATGCCACATGTCATTACAGTACTTCACATTTCCTCCCAATGTATGGTAAGCTAATCAACTTAGAGATTTAGACTGAGGCCTAAGCTGTAGGCCTTACACAGTGTGATATAGGTTTAAGTCTTTCATGTATGTATTCATTACCAATAAATGAGCAAATTACACTAAGCGTTGGAATGGATGGAAAGACCAGCTGTACCAATCTTTATCTTCATAATAACAACAACAGGTATAATCACATTACCAACAACAATAGGAAAAGATTTGAACATTTTGTAATGTCTAAGATGAATAGTATGTTTAGCACAGTTATGCACCCACAGTGAAGGAGGTTGGTTCTGAAACTGGAAAAAGATGAGTTAACACTGATTCTATTCATCTGTGTTTCTATTTGCTGTTTAAATATGGTGTTTCTTAGATCAAACCACGTATAGCATTTTTAACAAGAAGAAGTACATTTGACAAATTTGGTGGTATTTTGTGAATTCATGCTTGCAACAGCAGCAATGAATCATGTCATCCCAGCAATTCAGCTGAAAATATAGAAATTGTTTCTTTATAATTTAACTCAATTATGCACAGAGGAATAATATTCTATGAGAATGTTTCATTTTGTTTTAATTCTAAATACAGAGACATTGACAGGTTAGCAAACATTCCAAACATTATCAGGATAAATCAACAAGAAGATTAAAATAGTTGCAAACTTGTATAGCTTTTGAAGAACATTATGACAATGTCATTATTTGTATTCAAACAATCGTCAGGAGGACTGGAAGAAAGTTTGGTTCTTTTGTAAAGAAGTTGTGATTCTTTTGGAAAGTAAAGAGATGTTCATCATTAATTATATGTTATGTTTTGCTGAGGCCTACTTGGGGTTTGTTTCTCAAAAAAGTTCCATTCAGTGAGATGCAAACAGGCTAAAACCTTGCTGTGTAAAAGAAAAAAGATCATCACAAACAGACTAACACCTTGCTGTGTAAAAGAAAAAGATTGTCACAAACAGGCTAACACCTTGCTGTGTAAAAGGCTAAACAAGATAGTCATAACACTTTTTAAGCATTTTTTACAGATCAATAAAGACAAAAAAAAAATTTGATCGATATTTTATTCATTACTATTGTTGAAAGTACAATTCTAATTATTTTAGGGATTGGCAACTATTTTTTCTTGAAATACGCCAAGTGGCTCGCTTTCTTCACAATGCATCCGGGAACTGGCTCAATTCAAACAAAATGGCGCGACACATGAACTACATTCAAATCGTTTTTCATCTCAAAGAAAGGAATTTTTATGCTTTTCTATTGCTTTTACTGGAAAGACCATCTGTCAAAACGTAAGAATGGATGCAAAAAAAGCTAGGGTTTATTTCTCCTACAAGTGTTTTCAATAAATTTCCAAAAAAGCAATAAATAAATGTGGCAGTGTAGAACTTGCCTTGAATTAGCCCTTCTGTAAATAGATCATACTGTTAATGGTGTATAAGAAGAAAAATGTCAAGTATCATTTCTAGGAAACACTTAATTGAGTTAAACTTATAAAAGTGAACATACGTAGAAATGGCACATGATTAAGCTGTTTTTCAGCAAAAACAAAAGGGTTGAAAGGAGTTCTTTGTGGCATTATACTGTATTTCTCCATTCAGTGGGTCTATTAAGTGGATTGTGGCAGAAAAAGACCCAATGTTGTTGGCTTTGTAATATGTATGCCATCCATGAAATCCTATAGACGATATGGTTCAACCCAGCTGGCCTGTAGATATTTTTGGCTCGTGGTGAAGAGAAGTCCTAAGAACAATCGCCTTTTCCTCGAAACCAGCAAGCTGAATCTCAGGTAGACTGGTCTACAAAAGTTAAACATTCTTTCTTTTGTCCTTATTGTTGGTAGAAATGTTTTCCAGCATGAGTGATCATAACAGTTTGAACCTGTGTAGTCATGTACTGTAGTGTCGACACTCTGCTCCTATACATTGTATGATCATGCTGGTGCCTAGATGTAAGTAAAAAAACATTAAGGAACACGTTTATAATTTTCCATGGATTGTCAATTTCAATTTCTCATAGTTGGTAATTCACTTTAATTAAAACCTAAACAAATGAAGTGTTGGAAGGGAAGACAGCAATATTCTCCCTCTTCCTCCCCCTTCCCTACCCCTGTAACACAGTATAAGCTCCTATCTCTCCATCATTAAGGGGCAAGTTGGTAGAACTATTTGTGTGGGTGGGGAGGGGGGTGGGGTTGAAAGGAGCTCAGTTTGGAATGGGGAGATAGGTGGCCATGAAAGTTAATTTTAAAACTGATGGTTAGGTTTAAACTAATTAGGGTCTCGTTTTGGTTCCATAGTACTGAAAGAGACCTGTAACTAACTGCAAGTTCAAAAGAATGACAAAAATGAATTCAGTTTGATGTATAGCCAAATGCCTTTAATACAAAATAATTCACTTCTTTCTCAAATAAAAATATAAAAACCAAAACAAATCAAGATATGTATACGTACATAGTACATACAACCATATCTATTTCGTCGGCTAAATAAAGGATCTGATTAACTGTGTTTTGACTAGTCCTTGAGTCACTTCCCAATATGTTGAGCACAGTAAATGTTATAGTCCTCAAATCCCAGTTTACTTGCAAGTGGTGAGTTGGTGAGTGCATTTGTGGAGGCCTGATAAATTACAAATCATCTCAAAAAAGAGAAGAACTTACCGGCCTCTAAGTCAGGAAAACCAACGGTCAGAGATAATCTGTTTTATCAAAGGTTAACATACAGAGAAAATCTAAGGTGACAACTTGACAAGGCACTGACGAAGTATCAATATACTGTATATTGTATGGTACTGACCCTTACAGTATATCTGTTAATAACTTGCAATGGTCTTCTTAAGAAAAAATCTGTGTAGAACTCTCTAGTTTCCGAGACGGGGAAATTATTCCTCACAATCGTAGGCTACAGCATGAGTCACCAAAATTCACCAATCTTCAAAAATGTCTTCAACCAGCATTCCCCAAAAGATCAGTCATCTCAAACAGCTGTTTTAAACCAAAATCTAAATTAAATTTTCAACAGCAGATAAAGGAAAAGGGAGAAGAAAGGGGGGGGGGGGGGGGAGTAATTGCAAATTTGTCTTTTTGCAATTGTTTTCCCTTTGGCATAGTTGGCAAGAAACAGGGGAGGAGTGTATTTTCAGGTTTGTTTTCTTGTTAACTTTAGCTATCGGTGCTTGAATCTTAAAAGTGGTTATTGAAATTCTCATGACTATTTTTGACAGGAGGGATAGGATTGCTAAGTCGCTGCTGCTTTTAGAGCAATGATGCCTTTAGCTATTGATCTGATCATGTAGAAGTGGAGTGGAAAATGATGTTAGGTAGTGTTTCATATAAAGGCAAAGGGAGACACATATATATTGTGTTGAATATGATAGTATGATGCAAGGCGCTCTGCAAGGTTTTATAATTGACAAACTGTGTTTGTTTCTCTGTTTTATTTGAAGAAACCTATAAAATCAATGTTTTGGCTAGTGATTTCATGTTAAGTTGTTAGCTGCCAAGGTCAGCAAGAGAGGAGGGGAGGGGGGGAGTGCTAAATAAAGTATTACCAATTTATCTGTCGGGGGTTGGGGGGGGAGTGCTAAATAAAGTATTACCAATTTATCTGTCAGATTAGATTGATTGGAAAGTGCAATTGGAGAGGGGAAACTTGTACATATCATCATGTTGGGTAAAGATCAAAAAGTAATAAGTTTTGGGAATTTTTTTATGTACATTATAATTAGAAAACAAAATCATGAAATCGCTGTTGTAATGAGATCACTGGACATATTATAGTGTCCTCATCAGTCATTCTTGGAGGTCATTCTATGTCAATTTAAAAGCATTTGAATGGTTGATTCCAGTATACAAACTGGTAATTAAGTTGGCAATTCTTCAAATGAACAGTGTTAACATATATAAGTAAATCACATGATCACTGTAGATTGAGCAGCGTATTATAAGGTTAGTCCAAAGAAGAATAAATATTTCTTTGGACTATCCTGCAAAAGTGGATAATCAGGAAAAAATATGCAAACTATGAAACAACAATGACATGCTCGGAGGTCATAATCTGTCTGTTAAAGTATTTGATTGTTTAATTGATTGATTGATGGATGGATTGTGCCATAACCTTGAGAAGTTTGTTCTTTGGAATTGATGATTTCTAGCTTGTCTCATCACCTGTGACTAATTCAGACTTTTTTTTTCCAAGCCTGCAATATTGAAATTGCCACAAAAAATACCAAACACACAAAAGAACAGACAGAAAGGTGCAAATTCATGCTACCATATATGTAATGTTAACTTAATAAGTTGGGTTCAAATTGTTTTGGATTATTAGTAGTTTGAAAATGAAACATAATGGCCCTATTGTAGGTTACTAGTAAAGTATGGTCCACCCTGTCCTAATATAGTATTCATTTTTTTGCATTGTCATGTGCAACCTTTTCTACTTGAAATAAAAGGTGGGAAGAAAAAGAGGGGAAAAAAAATAACTTATATAAAAATATATATATTCCTCCTTATAACTTTATAAAGAACTGAACCAAAATAAGTGTGATATTTGTGTTGTTGCCTTTTTGTGATTGAGGAAGTTATTCTTTGTTCCTCCTGATCAGTGTGTGACAGAAAACATGGTTTGATTTAACCTTGCATCTAGCTACAGAATGGAGATTAATTTACTCTACTGAGATCGCATTACAAACCCAAAGTTTCACAGTGCTGTTAAGCATTACATCCGAAATGGTATCAACTTGTTTTGCTCGTCACGCAATTTTTCGAGCATTTATCTTTGAAATTATCGCTATGGATTTTTGTTTTTTCTTCCTTCTAATGAATAGGGATTTTACAAATTTTGTTGTGGAAAATGTTTCCTATACTACCAGCTAAATTATTCCTTATGAAGATGAATCAGCCAAAACAAATATATATGTATAATATTATTTTTGTAGTATCGCCAATAGCGATAACAAAGCAATTTTTGTAAGATTTCAGTTAAAACTGTACCTAATACAAATAATGATGTTCTTGATGTACTATATGTTTTAAATGGCTTAAAGATGTAGGGTTTTCTTCCCAGTAAAATCAGTTGAATTCATTTCACAGATTACTGGCACTGAAAGCCTAGATGGCACATCACAAGCAACATCATCTAATGTGAAAATTATCAAATAGCTCTGTGAATTAAGTATACTTTGAATAATTACATACATGCGTGTATACTTAACTTACAATGAGCTACAGTAGTTTGTAGATATCATCTGCTCATGCGTTATTCCTGTCTCTCATGCATTGTCTCTCATTGTCTCTCACTGTCTCTCTTGCACTGTCTCTCATGCATTGTTCCTGTCTCTCATGCATTGTGTCTCACTGTCTCTGTCTCGCTTGCACTGTCTCTCATGCATTGTTCCTGTCTGTCACCTTTCTGTACAGGTCCAGGAATAATTTAATGCTCAGATTTTTTGTAGAAGTTTTGAAGGAACTGTACTTTTGCTTCTTATAAAATAATGTGGTTTCTGTGTACAAAAACTGCTATACATCATTGCACTTGTATACAGTAGCAATTTGCCCATATTGCATAGCAGTAAGCGATGGAATACTGGATTTAAATTAACCATTCACTGTTCAGTGTTATTTCCACTGCACCCAGGACTTATCCTAAATCAAAGAGGATATCTATTTCACCTAAGTTGTTTTTCAATTTGGACACTTAAACAAGAAAATATATTTTTTAGACAATTGTGTTGCCCCAGTTAACCTGTTCACTCCTAATGACTGTGTTTTTTGAGTAAATTTAAATGTCTTTGATTGTGTGTGGTATGTCATGTGTACATAAACTGTAGAGTCATGGGAACCCAAACGTACCCTAGTTTGTCATTAGATCGCAACAATTTGAGTTTTCGTGAAACCTACTCTGCCTCGCCAATCTTTTCACAGTCGGATATCTTCTGTACTGATAGTTTTTCCTTCGTAAATTTCCAATTCTGATTGATCGGAGTTATAGTATGTGAAGTTTCGGATGATAATTACTGTACAGTACTCTCCATGTACCAGGACTTGGTAAATTTACAGTAGCATGTATTGTATTCACTAACACGGTATGTACGTGTATATACTATATACATCACTCGTACCGTTATTGATTGACCTTTTGACCCATTGCACGATACTCCAATCTGTAACTTCAAACTAAGCTTATTTGGGCATTACCAAGAATCCAGGACGTCCTTCAGCTTCCTTTCAACACACATATTAGGGAAGATAAAACCCAGTGTGATTTTTTAATTTTTTATTAAGGATTCGATATTGCACACTAGAGCTCTTGAAGAGTTGGAATTTAAAATATTGCATAGTTTGCTCATTATGCTTTGTTAGCTGTTCATATTTGTAGTTGTTATTTATGTTGGCAGTCCAACTCACATGAGGACTGTCCTGTAGCCTGTCACCCCTAGTTTGTATTACTGAGAGAGCCTGTTGTAGTGTATCTGGGATGTTTGCCAAGAATAGGAACTTATATCAGAGAAGTAAAGATAAGAAGAAGTAAAAAGATAATTTACGTCATATCATCTTTATGTCGTCACCTCACATCTTCACCTTTCTGTTCTTTCACTCACCTTTCTTTATCTTTCTAAATTACTATAGAGAATACTTTCACTATCTTTTTCATCCTAATGTAAAGTTCTCCAAAATGTTCAGGTGTTAGGTATTTAAGAATTATAACGCTCACCTATCTCATCTCAGCATATGCACTGGATTGGTCATGATAATTAAAATAGGTGATATTTAAGCATTTTCACCCCACGAACGCACTATCGCACTCATCGGCCACTTCTAAACGTACTATTCAGAAGATTGACAGCACTATTCCTCCCTGGGTTTTTCATGGGGGGGTGGGTGGGGGAGGGAGGGAGGGGGAAATGGGGCTAACATGTTACCAATATTTGTTAACAGGGTACAGTAGGTCTGAGTGCAAGCAGTATTTTGAGTAGGGTAACAGGTTAGTATCGTAAATATTGCTTTTCGAATACCCACATCAGTAACTCTTGGGATATTTCTGGTGCTTCTGGTACTAGTACTAGTGCTTCTATAGCACTGTACTGTGGGTGCTTTCACTTTACACGACCTATGTACAGTAGTCTCTTACTTCTGCTTACAAAAACAGAATAGAGAAGAATATATTTGTAATCTCAAAACTAACATCGATATGGTCAAATGCTTCTTCAGGTACAAAATCATATACAATTTCTAATCAAAGACTATGGCA
Source organism: Apostichopus japonicus (assembly GCF_037975245.1). Classification (NCBI taxonomy): domain Eukaryota; kingdom Metazoa; phylum Echinodermata; class Holothuroidea; order Aspidochirotida; family Stichopodidae; genus Apostichopus; species Apostichopus japonicus. The sequence continues at coordinate 1,553,457 of NC_092573.1, forward strand.
AGTTGTGTGCACATCTGTACAGTAATGTGTATCTTTCAGGCCTGCAAGAGCCCAAGATTGGCCAAGCTTGCTTGTATCTGCAGTACATGTATAGGTATATGGACACACCATTCCAAACAAGCTAAACAGATTTAAAAAATCTGGTTATCTTGTCTTCATTTACTAGTGAACAACTTGACTGTAAAAATAACCTGAGGGATGACCGTGTCTTGAATAATGGGACTTGGTACTTGCATTCCTAAGGCTAGACAGTATTTTGTGTTGAACTTTCTCTACAATTCCCTGAAGTGACTTTACTTTTGAAGGCATTTGTAAAATCCATTTAGGAAATGCTTGCAGGAGAGATTTTTATTAATATGAGTGAAAGTGAACTATTGTGTTCAAGTTCATGAGATGTGGGAAAAGGGAACTAGTTTTCACAGTTCATTGCTTTACAGGATAGTCAGTTGAGGTTGAGTAAAAGAAAGTCATTTGGTGGTTAACAAATTCTGTATTTCCGGGTAAATCGGAACAAACTAACTGATTCTTGACTCATTCTTTCCAGTAGCATGTATTTTGGAGCTATATTAGTTAAAAAGTTAGATTTAGGGGATTTTTTTGACTGTAATTAATATAAAGGCTTCTTAAATTAGGGAATGGTGGTTATTCTCTCTATAGCAGTAGATGGACATTTTCATGCAGAACACACTGGAACTAGGGGTCCTTTGTATATCATTGAAAGTGAAGTTTTATGTAGTTTGACAAAGTTAAGGTTGAACATTTTTGTTTCCTGATATCGCTATCATTTCAGATAGAGAATTTCCTATTTATACGTACAGGACATAATGTGAAAACGAACTGCCTTGTTTTGTCAAGATGCCAACTTAAAATCTTTGACCCAAACCACAAAAGGCAGATCGTAGACAAGTTAAGATGATTTTGAATGTAAAACGACACCTTCAAGAACCAGATATCTGTGACGTTGTCAAGTTACTACGGAAGTCTGACATTTTGACAAAACATGTCAAATACTGATGATATGCTTGAAAAGTGTCAAAAACAACAACAATTGTTTTTAATAATTAGTGTTGTGAGATATTGTGTTATTCTAAACATAGTAATTTTGTATGTCACATATCCGAACTAGTGACATATAAAAGATCACAATTTTAGTGTCGAAGATAATTTAGAAATCAACCAACGTTCACTTTTCCTTTACAGCCTCGCTTGAAGTACAGTGGTTGAAAGGAATGTTACAGCAATTAGCTTGAAATCATGACCCAGTAGCCTAGAATGTTTAATGAAACTTTGTAATTGGTGGATGTCTATCTTATAAGTAACTTCCTGCTTTTCATCTCCATTTATCATGATTATGCATTTTGATTTTAGTAGGCAATATGTGCGTGCATGGACAAGACTACCGAGAAGAGTTTGCTAATTGCACTTTTCTTTTATGTAGAAAGACAAACTTTCACAGTACAAAGAGTTTCTACTGTGCGTCGTTAACTGCACTGTAGAGTGGGCAAATCGCACACAGTTTCGTCATGAACTTTGAACAGGCCAATGGGAAGTTGACGTGTCAATGATTTCCTGCCCTGTTTGGCAAAAAGAGCTGAAATATGTCAAGCATGCTACTGAAATATAGTTATCTAGCTAGAACACTTTGTCCCCATGCTCATATCCTCCCCCCTCCAAAGACAAGAGACAAAGTTAGAAAATGGGATAACGGGTATATTATTAATAGCTTTAAAGCCATATTTTGTGTTGATTCTGGTGGTACTATACTCAATCATGATATAAGAAAACAAATACGTTGTTTGAAAAATATAACCTGTAAAGTTTAGACATGAAACCACGATTTCACCAGGAATTATGTAAGTCTACAAACTTATGGATTTACTTCGCTCCTCTCTCTTACCTGTCTCCATCTGAACATACTTGCACTTTACTATCTACCTAAAACTACATGACTAGAAATGTTTTAGCACTTGTTCAGGGTAAACTTTTTAATGGCATTACAGTCGTCCGAGATGAGCAAATTTCTGTTTCAAGGACAACCAAAATCAGCTGTGGAGGTTTTTCAGGAGAACGACCAGTTAATACTGTTCATCAGATTCTGATAACACTGTAAGTTCCTCCAAGTAGGTGAGTGATAAATTGGTACTATACACCCAAAGCTGTTGTTCTATTTACCAACCTACACATCTCTCCTACAGTATGTACAGTACATACAGTACTGGTCATAGTGATGTTGCTATATTTTTTCCCAACAACTAAATTTACCAGAAATTCCTTTCTTCTCTATCTATATTAAACATTTCTATACCGAAGTCTCTACATAGTAGAGAAACAAATGGAACCATAAATAACATGAAGGTAAATCATTAATTTTGCACAAATTGTACAAGCCAGGTGTTTTTCTCCTTACAGTAGATGGACCATTCTGCATGCTTAGTGTACTGTACTGTATTTACTACAGAAACACAATAGTATAGAGCAACTGCTGTATAGTGTTACAATTATTTGCACTTTTAATTACTAAATTAGATCTATTAGAACGACAGACAGGTAAAGATGAAATCAATAATTGAGGTTTTCTATGAAACGTTACTGTCACGAACAATTTGTTAACACTCTCATGGTGTCGTGGAAAACAGACAGTAGAACCACAGGGTATAAACTGACATAGAAACAATATTAATTCTTTATGCTACATTCTGTAGGGGTCCCCTGTGTGCAGCTTACCCACTAAGTGCTGGTTGTCAATGTGTGAAAAAAAATCAGATCCTGTGCAAGCTGGGTTATTCCCATTTATGAAAATATGTGCCCCAAAACTTTAAAAAAGAGCCTTGTTGTTACTCAACTAGTTCTGTGGATGACATGAACAGTATTTAATTGCTAGATATATAAGTTTTCTGCTGTCAGTTGCCAAGGGGATTTGTCTGCTATGGGGTATGCAGCCTGTATGCTCCTACTGTACATGACAGCAGTCCACAAAAAAACGATCATGCTCCTACATGACTGCAGTCCACATAAAAACGATCGTGCTCCCTCATGACAGCAGTCCACATAAAACGATACTTACAGTACTTAATCTTGATCACTCAATGGCAACATTTTGTTCCAATATGCCACAGTTGGCCTGGTTTTCATAATCAAACCGATTGCTACCAGATATTAGCAATGTAGTAAATGTAACAAACAACGATCAAATGTTGGCTCGTACGTAGCTGTTTAATTTCTTGAGGAGGGTGGTATCCTATTAAGTTTAGATGGATTTGATCTGAATCCGGTGGTATAATCACTCCTAAATACTCAACCAGTAAGTTCTGGAGAGACATTTAGGATATACATAGTCTCATATCCTATCTTTTTAAAATGCAATAGACATATATACCATCATTGGATCCAATTGCATCTCTACCCTCCATCCTCCCTCCAAACTGAGAAAAGGGAGGAGTGTTTACACTTACAGTTGTCCAATCACTTAGGCCAGAGTTTCTGTTTGCCAGAAGGAGCTTTCTGCATATTTTACCCATTTTAAAAGGGCATAAATGTTGAAAACATTTGGATCATATATTATCAAATCTCCAGTCTTTCCCCAGGGGTATACTTTAACTTTTTTTGGATGTAAAATATTGCTGAGCTGTTATTCCATTTATTATTTTGTCAATGGGACAGGCTGCTCTACAACTATTGGTGTTTAGGGATTTTTCATATATTTCTATCTGTAACCATGGGAACTGAATATCCATCATTTTCCAAGAAACTAGAGTGATCTGTAGTTTGAGTGATATTATGGATTATCTGTTGCTGTGTTTTGCTTCTTCCATACATACATCTTCAATTTGGTTTGTTTCTGTTGCTTTGTTTCGTTGGAAGAACAGCTTCTCATATGTGTTCAGTTTCCCACACAGGCAATTTAGATCATACTATACATTTAACAATCTGGTTCATTTCTAGGAAGGACCTGCTTTTGTAGGAGAGGATATATGATTATGGCACTTCTTTCCCCATTTGCTGACATAGTCAAAATGTCTTACTTTACATAACATGTTAAATGTACAACATGAATTTTGTGCTTGTAAACAGTCATTATTGAAACATCGATCATTTTTTTGAAAGTCTGAATAAATGGTGAAAAGCGGAAGAAAAATATCCCCGCCCTGTAATAGTAAAATGTGCACTTCTGTTCATGTAGTCATACTTACAGTGTAATGTTACCATGAAAATTTACTTGGCTCCTCTCTAACCTGTCTCACACTCCACATCTGCACTTTCCCATCTACCTAACTACACATTTGAACATTTTAGCACTGCGCCCTCGCTCCCCGTGCACCGCCCAGGTACACCTCCTTCCGAGTCTACCCCTCGGGAAGAAAACTACACGTTTCAATAGCAAAATTTGCTTAGCGATATTTGTCCGTTTTTTACGAGTAGTCCTGCATTCAGTGTAATGTTACCATGATTATCTACTGGTATATGACAAATATTTTGCTTTTCGTCCCACTCCTATTGCCCCCTTCCCCCAATCCCTGGCAGTATCTAAATTGACCTACAGTTGATGTAGATTATATCTAATCCAGACAACATGTATATATTATATGTGCTCTTTTTGCAGCTGACTGAAGACAGTTCAGTAGGTGACTTTTGAGTGGAAAGAGCAAAGACATGTATGGCTAGATTGGGATTCGAGCCAGTGGCCTCTGGATCTGGGCTTGTAACCCACAGGTCACTGGTTAGAATCCTGTTCAAGCCTTAAATTTCTTGCCCTTTTCCATTGTCTAAAGTTTCCAAGTCAGTTTTCCAATATTCATTTACTTATATACCTTTGTAAATTGTGTAAGAAAGTGTTAATGCTTTGAAGCTGAGCCCTTCTCGTGAGAAAATCAAAATTTAACAATTTGCCAAAGGGGTAACTTTGTTGGATTTGTGCATTGTTAGACTTGTTTCCACGTCAATTTCACTAGAAACTAAACTACACGGTTATTGGAATTATGAAGTTGATTCTTGAGTAAATGAAAAGGTACCGATGATGCAAGGGAGACCGGACCAACGTGTTCATTTTATGAAGTTAGTTCCTTGCTATGTACATGTGCAGAAGACTCTTGTTTCTTTTGAAGAAAAAAAAAAGGAGGGGGTTTAGAATCTTCATTCACGAAAGATGCACACCAGTGGTTCATACACAATACTTTCAATACCCATGAATGGAACCAGTCAAAAATCCAAGAATGATGTATTGGGTTACATTGTTAGAAAAACCTGCAATGTTCTATACAGACTATTGTATGCTGTCTTGAGAACAACAACTGACCAGCCATGGAATCACAGCTACAGTATTGTATCCTTAAAGCTGCAGTTTGAGTTTGAGTTTTAAGTTTGCATCATGCTGACAGAGCCATTTAATAGTCTTACCTGTCTCCAGCCTGATGCACTCTCCTCATCTACCTATTACCTATACTACTTACTTTGTTAAAGCTTAGAAGCACTGCATTCCAAATCCCACATCCGTTACTCCGCCCACTCTCTCTGCTTTCAGAATTTGACTGTTCGGAAGTGAATTAATTTTTCAAAGGAATTTTTATCCTTGCTTGGTTTTATATTTGCATATTATTCAATAACCATCCCTCAGTCTAGTACAAGACATTTACTTAAATGGTTATACATTAATCATTGGTAATCATTGGCTGTTACAAATAAGCAAGCTATTAATTGTTCAATCCATTACACAAATTTTGTTTTCTCAAAATTTAATATATGATTCCATTTATTCGTACAAATCTTGTTTAAACTCATTTGCATTTTTTCATTGTTCTTGGAATGATTTTGATGGAATTAATGTTTCTTGAAAGATTTTTAAGTCAAATCTGTTGCAAACATTTATCATTCATCACTATGCTTGATGGATATCTTTGGCTTTACTTTCAGCATTGAAAAATATAAGTCTAGGAAGCAACAAAAAGTGAACATAATTTAAAAAAAAATTTTTTTACCCAGATTACTAGGAAGTTTTGAGACATATTTTACGAAGATTCAGGCTATGTCGACACAAATTTCATTCACACTCAAAGTTTGGCATAATTATCTAGAATAACACAATTCTCGGTAAATCATTGTTTACAACCTTAAGACTTCACTTTGCGGTTTTATTTTGAACACTTTCATTTTACGAGAGTGGTTGTTCCCAGTTAAATTTCCCAGAGAGGGCAGTAAGAGTACATATATATAATATATATATATAAACTGTTCAGGATTAAATTCTTTTATTCTTGAAATGGCTTCTAGTCAAGTGTTTGATGCTTCAAATTTCACTTGCTGGTGGTATTGGTGCTTAGTAGATTTTCAAATTTTTCAACTCCTAATGTATTTTTATTTTATTTTCTCATTTTACTGTCTTAAAATTTGGTTGTACAAATTTAATAAACCAAACCTCTCTGTACTGAGAAGTGTGAGAGGCAGGCTATGAATAGAGATTGATAAATTCATTTTGTCAATGAAGGGCTGCAAACCTAAGGACATTATGCAGGTGTTAAATTCTCCAAAATTGATTAGGTTTTATTAAGATGGTGTCTCATTTATGAGTTGATGTACTACCATATGGTTTCCATGCAAGCCTGAAAGTCTATCTGTACGGTATATAAGGTTCATGGGAGGAGGATAAAATTAATTATGGGGATGAAGTTAAGAGAGCTCTCAGTGTAGTAAAAGAAGGTAAGTCACTCTGTGGTGTTTCCACAGTCATGCTGGAAAGTTTTTCAGAGCGGTTATTTTGCAAGTGAAGTCTTTTTTTTGAGGGGGAGTTGGTTTGACTGAATCCTGTAGGGCTTACAGGACATAAACTTTAATACGCAGCTTGCATGTCTTTCTGCTGGGTTATTCTCCCCACTCCCACATTCTCCCCACTTTGTATTTGATGTGTAGGTCGGGATAATAATTTAGCTAAATGACCAAATATGTAGAAGAAGACTTATTCTTTAACTTACTGACCAAGCATGAGGCTTGATTTTGAATAAAGCTATGAATACTTGCTACTGTACATATATTGTACACAACAAGGTTTGCAAATTTCTTGTCAAGCTTTCTAAAGAGGTGTTTATATTCTGGATAAACTTGATCACATGGATCACATGTGTCATCACTTTTGAGTAACTTGGTGGATGCCTCAGTGCAAGTAAAACAGTTAGCCACAC